>NC_133651.1:107314660-107633154 GCF_009905375.1 Apium graveolens | reverse complement strand
TAAAAAGAAGCAAAGTAAAATACAATTTGAAGAAGACGTCAAGGCAGATGAGGTAGTAGATAAAGTATCAGATGAGGTAGTAGATAAAGTATCAGATCAGCAGGCAATAGAAACTCAACCTGGAAATTTGGATTCTGAGGAAGCAACCCAAGCAACAGTTACGACTTCCGAAACTACGAAAAAAAGGTATGGATCTGCACGAGGTGTTTCCGCAATGTACAAAGTAGTGGTGAAGAAGGCACAGGGCAAGAAAGCAAAGGTTAGGTGCAATGCATGTGGAGTTCCCATAGGGAATACTAGGCAGGTCCTACAGTCCTACACTGGAATCTTGGCGAGAACGGTGATTCCGGTTGACTATCCAAACTGGGCAAGCATACCAGTGGAATTAAAAGAGAAATTATGGCTTGATGTTAAGGTATATAAATTGTATTGATATGTGAATACTAGGCAGGTCCAAGAAAATTGTATTGATATGTGACTAATTTTCTTGTACTCATTCAAAAATTTGGTTTCAGGAAACATTCAGAGTTCCCAAGGAACTTCAGAAGGGGCTGTTACAGTCTGTAGCGGCAAAGTGGAGAAATTTTAAGGCGAATTTGACTAAATACTTTATGAAGCCTAATTTTGGACAAAAAAAAGAAATTGCGAAAGCCTCCAAAGCAGTATGCTTATGTTGGTAAGGAGCCTTGGAAGAAATTTGTTGTTGCGAGGAATACCTCAGCATAGAAGGTATAGGCGTAATTATTTTAATGCAGTGATATATAGTGAATAATATGTATAATGTTTTTGTTGTCATTTAGTGAAAAATATTTGGGAAAATTTTTATGTAAATAATATGTATAATGTTTTTGCAGTCATTTAGTAAAAAATAAAGTGAGCGAGTGAGTAATCGGAAATATCCTCACCGCCTGTCTAGAAAAGGCTATGTTGGATTAATGGAAGAAGAAGTAAGTGCCAATTAAGAAACTGTGAATTTTCTTAAAGTGAGTAGCTATATCTGCATATTTTTAAATTTTCTTCATTTTTATCAGCAAAAGAAAGGAAATTTGCCTACCGATGAAGAACCTGATAGGGCTGTAATGTGGCACAAGGCTCGTAAGGGAAAAGATGATGAGGAGGTTGATCCAGAACTTGCTGAGATCAGACAAAAAATTGTGAGTATTTTGTTCAAAAATAGTACACACACATTATTCATGCAATTTTAATTCTAATGTTTATATTTTTGTGATAGAAAACCTTACTGGAACTGCAAAGCAAGGGGGAATTCATTCCTTCGGGAAGTGATGATGTGTTGACGATGGCCTTGCAAACTCCTGAACATTCAGGAAGGATTCGAGGAGTTGGAGGATTTGTCCCTCCGTCAATTTTCTTCAATTTACCAAACGGGAAAAGATGTAGAGTAACCAAAGCAGAATTATTGGCTCGTGATCGAGAAAGGGATGCAGAGTTGGAGAAGACAAGGAAGGAGATGGAGAAGACATGGCAGGAGATAGCGGAATTAAAGGTCATGCTTAGTGCAGCAAAAATTTCATCGCCTATGGTTTCAGATAAAGCAAGTTGTGAAGAAATTTTTTTGGAGAAAGCTAATATAAGGGCTGCAAAGGAGCTGGAACCATTGTTGGTTAATGATGATATTATTTTCATGAAACCTATTCCCCCAGAAAATAAGGTAAAATAACTGAATGTAGCTTGTATGTTTTTCAGTTTATCTAAACTTAATTTCTTTATTCCCACCATAGCCAATAGTTGTTTAATGCAAAATTATATGTTTAAAATAAATGTATGTAGGGTCCTCGAAAATGTGAGTTGGCAGTAGGCACCTTAGAAAACAAGGTGGCATTTGGCTTGCTATTTGACGATGAAGACATGAACAAGTCTGTACATGGCATGCCGATACAGCCTGGTTGTGCCCGTGTGTCGGTGGATGGGCCAATTCAAGGACAAGCCAAGATACCTATTCCAGTAGTGGGTGAAATTGAGACAATAGATCAAGTTGTTGGCTCCCACGTCTCATGGCCACGGGACTTGATCATTTTCCTAAATGCCCCAACTGCGGTATGTAACTAATTAATATGCGAGATATGTTCTCTTTTATTTGTTACTAAAAAATCTTTAAATAAATTAAAGAAAAAATAAATCTAAATTGGAATCGGTTTGAATTTTGCTATAGATTTTCTGTAAATTTTTTATGAATATATTTACTAATATTTGCAGAAAAGTAAAAGAAAAGGAAAGCAACCTGTGACCGAGTTGCAGAAAGTACAGTCCTTGTTTGAAAAAATTGAGATCAATAAAAATGTTCCAAAGTGCTTTCGTTTGTTGTATAAACATGCGACAACATTCATGAAGTCCACTGGAAACTTGATTCAAATTCCATGTGATGCTAAAGTGTTTGGTGTTGTGAAAATAATTTTTATATTGCTTGAAAACATTGCCCACCTGCTCGAGTTTAAAATGATTGGCCAAGGAGCAATATGTACATACATGGCGTGAGTATTATTATTTTTCCTTATTCTTATCTTTTCGTTCTTGTACGATGTCTCACGTATTCTTATTTGCTGCATTTTTTTATTTACAATGTAGGTACTTGTATTCGGTGGTTATTGGCAATAACAATCACGAGTTATTTGCTTTTTGTGATCCCGGAGCCACATTTACCCTAAACAGCGATTTTGAAAACAACTTGGTTAATCGTTTGAAAGAGGTCAATCCTGATCGTCTCTTTTTAATGCCACATAATAGCGGGTAATTATATTAAGTATTATTACTTGGTTATTTGTTTATATAGCTCAAAATCATAATTTGTATGATTTTGGTAGTAATTCTGTTTTCTTAATTTTTTTATAAAAATAGTTGCCACTGGATACTGGTTGTGATATGGGCTGGCGAGATTTTCATACTAAATCCTTTACCTCGTGCAACAGCTTTTCTAGAGTTGGAAAAAGCCGTATCAAAGTATTTTTGTTTATATATCTAAACTATTTTCTCTTCAATTTTTCATTATGGCATTGATATCGATCAGTTCACGTTATTGACAATGCTAAGTGGACAGGGCGGTGATTGCTTTCAACATTCAGGCTGGAAGGGGAAACAAAGCCCCGAGTATCATATATATTCCGGTAAGTTTTATTTATTTTCTGCATTCATGTCAGTGCACTTCTGACTTTGCGCTACTGCTTGTTCGGACCAGTCTTTAATTTAGTAACTAATCTTTTTTTGTTAAACAGGGATGTCCTAAACAGCCGGGTGGGACTAAATATGGATATGTAGTTATGTATTACATGAAAGAGATTGTCATGGACCCCGAAATGTCATTTATGAAAAAGGTATTTGTTTTTACTTCAATGCATAGTTGGTTTATATGTCAGTTGTAATTGGATTAATTATAATTGTCGTGTTTTACATTATTCAGTGGGCTGCCAAGAATCAGAAGGTAATTTGTTCCAGAGATGAGCTTGATGAGGTTCGATTTTAGACGTTAGACTATATTGAGTCCTTCTTGTGAAAAGGCCCTGATGATCTGCAGCTTGAAATCTTGGATATATCGTTTTCTTTGAAGTAGGCGAACTTTGGTTTATTTTGACTCTAGCTAGCTAGACTTGTGTTGCACCAATCAATTTGCTTTAAGTATTTGAACTTTCATTTATTTTGACGTGGAGGAAACATTGAATGATTTGGTGTTGGGATGACTTATGTAGATGTTAATATATGGTTGGGTTTATCTATGTAGTTGGTTTGGATTATTGAATGATGATGCAATTGGTAAATTAATGTACGTATGGTTTTTCGACATGGATTTTTGATTTGGTAACTTAGATTTGGTATTGGTAACTTAGATTTGGTATTGGTAACTTAGATTTGTGATTTTGGTTTGGCATTTTGATTTTTGGGGATTTTAATGAAGCAGGTGATTCATGGAAAAAAAATCAAAACAGACATCACTGTACTAAGCCAAATAACTGATGTTAATAATAAGCAAATAACACATCCCTTTATATGAAAGCCACTATGGCACTGATGTCATAAGCAATCACACATATCAGTTTGTTAGTTTCAAACTGATGTAAAACCAAAGAATAGATATCATATAAATACAAAAAGTGATGTAAAAATATAGTAAAGACATCATTTCATTTATATGAAAGCCACTATGGCACTGATGTCATAAGCAATCACACATATCAGTTTGTTAGTTTAAAACCGATGTAAAATCAAAGAATAAATATCATATAAATGTATAAAGTGATGTAAAAATAGAGTAAAGACATCAGTTCACTTACAGAACCGATGTCTAAATAAACATTGCACATCGGTACTATATAGTGACTGATGTTATACAATAAAACACACATCGGCTTGATTTGAAGATTGATGTTAATTTGTTATTTTCTCCTATACATAATATGTTTAAACTGATAGAAATTTCATATTATTGCAGCATTGAAGTCATAGTAAAGGACTACTTTGAAGAAAAATACATCAGAATGAATTTAAAACCGATGTCAAATATGCTTTAAGACATCGGCTCACAACCGATGTAAAAGGCCCCTACATTTAACATCACATACAAAGACATCCATTTGATTTTTAAAAGACATCAGTCCACAACCGATGTCTAATGCCTTTTTTCTAGGAGTGACACTTATATACCATATGGAGTACTAATAAGATCTCATAATATCAATAAAAGAACTCCTACATAGTGTGGCATGAAAAGTTTTCTTAATCAGCAAAATCACTATTCATAAGGGTTACAAAAAGTCCAAAATTTTTGGGGTTATTACAAGCGGTTAAGAAAGTTTTCTCGACAATCCGCAATTATCTTTCAGTCCTGATCATGAACATGTCAGTTTAAGCTTTATGTTAATTGGTGATCTTGAAATAACTAAGAGTTCAATTTCTAAATTAAGATCAGCCATTTATCAGCTCGGGGAAGATATTGAAGAAAAGAAAGAGTTGAAGAAAAAGCTTGTCAAAGTCCTTCAAGACAAGGTGGAAGAAAGGTTAAACAAATTTCTGGAAACAACTGTCAGTTATCTTAGGATACTGAAGTAAACCTTATTCCTTGTACATTTTGTAACTTGGTTTTGGCATCATTGAGAATGGAATTTATGCTTCATTACATTAAGTATAAATTGGGGGAGATTGTTACGTGCTAATTCTCAATGATCAGGAGAAGCTCAAGATCTGGCTATTCTGGATGTCATCAGGATTTGATGTGCCATCAGGATTTGGTGCCCATCAGTATCTGCAAAAGCATTAGTATTTGAAGATCAGTCTGTTGTGAAGATTGAGTCTGTTCCTTATTTTGAGGGATGGATATCTGTTCATTATGAGTGATAGGATTTTGTATATTCAGTTAGATATTTGTATCATTTTCTGTTAGTATTTGATAATGCATATCCTAGACTGATTTATAGTAGCTGTGTATTATATAAACACAATTTAGGTCATCACATTGTGATTAACTCGAGCATTGTACGACTTAGAAGCTCTCAAAAACATCAGTATTTCTTGAGAGAGTTTGTAACAGTTTTTATCAGAAATATAAAGAACTGTTATATTTTTATACTTGTTCGAAATATTTATACAATTGTATCCAACCCCCCTTAAACAATTATATCTTTACTGGGCAACACAAGGGGACCACTTATTGAAATTCTGCTCGATTTGGTTCATGTGTGTGATGCTGATGGAAATGTGATTGGGTGATCTGTGTATGTTTGCTGAATTTGGATGAATTTGTAGGCTTGATTTGTTGTACTTCTATTGGTGTAATTTGAATTGTACTTTTGGATTTCTGGTTTGATGACTGTATCCTTAACTTTGTTTTGAATTTGGTTGAACTTAATGGAGTGTATGCACTCCTAATGCTTTGTAATCTCTAAGATAGGTGCAGAATTTTGTTCTATTTAATCAGTGAACCACACTGATTGATATGAACACTTATGTTCAATATAATTTAATCTACATTTTGTTTATTAAATGGTGCAAACAAGATCATACTTGTTAAGTTATTGATTGCTATTATAAGTCGCTAACCAATTTATGCAAGGACATGGTGATTATTTCCATTTGATACTCATGATATGTTTTGAGACTCATTATTCTCAAATTGTTGTTATATTCTTAAGCGTCTTAGTTTAATTGATGATCTATGACAATCTGACTTGGTTGAATCTATAAATGAAAAATACTTTAGCTTAACAGGATAAACCTAAGTCTCCTGACTTGTGCCATTGCTTATTATTTTCGATTAAGGATAAACATGATATTGTTCTTCTATATACTTGGCATGTACAGTGATCAAAATCAATGTAGTCACACTAACCATGTTGTTAGCTTGGACTTCTATACTATCTAACAATATGCAGGAATGCAGTCATTATTCACCTTCAACCAGTACTCAAAGCTAGTATCAGTACTGATCAAAAAGTATTGCCAACTTAAATCCCAAAGACAAAGTCTTGCAGACATGAGATCTCAGGTAAGAAAGGTATGACACTTCATTTTTTTTTCAAACCAACCCCAAAGAATATATTTTTGGTTGCTCTGCTAAGGTAAAAATAGGTATAAATTCTACCTTCTATCTATTTAGCATTTGTTTCTAGAATAGCAGAGTTAGTATCAGTCTCACTTAGATTGTATTAACACGTCTAATCTGTAAAAGGTTTGAAATCTGATAGTTTGTATGCTAGAAGTATAAGAGTGTATGTACACTGAATCAACTAGAATGTATTAGCATTTGCTCTTGTAATTGGTTAGTTGTTGAGTTTATTCTGCCAAAACAGATGATGGTATGAATTGATAGACTATACTACACTAGAATGTATCAGGTATTACTGAATGAAAATTTGTGTAGCTTATAGTTTGGTAACTCTCTGTAACTTAAACAAAGATTACACTACACTAATTTTCAGTCAACTGTGTGACTTGCTTATGAAACTGGTCTATAACAATTCGAATCAGGATTAATTTATGTACTTCTGTTCTTTCTGTGAAAACACCGAAATTGATCCCATACACCTGTTTTAAATTGTTTCAATTTCTAATATCACAATCAGAACTTCTGTCAATAACAAGTCTTGCATAACAATCTGGTTTCTAGTACATCAAGTAACTTAAAGTTTTTCTCAAAACCTTAACTTGTACTAATAAACATTTTTTTGTGGTCTCAAATGAAATATCATTCGATAAAATGCATATTGATGTTCAGCTAATCTTATCTGATTAAATCATTCAAACTCACAAGAATGATCTCTAAAAACTATTGCATGTCTTCTTATATTGAGTATTGATTAAATAAGATGTAAAATGAAAATTGGATGCAAGTATGATGTGATCACACTCTAAATCAAGCATAAATTAACTGCTTGCAGTCACTTTACACATCTGAATGCAACTTGCTAAATATATTGAGTAATCACACATCCAAGTTTATATTATATACTTTTTAATCTCTCAATATAGTTTGATCACAAATAATATCTTACCATGCATGCATGCCACAATATTTGTACTTACTATGTACCAAATCAATAATGCTAATAATATTTGAGCCATGCATATATTGATGATGCTTTTTGGATATCTTCCAAACAAAAGGGGAAGATATACCCCCCAAATTTTCAAATACTTAACTTTCAGATAACCATTGTGCTTCTATATATATGATAAATCTAACAAGGTTTTTGCAGGAATTATCCTAAGAGAGGAATCAAGCTAAGTCCCACAAACTGTATATGCAAAAATATTTTTTAAACTCATGTATACACCAAAGGGAAGCATACACTTGAAAATTTTAAAATTTATTTTTGTTTAGCAAATACCAAAAAGGGGAAGATTGAAATGATATCTTCGATATATTATTCATTTTGGTATTTGTATGATTAAACATAAATTTTAAAAACACGTAGATCCTCTCCACTAGGACATGATTTTAATTGATCCAAATCAAAGTCAAATGGTCAAACTAGCAAAATTATTTTCAAGTATATTCATATAAAAGAGATATTTCATTATTCTAAAATATCAAAATTATATAGTTATGGAATATATCTCTAAGGCAATATGATCAAATAAGAAATATGAAGACATGATATATCTTAGATCTCAGTTGCAACATCAATAAGGCAACAAGCTCGAAAAAGGGATATATCAGAACTATTCCTTAGAAGACTCGTGCTATATCAAAAATATTTTACTCTTCGCTCAAAATTATATTTTTACATCCATAAAAACAGTTTTTATCCAAATTTTATTAATATTCATGATTGAAATATTAATATCCATTTTTATAACCCATTCCATGTATACGTGAAATAATTTTCCCTCGTTTCATAAAATCAGCATTTCTCGGAGAAAATTATTCAAAAATACTCTAAAATATTTCCTACCATCCAAATATATTTTATATATTAGGATATATATTTTAAGTATTTATTCAAGTCAAAACTTTGGTCAAAAGATCCATATATTTAATTTCAAGACCAATGGTATTTTTACTCGGAAGAAAGGGTTGATAGAACAGTCTATATTTTAAATAAAATACTTCCCCTCATTAGAATGACTTAAAATTTTATATGGTTCATTTAAATGGTATTTTTTATGCATGGTAAAAATTTCGTTACATTTCGATAATTTTTGTCCGGGTATAAATTTCGAGCCAGTTGGTCCCACAGTTGACCACGTTTGACCTAGTTATCATTGACCAAAGTTGACCAAAACTTGCAGGACATCATTTTATAATATTTAGGTAATTATCATATTTTTTATGTTATTTATTTAAGAGTTCTTAGGGTGGTCATAATTAATGGTGCTTAATGCTTAATTAAAATGATTAAACAATGATTAAAAGAAAAGGAAAATATATATTTATTTAAATATATCAGCTGAGTTTTTGAACCCATAAAGTTGTTTGTCTTATATGTCTATGTCAAAGAAACACAACCTACTTGCCAAGTCATCAATCCATGTGACATACAACATCCACCATCCATTTTTCTCAAATCTCTACCATTCAATCCACCTAACTTTTCCTATAAATAAACCCCCACCCCAAACCACTTTCTCTAAGCTAAAGAGCCACAAAGTTTCTTGGATTTTTTCAAGAAGTATCTCTCTTCATCTCTTTCAAATTCAATACATACACTTCTTCTCAAAAACCTTCTCTATCTTAAATATATATACGTATATACAAGATTTTTGAAACTCAAGCTTAGCTTCACCCAACCAAGCTTTATCCCACCAAGTGAGCTCATCCACTACCACTTCCCGGCCTCCCGAAGGGCTGCCCAAGTTCGTTCATAGTGCCAAAATCCGGGCGAACCTCCGGTGAATTTTTTCGGTGAACTTTTTCGACCGTTTTCCAATAGTGCTAATTTTTAGCCTCTTCTTTGAGTTTCTTTTATTTGAGCTTTGTACTTAAGTTCTCTACTTCGTTTCAATCTTTAATACTAGATCTCCTATAAAGAAGGTTCTCAAAGAAAAGAGAACAAAGAGTCGAACTCAGAATTCAAATAAAGTACTTGATTTTCAAAAAGAAGCTTTAAAAGAAGAAGATCTATAAAATACAAGTACTTAAATCTCTATAACTCCACACAAGAAAGATTTCATAAATCTCTATAACTTCTCACGAGTGAGATTTCATATTTGACAAACCTCGCGAGTTGGCCAATTACTTGCAATTTATTTATCTCGATCTTGGCCAACATATTTCGTGAAAATAGAAATAATTACGAAAGGTATCGTATAATCCTCACTAACATCTTTAGTGTTTCGTGGGATTATAATTCGATCAATAGTAAGCTTCATAATTTTGTGAAATATCCAAGACGGATTTAATCATACGAGTTGGCCATTTACTTGCACTTCATTTATTTGGATCTTGGTCAACGCATAGTTCGTGTATATAGCATCATTACGAAAAGTATCGTATAATCCCCACTAACATCTTTAGTGTTCCGTGGGATTATAAATCGATAAATAGTAAACTTCGTAATCATCCGTCTATGCTTCAAAGGTGGATTTAATCACACGAGTTGGCCAATTACTTGCACTTTATTTATCTCGATCTTGGCCAACGCATAGTTCGTGTATATAGAATCATTACGAAAAGTATCATATAATCCCACTAACATCTTCAGTGTTCCGTGGGATTATAAATCGATATATAGTAAACTTCGTAATCATCCACCTAAACTTCAAAAGCACAAATCCAAAGCCAATTACTTGCCCTTCTTTTATCTCGATCTTGGCTTATATAGAACCTATAAATTGTGCACGAAGTTAAAGTATACTTTGGCTCTATAATTGTCAAAATACAAGTATACTAAAATCCTTAAGCCTACGAGCTTAAAAAGGATAAGTTACAATTCCGAGATTGTAACTAAAGTATTCTTCGATTTATAAATACATAATCGAAAGAAGAAGAATACTAAAGAAGTCATAAGCTATATTGCTTATACATATATAAAAGACTTCTTATATTACTCCGATAAACATATATTCTATAAAGACGGAGTAATCGAAAGCATACTTGATATATTATTCTATATCTCAAGTCAAGTATACATAGTTGATATTTACTATTCTTATTTGAATATTATATTATCTTGTGGGCTAGTACCGTAACATACTAGTTCAACCCATCTTTTCTCTATACTTGTTATTTTATGGATTGTCTTATTAGTTTTGTAGAGAGTTGAAGTGACGTGAGGTGATTCTCGTTCTAAAACCCAAGTCCTATACGTACTAACGGGGAGTTAGTAGTATTTGCACTGTGAAGAAGAGGAAAGACCGAAGACCGGATCACTAAGATCCAAGATCAACAAAAGCTAAGGAAGCCAAGTTCACACAAGGGTTCTACATCAACTTTGAAGAAATAGCGGAGAGTTATTGTCTAAGATAAGTTGTGTAGGTATTGCATTTATTTTGAGGTGATGACCCTTGTGTTGCGCACCAAGATAAATATTTGTAAGAGTGTAAAGGCTTCTCCGCCTACTAAAGGAGGAGTTTATTATAAGGAAAAATTCCGAGTCTGGGAGAGGAGCTCGGGGACTGGACGTAGGGGTGACTGAATCTATTAGAGGTTGCGTCATCGCGAACCAGGATAAAATCTCCATGTGGTATTTTCTTTCCTTGCACTTTATTTTCCACACATATAAACTGTATAACTACTCGGTAAAGTTTTAAAAAGGGATAAATTATTTTAAAACGCCATAATAATTTTTAAATTGGTAATTAAACTATTCAACCCCCCTACTAGCTTAATATAGCCTTTTTACGGGACCTTACAAGTTTCTTCCAGTGACGTTCGCATCGCCTTTTCCTCCAATTCTAGCTATTCCCTTTGTAATTTTATGGCTTTAAGTTTCAAGGCATCGGCTTCACGCTTTCGGGCCTTTTCCTGCTCCGCCTCTTCAGTTTCTTTCGATTTTTCCTTATCCTTGGCTATCCTCTCAGCCCTCCACTTCTTCAGCATCGCCGACTCTTCGGGGGTGGTGAAGTTTCTTCATCAAAATTGGCTCCCAAATTCCGAGCAGTCACCAAAGGTTGTTTCAGGGGATTGGTTTTCGGGACGGTGAACCCAGGAGGTCCATGTTCGTTACTATTTTTTGCCATCTTCTCAGATCTTAGAACTCAATCTTGTATTCCCACAGACGACGCCAAATATTGGAACCAGTTTTCTGCTAGCCTAGCCTTCGTTTCGATGAGTTGACTTCAGTCTACAAAGAGAAGAATGCGAGAGATGATCTCCCAATTCACCTCCAGTGTGAGAATAAGTTAACCGATTTTGGGTGAGTAATTCGGAATACGAGATAGTCTGAGTGATATTGTGTGTGTTGATTGAATGAACTATATCGTGTATATAACCTGAACCACATTAACGTTGCATCTTCGGAATTTTCAAGTTGTTCTGATAAGGATAGAAAGTGGACGTTGTGATCAGAAGACCATGTCTTCGCCTATTTTGGGCTGGTCCAACATCTTTGTAACTAGGCTGATTCCTTTTCGGCACACTCAACTCTTTTTGATACCTGTTCAAACACATACTATGAGATTATGAGATTAAGAGAAGTGGATCCCTAACAAATATGTTTCTTGAGTTGTCTACGTATCAATAGTACAATTTATGTTCATAAAATATATCTATACAGTTTATTTACAATGTTGTTATATAAATACTTATTTAATAAAACACTTGTGGTGTTTTAGAAAGCACTTACCGTATATCTATAATATCTATATTATAATAACAGGAATATGGTATATTTTGATATGTTTTTTTTGTTGGTTTAGTTTTCCCCATTTATGACCGTCAGATCTTTTTAATCAAGTGATGAGGACCGTTAGATATACTAAAATTATATACACTGCTCAAGTTTATACGTTTGAATTCCGCCACTTATATTATTATTTTACACTACTCAAACTCTCATGTTCGAACATAGTCAATGTCAAATTATTATATTATTATTTATTTGCTATTCAAGTTTTATGTTCGAATCACGCTAATAACAAATATTAATATTATTATTTATGAGCATATTAATAAGATTAATGATACAGATCTCATCAATTATATATTATTTAATATTAACTAAAAGAAATTTATTATAATTTTAAATAATATAAAGCGAGTAATAATTGTTAATGATCAAAACTCTATCAATCCCCGGATCAACGCCGGGCTTCCTCACTTGTACAATTAACGTGTCAATTGTCAACTTGCTCCTCATCACATTTTTAACCCTCGTTTGACCTCCTCTCTTTGTTTATCACTTAAGTTTGCTTTTTAAGCATGCAGTATGCAGCACATACAGGTTGTTCCGCCCATTTGCCGCATTAACAAAATTGGGCTCTTCTAAGCCCCATGTTCACATACCAGATAACCCCCATCCCCCTAATTTAATCCAAATATTCCAGACCCCCCACAACTGAACCCTACATTTTTTAAACCTACTTCTGCAAGAAATAGAAAACATAACTAACACTGGGATTGGGATTACCGTTCTGCTCAAAGCATATAATTAACAGTGCAGGGTAAAATAGCTATAAATATTACAAAGACTCATACTGGGCCATTAAATGCATACACTAATGGAAGAGAAAAAACCAATACATCTATGGTTTTTTACTTGACAAAGGAAAGAGTACGAGAAGACACGATAACCCTGGATATATATACATACAGTGGCGGACGCAGGAATTTTTTTAAGGGGGGTCCAAAAAAATTTTCGGGTCAAACTTTCAAGTGTAAAATCTTTTATATTAGTAAAACTTGGTAAAATTAGAAAATCATTAATAAAAAATTGTAAGGTTCTAAGAATGATTTGTATCCATCAAGGGTTCACCAAGATGCATCATCAACTGCTCCCCATGATTTATATACAGACTTGCATAAAAAAAAGGTAAATATAGAAGAGGCATATAGGCCAAAACACAATTTAGGAAGGAAAGTTAGAAAGATAGGATTCGAACCCTGGTTTTCCATGAGAATCAAAACAGCAACAACCAGCCAGGCTACAGTCACAAGTGATGAATTGTGCATACTACCAACTTATATTTGGAAATTTAGGGGGGGCCAGGGACCCCTCTGGACCCCCCCCAGATCCGCCTCTGTATACATATACCGGGCCGTAAAAAATCCGACTGAAATCCAATCTAAATCCGAATCCGGTAAAATTATATGGATCAAGACTGATCCGATCCATTGACAGCCCTACGCCGTACTACATCATATTTGTTTTGGCAAGATGTAGGGATAAATTATGTCCTCTTTGACTCTTTCTTGCAGCATATGCGCGGTAAGCAGCCAGCCCAACAAGGTTAACTTCAGCTCCAACTGTAATGAACAATACAACTATCAAAATTTTGGAAGATGGATGTAGATGTATACAATGCAAAATAGGTAACTTGTAGCAAGATACTTGGATTTATCAAGAAAACCAAAAATAAACATGCTGCTTTTTAAAGCATAAACTGCCTAAATTGCAAGGGAACAAGATATAGTTAGCAGCAGGGTCAAACTGTGATTGCTTGCTATTTAAATCCAGAAGCATCAACCATAGTATTTATTCCACACTTCTCCTTGGGGACTAAAATTAGTTATGTCAACTAATAATGGTTTTCAAAAATTAAAATCATGGTTGTAACGTCGATAAATCTACAAATAAAATTTTTATAATTATACAAATCTTATACTCCCTCCGGCCCAATTTATGTGTCTTGTTTGACTTTTGATAGTCAAATTGACTCAACTTTGACCGTCAATAAAAACTTATTTTTTCATTATTTTGAAAAACTGAAAAATACATATTAAAGTAGATTAAAAATAATTTCTAATGATATAATTTTCATAAATATTTTTGATAATGTTCTATGTGAATTTTTCTGTCAAAGTTGAGTCAATTTGACCGCAAAAAGTCAAACATAACAGATAAATTATGACCGACGGAGTATTTGTAATTTCTCACAACAAAAAATCCAACACGCTCATATGTATATTAGTTACAAAATAAATATATTATATAAGAACATCTATTTATTTCCCTCCCATTTACACATGCTAAAAATATACTCCTACTTTCTCAATCCTAAGATGTAATCAATACACACACATCAGCCTAAATTCAAGAGGAGAGAATAAAAGCAAAAAGAAGTTAATAAAAGCAAGAAGAAGAAAAACTGATACAGCGTGTCACATGTTGTTGAGTAAAAATTTGAAAATTTCATTTTTTGCATTTTAAATTTTGCACCAAGAAACATACTAGTCGAGTAGTCAACTTGGCGACAATTTGCAACCCAACCCCTCACACCGGCTATCGACTAGTCGCGACCAGTCAAACAACATGACTACAATGATTAAAATATTAAAGGAAAATGTTAGACTCAGCTGTCACTGCTCTCAACACAAGGACATAACAATTTAGTGCAAGTGAGTTTACACGTCTGACTAGGAAAGATTAATAGCCAACAGGTAATAGATGACAGGAGATACTCAGCTACTAGTCAGTAAAATATACCTGATACAAAAACGAGAGAGCGATTAAGAAGTCGATGGTACTGCTTGCGGCTCTTGCCAGCGTCAGTTTCAGGAAAGCTCAGATGAGGGTGCTCTGCAGCAGCAGTGATTCTTCTGAAAACATTACTATAATCACCCAACTTTGTGCTGATTGGTATAGGTGCATCGATCCCCATATATTTTGACTGACCTATAAAGCCATGATAACAAGCTATTTCAACTTGATGGTCAAATCCAACCCGCAACTTGGAATTAACAAAATAGTTCACTTTATCCTTCATTTAGTCATACTCTAATATTTATATTCATATATGGTAACTAAAAATATCGCTAATTTAGAATAGAAAGATTTCGTAATCAATATTGATAACTCCGGTGAGCGGGCGGCTCCGTCCGACGCCGTTCCTGAACCTTCAGTGCGTGAATGAGGTGTAACTGCTGGTTGGGCGCCTGCAAAATAACACCGGAAGGGGGGTTTGGCTCCCACGGCGCCTCCGGTATAAGAATAAGAACAGGGTTTTGGAGAAGACGAAGATGTATGTATGTGAATAGAGAGGCTGTTGTGTGTGTATCGATATGAGATAGTGAGTGTGCAAGAGTGTGAATATTTTCTAACCCCTAAATCCTTCAGCCTTGGGGGTATTTATAGCCCAAAGGTAGGGTTTAGGGGTTGTTACCTCTAAATCAGGGCCGTTGGATCTTGGGAGTAGAGGACGCCTGGCTTGGGTGGATTGCTTACACGTGTCCAGGGAATGACCACCTCCAGGGTGTCCTAACGGCTTTCTGACACGCGTCGTGTTTGTCTGGTGTGTTGGTTGTTGATAGCTGTCACCGTCACGTGCCCACATACCCTTCCTTGGCGGGTTGTGGGATGTGCATGTGTTTCCGGGACCCCCCTCATGGTGGTCTTGGCCCTGATCCGGATCCAGGTAGGCAGATGATCCGGGTCCCGGGTTGGATCCGGATCCGGGTTATGGGATTAACCCGGGCCTGGTCCTTGTGCTTGATTGTTCTGGGAGAGGGGGGTCTTGGTCCATCGGTCGAGCCTGGTATCCTTTAGATCCAGGTTGAATCCTAGCCGGGAATCTTATACCCTATCATTTGCCCCCCACTCCCTTATGCAGATTTTCTGTATGAGAGAGTAGAGTAAAATTACATAGTTGTTGCCTTAGGAGAAAAATTGTAAATCTGTTGGCCCCCAATCCGGATCTAGCGTTGAGTGGATAGGTCCGGATTAAGGTATTAAAATTTGGTTGCTTCAGAAAAATTTCTGCTCCTGGTTTCCCCCCAATCCGGAATTGGTGTTGTAGATGTCAATCCGGATTAAGGTGGAATAGTTGTTTTAGAAAAAAATTTGATCCTGGTTGCCCCCCAATCCGGATCTGGTGTAGTAGATGCCAATCCGGATTAAGGTAGAATAGTTGCTTTAGAAAAATTTCTGCTCCTAGTTGCTCCCCAATCCGGATCTGGTGTAGCAGATGCCAATCCGAATTAAGGTAGAATAGTTGCTTCAGAAAAATTTCAGCTCCTGGTTGCCCCCCAATCTGGATCTGGTGTAGTAGATGCCAATCCGGATTAAGGTAGAATAGCTGCTTTCGAAAAATTTCTGATCCTGGTTGCCCCCCAATCCGGATCTGGTGTAGCAGATGCCAATCCGGATTAAGGTAGAATAGTTGCTTTAGAAAAATTTCTGCTCCTGGTTGCCCCCCAATCCGGATCTGGTGTAGTAGATGCCAATCCGGATTAAGGTAGAATAGTTGCTTTAGAAAAATTTCTGCTCCTGGTTGCCCCCCAATCCAGATCTGGTGTAGTAGATGCCAATCCGGATTAAGGTAGAATAGTTGCTTTAGAAAAATTTATGCTCCTGGTTGCCCCCTAATCCGGATCTGGTGTAGCAGATGCCAATCCGGATTAAGGTAGAATAGTTGCTTTAGAAATAACATCTGCTCCTGGTTGCCCCCAATCCGGATTTGGTGTAGCAAATGCCAATCCGGATTAAGGTAGAATAGTTGCTTTAGAAACAACATCTGCTCCTGGTTGCCCCCCAATCCGGATCTGGTGTAGCAGATGCCAATCCGGATTAAGGTAGAATAGTTGCTTTAGAAAAATTTCTGCTCCTGGTTGCCCCCCAATCCGGATCTGGTGCAGTAGGGAAATACCCGGATTGACCTTGGGTAATTTTCTCTTCCAAATCTGTATCCGGATGACAATGATCCGGATTAGGTCTTTTGGTCCGGGTAGTGGGCCGTGGAATCTGAAGAGTCGAGGAGTTGTAACGTCTTTCAGTTTATTCCCTCCAACGAATTTGAATTTTGGGCAGTTATTTCCTAAAAACTCGGCCCATAATCATTATGGGTTTTGAATTTGCTTTAATGTATATATATATATATATGTATATATGTGCGTGCTGTTTTTATTTTTATTTTTTGTAACTGTTTCCTCTTCCAATCCAGGTCTGCCACGTGGCAGGGCGGTTCTCTCCCCGTCTCTCTATAAAAGCCTGGACTCCACCTTTTTTTTCTTTTTTATTCTCCACAAAAAACTGAATAGTCACTTGTTCTTTTTCTTTTCTTCTCAAAACATTTTCGAAGGGCTGCATTTTATGTTGGATTTCTTTGCCGCTGTGTCATCGTGCTTCTCCGTTTGCTTGCGATTTATGAGTTCTCTCCTTCCCTTCTTTGGTTTCCTTTCTCGATTCTTTGCACTTTTTCTTTAAATCGATATATGCCTCGAGTTTTATCTTCCATCCGCGAATTGACAATACAAATCGGCCTTTTTAGTGTTATTTTATGGTGGATATGGTTGTTTTATGGTTTTTCCTGCTTAGATCTGTAGGTTTTTGACTTTTTTGCGATGTTTTTGCACGAAAAATTGGGTTTTGGGTTCGATTTTTCTGGGTTTTTCGGTGTTGTTCTTGGTTTTCTTGGGAAGAATATATGTATGTATATGAAAAGGATGTGTGTTTTGCTCTTTGATTTTCAAAGTAACTATTTTTGGGTTGAGGGTTTTGATTTGGACCCGGGTAGGGGGTATAGGATCCGGATCTGCGGGAAGTGTTTGGGTAGAGTTATATGACGGGTTTTTCAAGCTGTTTTTGGTTGCTTTGGATCTGGATCGGGGTGCTTGCCACTGGGATCCGGGCCCATGATTTTCAATATTTTATGGGTTGTAGTTAACATGATCTGGATCGTTGATGTTTTTCCGGGTTGGACTTGCATTGGTGGTCCGGATCATTAGGTTATGCTAGTACTAACATAACGTACTTGATCCGGACCGCTTAGCAAAATAAATAAAATATGTAGGGCTCAGGCTAACTGACCTTCATTTTAATAGGTATATGGTCCGGACCAAGGAGCGGGCTAGGAGAGTCTTTAACTGCTATCCAAACTTTTTTGGAGACGAGAGTGATCCGGATTCCTTTGATAGAGAACAGATTCGGGTCGAGATGGTTAAGAAAGCCTCCCCTTCCACCGAGATAATCTCAAAGTTCCGGTATAAGAAGATGCCAAGGGGCTCAGTTCCCTTCACGCCCGAGGGGTATTGGATAGATGTAAAGTACCATTTTGTTGAAAAGCCGACCGAGATCGAAAATGAGGTCTATTATGGCCTAACGGTCATCCCGGGGTGTATAACCAGGAAGCTCTCGAGAGGATGTTTGCTGAGTTCCCTATAAGCCGGAATCACTATCAGTTGAAGGACTCGTTCTCTGAGGCTGATCCGGGTGAGATGAATGAGGCGGTCCGGGCTGCTTTCCAGTTGACGCCTGAAATTGAGTGGAGATGGCCGGAACCCCGTGAAAGGATCTATCATCGGCCGGAAGACGGCTTTGTTCCGGTCTGGATGGAACATCTTAGGTCCGGGTGGAGTCCCCGGTGCCACATGTTCATCAAACACCTCTGCAAGCATGTGTACAGGATATCCCCGATGCAAATCACTCCGAATGGGATAAAGTCGATGATCTGGTTCATCGCTTGCTACAACAAATCCGGATTCCTGCCTACTTTGAAGCTCTTCCACCATATTTTCTATCTCTCTAAGTCAAGTCAGAAACCTTTCTATGAGATTAGGTTTCGGGCCTCGGAGTGCGGTTATGGTCCGGGTAGAGCTAAGCCAATCATGCACCAGTCTTCTTTGAAGTATTGGAATAGGGAGAATATCCTGTTGAAGGGATATGACTTGGCTTATCTCCCCTACTTTATGACTGAGGGAGTTCAAACTAAGTTCAACCCGGATGTGCTTGAAGGTCGGGCTGTTTATCAGATCAGATGTTTCCGTGAATCTCTCGAGTTCCAGCCGACTCGGGACACATTTATGAATCATAGGCTGCTCTTTAATCTCGGTTGTAAGTTTTTCTTTAATCTATGCTGCCCTTGATCCGGATCCCCCTCCCCGCCTGACGATCCGGATTATGTTTCCTTTTTCTTTTTACTTGCAACTATTTTTGATAGAATGTTTGTCTGGCCTTTGATCCGGGTCCCATGCTTTGCTTGATGATCCGGATCAAGGTCCAGTTTGCTTTTTTACTTGTAATCTGTTTGTATAAGTTGTTTGCCTTTGATCCGGATTTCTCTTGTTTTGCTTGATGATCCGGATCAATGTCCAGTTTGCTTCTTTACTTGTAATCTGTTTGCATAAGTTGTTTGCCTTTGATCCGGTATTTAATCTCCTTTTATTTCATTTCTGCAGCCTCATTTCAACCGCAATTTCCTAAAAATCATGTCTTCTTCTGCTTAGAGCATATGCACCCCTCAAGTCTATCAATTCATCAATTCATCAATTCAATCAATGAAGTTAATTACTATTCATGCTAGAATCACATTTTTTCTTAATTTTTATACACCCACATAACTCCATCAATCCATCAATTACTATTCATCAAATAAATAATTATATATATATCATAAATTTAATTTCATCTCAATTATTTAATGGTCCCACAAATAGTATCCAATAATATATTGCTGGATAATTTCAGATTTTTGATAAGATAGTGGATAAATTTAAATTTTTGATAAGATTTTCGTTGAATCACATTATGACACGTGTCATGATCTAGATTTATAGATAGAAAATTGTCTATAAATAATATTATGATCTTCATATTATAGTCATCTCAAAATTAATACAATCTTTGCAATATGAATTCATTAAAAAGATTATTGAGTCAGAGACAAAAACACAGTCAAGAAGAGTCTGAAATTATGAATACCATGGTGACCGAAGCGGCGATGATGAAGGAGTTCATCGATACCCCAGATGAACCACAAGGGCGAGGCTCAAGACCTGGAAAATCTTCTAATCATCCTAGAGAAAGGCTATCAAGAGGAAAAAATCTCATGGCAGATTATTTCGTTGATCGTCCAATATTCAATGAGGATGATTTTCTTCGGAGGTATCGAATGTGGCCTCATGTTTTCAATCGCATCATGACCGCTCTTTGTACTCAAGATTCCTATTGGCATCAAAAAATAGATGTAATTGGATTATTGGGGTTGTTACCAGAAAAAAATGACTGCTGCACTACGAATGCTAGCTTATGGTGCAGCGGCTGATCAGTGTGCCGAAATATGTCGAATGGAAGAATCAACCACACTTGAGTGTATGAAAACATTTTGTCAACAAGTGGAAGGGCACTTTGGTGAAGAGTACCTTCGTGCTCCGACACCAGCAGATTTACGAAGGCTTTTAAAAAGGGGGAACAAAGGGGATTTCCAGGTATGATTGGAAGTATCGATTGTATGCACTGAGAGTGGAAGAATTATCCAAGCGGGTGGGGAGGAGCTTATAGTGGTCGGAAAGGATGCCCTACTATCATTTTAGAGGCAGTCGCTTCCTATGACACACCAATTTTGTACATAATCTTCATGAATTCGCCCCCACAAATTATTCTTGTTTGAATATCTTCCGGTAATTGGATCGATAGATTGTCGAACCCAAGAAACACATAATTGCAGTTCTTCGGAGGGAAGCCAATTAGAACCCATTTTCTTAATTATAAATATAAATAAATCATAAAATTTATAGGAAAATATGAGGATAAAAATATTGATGTTGCAAATGAATGTTTAAGATAGCTATTCATAGGCAAAAAAAATGAACGTTGAAATAATTTATAGTCGTTAAAAGCTAAATACCCGTCACTAGCAACAAGAGTAGCAGAGCAGGAGTTAAAAAAATCTCACAATTAGTGGGTCCCAGTAATTAACGGCCATTGCCTACTCCATCAGAAATCAATGCCCAGCCTAATGAACTGATGGGCCATCAAAATTTGATGGAGCAAAACTTGAACCATTGCATACATTTTATTCAAAGCACCATCAATAAAGTTGATGAATCAACTTTATTATAACCCCGGTGCATGTGCTCTTATGCTGCTGCTTTCAACACTCTCGGGTTGGCCTTTAAGATGAGCAAGGGAACCCCGGGTCCCGGATCTGGTTCCACAGATATTGAGGGAGGAGCCGAATCCTCCGTTCCTTAGAACATCCCAGATCCGGGCCACGAGTCTGAGCCTGAGGTCCAGGAGATTCGGGTGGTGATGATCCTTCGAGGAAGAAAAGAAAGTCCATCCCGACCAAGCCCCCCGGGGCAAAGCTGTGGTTTCCAATCGGGTTGTATGGCAGAGGGCCAGATGGAGAGGCCGTGAAGATAGGTACCAAATCTCTGGTCGACCTAGCCGGGTTCATGTCCAGTATCCCTTCCGAAGATGACTGGGAGGAGGTTGAGGGATACAGCATGGCGGCTGCCTTGAAGAGGGTGATTGGGCAATGGGGGCAGGTAATTTCCGAATTTCCAAGTTGATAATTCCGGATTATGCCCCCCCCCCCAATTCATTCTGTACTTAGCTTCTTTTTTGTCCTTTCTCAGCTCGGGAGTGCCATATCTATCTGCTCAGATGTCGCTTTTACGGAGATCCGGGAGGCCAACAACCGGACTAACATTGAGAAGATACGGGCTGAGACTTTGCAGGGAGAGCTGGAGGAAGCCCGGGAGGGATTTCAGACTGTTAAATCCGGGTTGAATGAGAAGTTGAAGAATGCAGATGACCAGGCTGAGGGACTTGCCAAAGAGGTGGAGAGGCTGAATACTGAACTTGCTGTAAAGGAAAACTTGAACAAGGAAGCTATAATTGCCAAATTCAAGGCCAGCGATGTGTATGACTTCGAGGTTGCCCAAGCCGGGGTGCCTAAGGTCGGCAGATCCTGGGTTGTTGCTGAACGTCATATCAAGACCAATCCCTTGGCATCCTGGGAGAGCTTCATTCAGGAGTTCCTGGCTGCGAAGGCTGCAGTTGAACAGGGCAAGGGGGAACCGGAACCCTATGACGGCCCCTGCCCGGTTTCCTCTAGATCTGGACCGGCTTTGATAAGCTTCTCGGGCCAAGCCCCTGTAATTTTCCTTTTTTTTGGATTCCTGATTACCGTACTTTGATTTGAACAATTTGTAATATTTGGATTTATTCCGGGTTGGTGGCAATCCGAATTCTGCTTTTAATTATTAATTCTGTTTCCTTGTACTTTTTTCCCATCTTGGAAACTTTTTGCTTTTATGAGCAATCCGGATCCTGGCTCAATTGCACAAATGATCCTGATCCAGGCTGTGGTCATGGCATTCTGGGCTCCAATTAACTTCTCTCTTATTGGTTGCTCCTTTTAACAGGTCAAAGAAGGGTAGACATCTTTCAGCTAACTTTGAGATGAATCTTCTGAGTGCAGCCAGTGACCCTGCTAGCTTCTGCACATCTTTTTGTGTTCTGGGAGGCTTCATCTCTTGGATTGCCTTTATCTTTTCTGGGTTGGCTTCAATTCCCCGGTTGCTTATCATGAATCCAAGAAATTTTCCTGCCCCTACTCCGAATGTGCACTTTTCTGGATTGGGCCTGAGTGAGTATTTTCTCAAGTTTTCGAAGCATTCTCTCAGGTCTCCTATGTGCCCGGGGATGCTTGTGGACTTTGCAATCATGTCGCCGACATATGATTCCAGGTTTCTTCCAATCTGGTCTTTGAAGATTTTATTCATTGCTCTTTGGTAGGTAGTTCCCGCGTTAGTCAATCCGAAAGGTAGCATTACATAGGCATAGACCGCCCTGTGGGTGATGAAGGCTGTCTTTAGGATATCCTTGGGATTCATCTTGATCTGGTTGTACCCCGAGTAAGCGTCCATAAAACTTAGCATTACGTGCCCGGATGTTGTGTCGATCAATTGATCAATATTTGGAAACGGGTAGGGGTCTTTGGGGCATGCACTGTTCAAGTCTGTGTAATCAATACACATTCTCCATTTTCCGTTTGCTTTTTTCACCATCACAACATTTGCCATCCATTCTGGGTACTTGACTTCGCATATTATTCCAGCTTTGAGTAATTTCTCAATTTCTTCATCTATTGCTTTCTGCCTCTCTGGGGAAAAAAAATTTCTCTTTTGCTTGACTGGTTTCCTCTTTGGGTTGACGTCCAAGCTGTGCATTGCTATGGATTCATCCAACCCGGGCATGTCTCTTGGGGTTCAAGCAAATATATTAGAGTACCCTTGGAGTAGTGATACCAGGTCTTTTCTAAAATTAGCCTCGAGCCCGGATCCTATCTTTATCTTCTTAGAAGGATCGCTTGCATTGATCAGAATTGTTTCCGTTTCTACAGTGGCTTCTATCTTGGATTAATCCATATTTGACACCAACTGCTGGATCCGGGCCTCTGTATTCTTCTTCATATAGATCTGACCCTGGGCTGTCATCTCTTTTTGGTTTCTTTCCCCTACTTCAATTGTTTCAGGGTTGGTTGCTTGCACAGTAGGATTGGTGAAAGGAATATGTCCTAAGTCCAATCATGTATAAGGATTTAGGAATAACTTTTATGTAATCTGTTTTGATTTCATTGATATTAATAAAAGACTTGTTTTGTTTTTATTACGGGCTTTATCTATTTAAGTGTTTAAATAAGATATACCATAGTTTAGAGTAAAGCTTTTTATGGATTATGATGAGATCATAATAGTGAGACCTAAAAAGATGATAACTCTAAACTTAAATAGTTCCTGGTCATAGGATTACTAACTGGTAATTAATAATCCGCAAAGATCGGTACATACTATGCTTGCTCCATTATGAAGGATGTCTGTTCTCATAGACATTTGTGTGGTGACACTATAGCTAGTATGTAGGTGCTTATTATAGAATAAGTTCACTGAACATGACTCGCACAGCTGAACAACTGATGGAGTTCACTCACGTGTCAGCAGTTGTCCACATAGTGATAGTTGTACAAGTATCCTTAGACTTGAGGTCATCATAGTCATCTTGTGTACACTGAACTATGCTTTGGTTTAGTTCTTAGTCTCCAGGGACAATTATTAGGGCTCTTCTGGGTATAGGAATTTGTACACGAAGATAGTGTATGATCAATAAAGGATCTACCCCTTCCAGTGAAGGAAGCGAATGTTCAAGGCTGATCCACTTATGCTAGTTCAGGAATCTCTGGCCAGAGTGAATGAAATTAGAAAGGAGTTTCTAATTTGCATAGAACTACGCATAGTAAATGGTAAGCAAGTGATTGAATTAGATAGGCTTGACACGAGATCCATGCCTTGTATTTAATCAGAACATTGTAGGGTAGAAGGAGTTTATTGTACGGTAACTATTCACTGAATAGGTTCTTGGTATTCTAAGCAGTGAATTCATATTATCCGGATAGTCGCGATATGCTGAGAAGTATCCCTCACGATGTAGAATAAATGTGATTAATTAATTAATCATATTTAATAAATTAGAGAATTTATATAAATAATGATAAAATAGTTTTATTATTATTTATTTCTACTACCGGCTTAATATTGAACCTATAGGGTCATACCATAAAAAGAGAATGATTTAATGGTGGAGAAATTAATTAATAATGGCTAATAATTATTTATTTATGAAATAAATAATTAATTGGCAAATTTAATAATTGATTAAATGAGAATTAATTGATTATAAATTAATTAAGAAAAGTTCTTAATATTATTAATTAAAGGATTTAATTTTTGGAAATTAAATCAAGAGAGAGAATTATTTCTAAAGTGTTTAGAAAAAGGATTAATGATTAAAAGGTGTTTTAATTATTAATGAGAATAATAAATGGGATAATAATAATAATATTTATGGGAAAATTTCAGCTAAAAATTTTGCCTATAAATACACTATTATAGACCCTAATTTTATTCTAACCCACACAAAACCCAAAAAGTTTGGAAAACCCAATTCTCTCCACCTCCTTCCTCCTCCTTAACATCGTTTTCTTGGTGGATACCGGTGGAGTGCTTCACACTTGAGGAGCAACTGCTAAGGAACTCTGATCGTTGTCTCCGAATTATTTTTAAAGGTTAGATTCGATCCCTCGAATTTTTATTCATGATCTGTATGCTTTTATTTGGATTTTATATGTGTAAAAGTGTTTTGCCATGTCCTCGCTGCGTTTAAAATCCAACAATCGTATCAGAGCACAGGTTGTATGCATATAGATCTGTGGTAAAAATTTCAGAATTTTATGTGCTTGTATGAATTAATTATGATTTTTACAAGTTATATCATGGATTAATTTTGTCTGATGATAAATCGTTTCTCAGAATAATTTTGAATGTTGATCTGGGTTCTACAAGTGTTGTAGATCGTCTGGGTATTTTTTTCATAATTTTATGATGTATAGATTTTTTATTATGAATTTTTGAAGTTATTGTAATTAAAATTCGTAATTAAATAAATCATATATATATATAAAAATTATTTATAAGTATGTATATATATCTGTACAACATCTGTATGTTGTCTGTTGATGTTGTTGGCACGGAGAAGGACTGTCAGTACGGCGGCACGCAGATCGAGGAAGAAGTGAGGGCTGCTGCAGAAAAACAAAAAAAAATAATAGGGGTGTCACGCATTCTGGGAATGCGTTACACACCTGTGACGCATTCATGGAATGCGTTACACCCTTAAATGGCTTAAAAGGTGTGTAACGCATCACCGGAATGCGTTACAGGGCTTGTAACGCGTTCCTGTAATGCGTTACAGCCCGTCTATTGATTTTAAAATTGATTTTCTGGGAGTTTCGTAACTCCGTTTTGGACGTGCAATATACCGTTGGATTCGTTTTTCCGAGACGGATCTAATGGAGTGATCAATTTTAGTTTATATAAAAGTTTTGAACTGTTTATATTCCATGAAGTGTTTTAAAGCTGTTTTTGATCATTTGAATTGATTTTAAATGCTTCTTGTGATACATAGAGATGTATATTGCTTGTTCTAATGTGCTAGATGATGTAACATGCCTACCTTGATATTTATTCATGTTGATATATGTGATATATGCTTAGTTTATCATGCGATGATAGATTTAGGTGAACTTAAATAAACATAAGGCGTTTGTTAGACAACCTAGTATAGTGAAATTATTTCATAACCTTAATAATAATATTATGAATACAATCATGAGATTCTTGTGTTTATGAAACACGTAATTGAATATGAATTTTCGGTATGAGAGAATGGATGATTCTGTCAACAACAGATTCTATCTGTAAGAAAGGGTTATTAAGTGACGCCTCTTGACAATGCTCCACCCGATCTGGGAATCATCTGATTATTGATTATTGATTTGAAATATTTAATTTAAAAGGAAAAATCTCTTTATAATATGATTATGATTGTAACGTAATATAATCCCTCTAAAATTAAATAATATCAAGTAGTAATTGGCCAATGACACAATGGGCTTGTGTCGGTCATAGCCTTCCAACATGGTAGAAAGTAGTTCTTATTTTTGAATCATTGTCGTTTTGTGCCATAGCCGAGGGCTTTGATTTTGAAATAAGAAATACTTGTCTATTACATAGAGATGTGTACATTGAATAAGAATCTAAAGGTCGTTACGTGCCACAGCCGTGGGCCTTTGGGGACTGATTCAATTGTACGGAATGTTGGGTTAGACTTGACTTAGAATATTGAGTTTGTCGTGCCACAGCCGTGACTCAATTATTCAAGAGGCTAAAGTTTGATTAGGGAATAACATTAGATATAATTGACAAGAGTTATTTGCCTATTGAACATTACATGGCGTTTCGTGCCACAGCCGGGGTTGTGTAATTGAATGTAGGATCCCTATTCCCACTAGCATTATGAATGCTTAATTTTTCACGTAGGGGGTTGAATAAATTAGGTAAACTAGTGGGAGCCACTTATGAATAAAGACCCGATTCATATAGTGTTTTGAAATGAAATCGAATATTTGCTAAGTGTTGTTATGTGTTTATCATTTACAGATTTACTTTGTACGTTATGTCTTCTGCACTATCACTCAGGAGCATACTAGATGCTCACAAATTGACTGGTCCTAATTATGCTGACTGGCTTCGAAACTTGAGAATTGTTCTCAGGATTGAGAAGCTGGAATACGTGATTGACTCATCTAAGCCTACTGAACCTGCTAGTGATGCACATAATGATGAACATGTTGTGTATCGTAAGTGAATAGATGATGCAAATGTTGCTCAATGCATCATGCTAGCTTCCATGAACATTGAGCTACAGAAGCAACATGAGCATATGGATGCTCACTCTATCCTCATGCATCTACAAGAGTTGTATGATGTGGCAGGGAGGATAGCTCGATATGAGATATCAAAGGAGTTGTTCGGTTGTAGGATCTCTGAGGGATCATCTGTGAATGACCATGTACTTAAGATGATCAATTTGATTGAACGTCTTGGACAACTTGGTTTTGCCATGGATGGGGAGCTGAGCCAAGACTTGGTCTTGCAATCGCTTCCGAGTTCGTTCTCACAGTTTGTTGTGAACTTTCACATGAATAAGTTGGATGTCAGCCTGCCTGAACTCCACAACATGTTGAAGACTGCGGAATCGAATTTTCCCCCTAAGAAGAGTTCTGTTCTTCTAATTGGTGAAGGTTCCAATCCTAAGAAAAGGAAGAGGAACTCTTCCAAGAAGAAGAAAGTAGGTGAGAAAATGCCGGTTCCACCAAAAGCTAAAGACCCCAAGAGCAAAGTTGTTTGCTTTCACTATAACAAGGTGGGGCACTGGAAGAGGAACTGCAAGGTTTACCTTACAGAATTGAAGAAGAAGAAGGGTAGTGAGACTACCGCTTCTGATTTAGGTATGTTCATGATAGAAATGAATATGTCATTAAATCAAATTTCTACTTAAGTATTAGATACCGCCTGTGGTTCTCAAATCTGCAATTTGTTGCAGGGACCAAGGAGAAGTAGGACTCTTGAGGAAGAGGAGGTGATTCTACTGATGGAAATGGAGCAAGAGTTGCTGCTGAAGATGTAGAATCATTTCATTTACATAGGCCTACGGGCAAGACTATTATTTGAAATAATTGTTATTTTGTTCCCTCGATTGTGAGGAATATTATTCCCATGTTAGACTTGGCTGGATTTTCATTTATTATTGAGAATAATGAATGTTCTATTCTTAGAGATAATATTCTTTATGGACGTGGTGCTTTAAATAATGGTCTGTATGTATGTGACATAATTTATTTTAGATTGAACAAACTAATAAAAGAAAAGGGATGATGAAAATCTCATTTTATAGTGGCATTGCAGTCTCCATTTAGTAGACATGGAGAGAGGGATGCAAATTTGCTAGGAATGGTACACACAGATGTATGTGGACCAATGTCTACGCAAGCCATGGGTGGATTTTCATACTTCATTACTTTCATAGATGATAGATCTGGATTCGGATATGTGTTTGATGAAACACAAGTCTGAGGCCTTTGAAAAGTTCAAAGAATATAAGTATGAAGTGGAGAAACAACCAAACATAATATTATAACTCTTCGATTAGATCGAGGTGGTGAATACTTGAACGGAGAGTTTCTGGATTATCTCAAAGTAAATGGTATAGTCTCCCAGTGGACTCCTCCAGATTAGTATCTAAAAGGAGAAATCGAACTTTGTTAGACATAGTTCGGTCCATGATGAGTGTAACACCCCCAGATCTGGGGTCAGGGATTCGGGTCGTCACGGTCTTTTTTTCCACAATTATCACTTAACTTAATTAATAATAAACAACCTCAAGCTGTGACCCCACACTAACACACACCACCACACGTCATAGTCTCAGAGATGAAATTGAAATAAGTACAAGTCCTTGAATCCACAATTAAAAGTTATTACAACCCAAAATGATTACTTGATAAATTTACAATTACTTGCCATTATCTGCCACAAGTTATAATTATACATAATTGATTCTCAAAAGTAGAATGCCTGATCTACCAATAGATCTACCTCTGCAGCTATAGCAGCTACAACATCAACGGGAAGACGCGGGATGCTTCCCACGCGCTTGCGCTGGGTCTGCTGGAGTCTGGTCATCTTTCCTAACTGTTGTTGTGTGATGAAGAAATAGAGCAAGAGTGAGCCTTACAGCTCGTAAGATAATATATAGTGATAACAATAATACAAGTATCTAAATGGATACTTACTAGAATCCTTTATCATGTGTAAGGTAATTACTTACTGGATATAAGTTTTAAGGAAGATGAAGTTACCAATTACTTCACTGTACTTATACCATTTTAGAAATCTACTTGAACTACTACTGTTCAAAGTATAATAAGATTCACGAGGTCATCCCATAGATGAGACCACAAATAAAACTTGAATATATTTGATCTTTGAAATATTTTGAAAAGAAATGAAGTTACGAGATACTTCATTCAATGGATACACCAATAAAACTGTTTGACCCTGTCAATGCTTCGGCAACCACCCATTCGTAGCCCTTCGATCGAAATGCTACGGGTAGTGTTGCAGAATTATCCAACTGGATGATGAACTCATTACGGGAGTTTGCCGCGCCAGGAAGACCACTTACGATGATCAGTCATAGTAGTACAACCCCACCATTTTCTACATGTAGAGGAGAACCTGTCGGATTTACTTGTCAACCGAACACTGAACTCCTAAGGAATGGACCGCCTTAGCGGAATTTCCAGGCCATTTGGGCCAATATAATAAGGCTGGGCCGGCGCTACTCGACCACTTACGCCACTCCTAGTTCAGATGAAATCCATGACTCTGAAACATAAAGCTCGTCCCCACTTTCCCCAAGTAGAAACTTATTGATACAGCTCCACCAAGAAGTCGTATCTAGTTGGAAAGGAAAACTCACCGATATTTCCCAGGCGATGCCTGGTAATGGATTAACTTGTTCCAAGAATTTTACTTCCCGAGTATTGGGTAAGTAATCAAAAACTCTTTTATCAAGACAACAACCTTGTTGCGAATATAAAACACACCACAGAGCCGGATCCCTCCAGTTTTGAGCGAGTATTTAAATCCCCGTTTTAAAAAGGAAGATCTTAAATATATAAAAAATGAGTTTTGGGATCCACTCTAATTTTTGAAAATCATTTTAAAGACTCGAAAACACTTTAAATAGTGTTTGGAATAATGCTGATTTAATAAAGTAAATCAGTCTCAATAAAAAGAAATATCTGGATATTATTATTTAAATAATATTCCCCTAAAGAATTCTTGAGGTAAAAGTTGGAAAACTTACTTGAAATGAATAGTAAATAATCAAAGATATACTTATACGAAAGTAATATCTTTATTTGAATATCAAAAGTAAGTTTGATTATCGACACATTATTCTTTAATAAAATAAAGAATATTATTAATAATAAGCGGAGTCATAATACCTCGAATGAATATTATAAATAATATTCATTAAATAAAATAACGGAGTCATACATCCTCAAATGAATATTCAAATAATATTCAATAAATAAAATAAGCTGAGTCGTAAGCCCTCGAATGAATATTCGAAATAATATTCATTAAATAAAATAAAGTTATCGAATAAACCTTATTCGATTAATAGTTTTGAAAACTATAACCATATATATATAAATATATATATATATAAGTCTACTCGGAATCCTCGACTCCCGGTTTTAGAAAATGTTTTCACCTTTGGGTCCCTATACTAAGGGTATATGCAAATTACCGCTATTCTCTAGCATAGGTATTATCAACTGAACCAACAGATATATATTTCAAGAATATGAAACAGGCATGCATATATACCATATCACATGCTACAATATATCGCAAGAATTTGCTAAATAACCATTATGCATCTATCACAAGATAATGCATGTACAAATGTATACATCACAACAACAGTATAACGGATAGAAAACTTGCATGAGCGACTGGGGGTTACGAATGGCTCGGGACGAGTCTGGTAATCTTCCTTGAAGTGGTGTGAGTAGCTAGGAAGCCTTAGGAAGCCTTGAGGAGTCTTAGGAATGCTTGGATCAATTTAGGAAGCTTGAATCTTGGATTTTGAAATTCTTCTCTTTGAAAACTAGGAAAAGCCGAGAGCAACCCTTGGTGAAGAGAAATAGAATTTTCTTTTGTTTTGATGAAATGATTTGTTTGGCTTGGTGGATGAAGTTTTGTTTTTGTTTTGGTTAATTACCTTTTTAGCCTTAACTTTGTGTGGTTTTAATTCAACCACATCTCCTTCCCTTATGTCATGCTTATGTCATGCTCATGATGTCATCCTCCCCTCTTTGTCCTCTTTTCATTGGTTGGGTGACATCATCCTCTCTAATCCCTTTGATTAACTTCCTAATTTTTTGCCTAATGACCGCTGATCTGTTATACGGTTCGCTTAACTTTCGTTTTCGTTTATCGTTTGAGGGATCATACCCGGGATCTTATTACTTAGGTTCCCTTAACCTTTCTCAATATATTATATTCCTTTTATGATCCTCTCTTATAATCCTTTAATTTAAATCCTTTTTATCATGTTACCTTATACTCAATTCTTTCCGTATCTAGTGGATTTCCGGGAAAAATCAAAGTGTTCGGTATTGGATTCTGACGATCTTTACATACACTTATATACCATATAGAGTACTAATAAAATCTCAGAATATCCATAACAGAACCCCTATATAGTGTGGCATGAAAAGTTTCCTCATTCAGCAAAAACACTATTCACAAGGGTTACAAAAAGTTCAAAATTTTGGGGGTTATTACAATGAGCTATGCAAATCTTCCAGTATTCCTATGGGGTTATGCATTGGAAACCTCAGCATATTTACTGAATATGGTGCCTTCCAAAATCTGTTCCTCAAACTTCGTATGAGATATGGAAAGAAAGGAAACCGAGTCTTAAACACGTTAAGATTTGGGGATGTCCAGCTTATGTCAAGTAAGTTGACCCAGATAAGCTGGAATATCGATCTGTAAAATGTAGTTTTGTGGGATATCCTAAAGAGACTTTAGGGTATTACTTTTACACCGATCATCGGGTGTTTGTATCCAGACATGCTACCTTCTTGGAAAAGGAGTTTATCCTTGAAGGAAACAGTGGGAGCAAAATTGAACTTGATGAAGTTCAAGAAGCACAAACTACTACGGATCAAGTGGAAACACCTGTTCTGACTGAACAACTTTTTGTGGAACAGCCCATTCACAGATCAGGGAGAGTGTCTCGCCAACCTGAGAGGTAATATGGCCTTGTCATTGAGAATGACAATGAGTTGTCGATCATTGATGATGACGACCCTGTAACCTATAATGAGGCTATGAGTAGTGTTGACTCAGAGAAATGGCATAGTGCCATGAAATCCAGAAAGGAATCTATGTATACGGTATACAAAAGATAGATTATAGCAGATGGCCAGGTGGAGACCTTTAAAGCCAGGCTTTTGGGAAAAGGATTCAAACAAAGGCAATGGATTGACTTTGATGAAACATTTTACCGGTAGCCCTGTTAAAATCAGTTCGGATTTTGCTTGCGAATGCTGCTTACTACGACTATGTGATCTGGCAAATAGCCAGATGGTTTTCTTTCCAAGGGAAATGAAAACCTAGTGTGTAAGCTGCTGCGAACCATATGTGGTTTAAAGCAAGCTTCTCGAAAGATGGAACATTCGTTTTGATGAGACAATCAAAGAGTTTGATTTTATCAAAAAACGTAGATGAACCATGCGTCTACAAAAGGGTTAGTGGGAGCGCGGTAACATTTCTTGTATTGTATTGAATTAGAGTTGACACACATAACAACATAGCAGACCCACTCACAAAGCTACTTTATGAAAGTCACTTTGATCATCATAAAGACAAGATGGGTATTAGATACCAGAGTGATTGGCTTTAGTACAAGTGGGAGATTGAAAGGAATATGTCCTAAGTCCAATCATGTATAAGGATTTAGGAATAACTTTTATGTAATCTGTTTTGATTTCATTGATATTAATAAAAGACTTGTTTTGTTTTTATTACGGGCTTTATCTATTTAAGTGTTTAAATAAGATATACCATAGTTTAGAGTAAAGCTTTTTATGGATTATGATGAGATCATAATAGTGAGACCTAAAAAGATGATAACTCTAAACTTAAATAGTTCCTGATCATAGGATTACTAACTGGTAATTAATAATCTGCAAAGATCGGTACATACTATGCTTGCTCCATTATGAAGGATGTCTGTTCTCATAGACATTTGTGTGGTGACACTATAGCTAGTATGTAGGTGCTTATTATAGAATAAGTTCACTGAACATGACTCGCACAGCTGAACAACTGATGGAGTTCACTCACGTGTCAGCAGTTGTTCACATAGTGATAGTTGTACAAGTATCCTTAGACTTGAGGTCATCATAGTCATCTTGTGTACACTGAACTATGCTTTGGTTTAGTTCTTAGTCTCCAGGGACAATTATTAGGGCTCTTCTGGGTATAGGAATTTGTACACGAAGATAGTGTATGATCAATAAAGGATCTACCCCTTCCAGTAAAGGAAGCGAATGTTCAAGGCTGATCCACTTATGCTAGTTCAGGAATCTCTGGCCAGAGTGAATGAAATTAGAAACGAGTTTCTAATTTGCATAGAACTACGCATAGTAAATGGTAAGCAAGTGATTGAATTAGATAGGCTTGACACGAGATTCATGCCTTGTATTTAATCGGGACATTGTAGGGTAGAAGGAGTTTATTGTACGGTAACTATTCACTGAATAGGTTCTTGGTTTTCTAAGCAGTGAATTCATATTATCCGGATAGTCGCGATATGCTGAGAAGTATCCGTCACGATTAGAATAAATGTGATTAATTAATTAATCATATTTAATAAATTAGAGAATTTATATAAATAATGATAAAATAGTTTTATTATTATTTATTTCTACTATCGGCTTAATATTGAACTTACAGGGTCACACCATAAAAAGAGAATGATTTAATGGTGGAGGAATTAATTAATAATGGCTAATAATTATTTATTTATGAAATAAATAATTAATTGACAAATTTAATAATTGATTAAATGAGATTTAATTGATTATAAATTAATTAAGAAAAGTTCTTAATATTATTAATTAAAGGATTTAATTTTTGGAAATTAAATCAAGAGAGAGAATTATTTCTAAAGTGTTTAGAAAAAGGATTAATGATTAAAAGGTGTTTTAATTATTAATGAGAATAATAAATGGGATAATAATAATAATATTTATGGGAAAATTTCAGCTGAAAATTTTGCCTATAAATACACTATTATAGACCCTAATTTTATTCTAACCCACACAAAACCCAAAAAGTTTGGAAAACCCAATTCTCTCCACCTCCTTCCTCCTCCTTAACATCGTTTTCTTGGTGGATACCGGTGGAGTGCTTCACACTTGAGGAGCAACTGCTAAGGATCTCTGATCGTTGTCTCCGAATTATTTTTAAAGGTTAGATTCGATCCCTCGAATTTTTATTCATGATCTGTATGCTTTTATTTGGATTTTATATGTGTAAAAGTGTTTTGCCATGCCCCCGCTGCGTTTAAAATCCAACAATTGGCCTGGTTAAGGCCTAGGCTTAATGCAATCTCTTTTGTGACTTGGTTGCTTTTTTGCTTTTCTGAGCTTGGTTTGGTTGCTTTTGAATCTGGGAGGGACTCTATGATCTGAACTTCTTTTCTCGCATCATCCCTTGAGTGGGGGCGATGTTTCTTAATACTTTGTTGTTTTCAAAGTAACACAGCCTTTCTCTTGTTATCTTGATGAGTTTCAGCCATTACCAGAGCCTGGCTATAACATATTTCAGATACCTCATAGTCTCCCTTGATTTCTCATACCCCGGTTGGTGTTGGGAATTTGATTTTCAGGTGTGATATGGAGGTGATTGCTTGGATCCTGGTCAGGGCTAAGCGCCCGATTATGCCGTTGTAGGATGATGGGGTATTGATCACGTAGAACTTTATCACATGGGTAACTTGGTTTGGGGCCGATCCAAATATTACTGGCAAGTATAAGGTTCCCTGGATCGGGACCAAGTTATTCCCGAACCCATACAGAGGGTCCTCTTGGCTATCATTGGAGCGTACGCTCCCAAGCTTCATCCGGTCCACAGTATGCTTGAAGAGTATGTTTACTGAAGAGCCATTATCTATCAACATCCTTCTTACTTCATTGTCAAAAATATCAAGTGTTACCACCAAGGCTTCGTTGTGATTCGGGTTGACCCCTTCATAATCCTTGCTGCTGAACGAGATCATCATCTCCGAGTAGGATTGGACGGAGAATACCTCATCTCCTGAGCCCGGGCTCCTAGGGGGAGAGTGTGACCCTCCTAGGACCACATTTACTACATTTTTACCTTTTATTTTCCTTTCTTCTCTCTGATTTGTCTCCCGGGAGATGTACTGATTCAGGTTTCCTTTCTTAACTTGATCTTCAATGAATTATTTGAGAGAGAGACAATTCTCAGTTTTGTGCCCATGGGTTTCATGATAGTCGCACTGCCTGTTATAAGGCCTGCTCTCCGGGAGAGTCTACATGGGATTTGGAGGATAATAAAATGGCTTTCCCTTGATCTCCTTCAGTATTTCTTCCCGGGTCCTGTTTAGTGGTGTCCATTCTGGCTCTTGCCTAGGCTCTTTTGCTTGCCTAGGTGGACCGAGATCGCTTTTGGATTCTGTCTTAGGACCCAACCTTTGAAATATTGGAGTGTTTTATACAATATTTGTCTGCTGGGTTTGGTTGCTTTGTTTGAACTTTTTCTCCTTATGGTAACCCCCTTTCGGTCGGTCATCAGAAGATTTGTTCCTGGATCCTCCATTCCGAGTTATTCTCATCGCCTAGAGAACGTCTGTTTCTTTTATGAACCGGGCTGCCATAGAGTAGGCAGCGGCCAGGCTTTGTGGCTCTTTGTTTATCAACTCTACAATGTACCTCTCACTATGTTATGGATCCAGGTTCCTTCGAAATATGCTTAGAGCCTCCCTCTCATCAAGATTCGAGACTTTGTTGATGGCTTCCTGGAATCTCCGCATATAAGTTGAGAGTGCTTCATTATCATACTGGCGGATTGTTTCCAGGTGACACATGTGCATTTCATGTGTCTTATTGGCTCTGAATCTTCTAAGGAAGGCTCCTCTGAATTCTTTCCAGGAGTGAATGCTTCTTGATGGGATCCTGCTGAACCATCTTTGAGCCCCCCTTTGAGGGTCGAGGCGAAGAATCTGGATTTGGTTAAGTCGTTATAATAATATATCTGAGTTATATGTTCGAAGTAGTTGAGATGCTCTTCCGGATCCCCCAATCCATCGAAAGAGTCGAAGTTGTAATGCTTGAGATTTTTCTGTCGAGGGATGACTTCTAGGGAGTGGCTGAAGGGCGTGAGGGTCTCCCCAACTTCCAACCTAGAATCTTTCTCCATTTTTCTCTAGAGCTCATGAATCATGTCTTTAAGATCCTTCTGGCCCTCCTCTTCGTCGTCAGAAATGAGCTCGGGGGTAGGGTCCCTCCGAGTTCTTTTGCCTTTTGTTTTAGCTAGAAGCCTCTCCTCCTCCAGCTGCATTCTTTTCTGAATTTTTTGCTCAAGCTTTTTCTCTTCTTACTTTCTTATCTGTTCTCTGATTTCTTCCAACTTTTTCTTTCTGGTTGCTTCTGTCTCCTTCTTAATGGGCTCTTTTTGATTCTTTTTTGCCTTAGTTCCGATTCGGTCGAAGACAGATCTCCTGGATTGTTGAGAATCCCCGGACTCTTCTTATTCATCATCTTGTTCATATTCTATCTGAGCCCGGGCTTGTTCGTCTCTGTAGAGCCTGATTGCTTCAGCAAGTTCATGGCTTGTTAAGTTCGCCATATGTTCCTCTGCAACTGGAACATTGGTGTACTTATACTGATTGAGCTCTATGACATTTCTGGCATCCCGGGGTGTTACTAGCATTTCCAAGACCGGGGTGTGTTGTGTCAATGGTTGCTCCTGGAGGGTCTCTCGATCTCCCCCAGGTTCATGAGCCTGAGAGTGGTCCTGATCCTGGACCTGGGTACTGGCGGAGGGCCTACCAGCTGTACTTTTTCCTGGTCTTTCCATTATCACAATTGTACAAACAACTGACCGGGCTAAAGATGTGGATCTAAGGTTGCTTTTTTGAAGATTACAAAAAAATTCCAGAAAAACAGCAAACAAACTTTCTGGGCTTTGCTAACAATAATACTAAACAAGAACAGCAGGCTCTAGAACACAAAGAAAATATGCAAGCTAAAACAGTTATGGGTTTTAAAACTATCAAGATTATCAAATCCCAGGCTCCAAGTCTATCAAGATTATCAAACCATAAACAATCAAAATTAACAAACAAGAGCGGACTCAGACAAACATGGCCTAAAGTAACGAGCTCACACAAACATGGCTAAAATGAAAATTCATATTCAAGAAAGGGTATGGTTGCTTTTGTTCTTACAGGTTTAAGGTGTGGACTCTCTTGAGAGTTTGCTGATGAAGGTGAATCCATGGGCACCGAGACCCAAGGATGGAGGCCCCTCCTTCTAACGCCAAATGATAACTCCGGTGAGCGGGCGGCTCCGTCCGACGCCGTTCCTGGACCTTCAGTGCGTGAATGAGGTGTAGCTGCTGGTTGGGCGCGTGCAAAACAACACCGGAAGGGGGGTTTGGCTCCCACGGCGCCTCCGGTGTAAGAATAAGAACAGGGTTTTGGAGAAGACGAAGATGTATGTATGTGAATAGAGAGGCTGTTGTGTATGTATGGATATGAGAGAGTGAGTGTGCAAGAGTGTGAATATTTTCTAACCCCTAAATCCTTCAGCCTTAGGGGGTATTTATAGCCCAAAGGTAGGGTTTAGGGGTTGTTACCTCTAAATCAGGGTCGTTGGATCTTGGGAGCAGAGGACGCCTGGTTTGGGTGGATTGCTTACACGTGTCCAGGGAAGGACCACCTCCAGGGTGTCCTAACGGCCTTCTGACATGCGTCGTGCTTGTCTGGTGTGTTGGTTGTTGATAGCTGTCACCGTCACGTGCCCACGTACCCTTCCTTAGCGGGTTGTGGGATGTGCATGTGTTTCCGGGACCCCCCTCGTGGTGGTCTTGGCCCTGATTCGGATCCAGGTAGGCAGATGATCCAGGTCCCAGGTTGGATTCGGATCCGGGTCATGGGATGAACCCGGGCCTGGTCCTTGTGCTTGATTGTTCTGGGAGAGGGGGGTCTTTGTCCATCGGTCGAGCCTGATATCCTCTAGATCCAGGTTGAATCTTAGCCGGGTCTCTTATACCCTATCAAGTATCTTCAAAGCCCGCATATACCACACTATTAAACTGTTCATATTCTTAATTTTATGTTAATCTGATATTTTTCCCCTTGGGCAATATTTTCATGCCAGATGGTTTTAGACAGGAACTTGGGTGTAAAATAATTTACTGCATTCTCGCAAGTAACCAAAACAACAGAGATAAAAAAAAATACCCTAGTTGAATCTTGAAGTGCTTCTATATGTGGATCCAGATCATCTTTAGCGGCAACAATATATATATCAGGCATGGCGCCTCATAACCAGTGGCTTCTCCATGACTCGCTACTTTCAGTAGCAATTCAGTTGTCCTCTTCCATGAATGCTCATCAGAACTAAAAAATAAGTCCAAACAAATTAGTTCCCATAATAACGAGATATGATTCTACATAGGCAGGATGTGAACCATAGAAGGTCTCAGATAACTCGATGGTATTAAAATTTTGACTGAAACATACAAGGAGTTCTTACAAAAAAATAAGTTGAAGGAAAGGTATGAAGGCACTAAAGAAGTTTAATTAACTCTAGCGGGGGAGAATTATAATGCACAAGATCAATTTCATCCTCATCAGAGCATATGGAACAATTATCTGCAATTTAAGCTGGCTGCTTCTGCACATCACTTATAAGAGCTGCAATTGTTTTCAAATTTCACAGTGAAGTATCTTTCCTACGGAGTCTCTAACCGTGTAGATTCTGTCATTCTCTTACATGGATAGGTGTTACCTCCCAATGGGGTTTAGGTCACATGTGTATGTTATTATTTCATTTTTCACTACAACATGATTAGGACTGCACTCTACACTTGTATTTTAATTGCCGCATATATATATATAGACTGCTTCCAAAGAATGCTGCAAAATAGTGTTCTAAACGTGCTAAAGTGGGACCAGGTACCAAGCTTAATTTTTTTATGCAGGTGCCTCAACAGATCCCACTTTATTTTAAACAGCTCAATTTCAATAGAAAACCTCCACAGATTCTTTTAAAATTGTGACACATGTGAATGACCTGTTTCTCACTGTAATTATAATTTCTACCATAGCACCTAATTCTTCAAATTGTTTACCCTTCTCTCACGACTCACAATTATATGACCCAAATAATTCATTTTCCTATACTATGTTCTATAATATTCTTTCTATATATGCACAAAAAACACAGCTATATAAGATTTGGAAGTTCGGAAATTAATTTATACCTGACATGGGTCAAACTTTTTCCCCAGTAATCAAGTACTTTAAAATTTTTATGTATCAGTTGGGTCATCTAATTTAAAGCAAATTGAATTATATAAATCAGCGCCCTAAATCGGGAAGGAATGTAGTCGATGTATTACACATACAGTGGCCCCGAGTTGGGAAATTTTTCATTTATACTCATGATAACATGAATTGAAGGGAATATATACCTGTCGTAAACAAAAACAGCTATATCACAAACTGCCGAGGCATCTTTCTTAGAAAGTATTTGTCCGACAACTTCTTCAGGAATTTCTCGCATAATAAAGGTTTTCTTTCCCTGTTAGACAAGAAAATATCATTCAAATGGACATTCTCTTGTAAACATTTTACTCCCTCTGTTTTTTATTATATGTCATTTGACATATACTTCTAAGTGCATTGACCGCATAATTAGAATATTAATTTTTAATTTTTTCTTTATATGAATAAAAATATATAACTAAAACTTTAATTTAGAAAAAAAAAATTAAAAAATATTACTTTATCTATGCAGTCAAAAGACTTAGAATCGTATGCAAAAAAGTCAAACCACGTATAAAAGAAAAGAGAGGAAGTAGCATACATAAATCCACTACAACAAAATAGGCCAATTACGACGGCAAACTTACGACGGAAAAAAATGTGCGCCCAACTTATGACGGAAAAAAATAAAACGTCGTAATTATTTATGACGAAAAACAAAACCGTCGTAAGTTTAGTATTTTATTAATAAAATTATGCACGACACGATTAAATAAAAATGAAAATTACTTGAAGTTGCGACGATTTAAATATTTTGTCGTAAGTTAATTATTTTTATTAAAATTTTAACTTGAAATTGAATAAAAAAATATTTTAAAATTTACAACGAAATATTTGCGATGGAAAAAATGGGATCGTCAAATTTACGACGGAAATTAAAATTCGTTGTAAGTTATCAATGAGGGAAATTCAACTTTTTCCCCAAATTTTTGGCGGGAAAATTTTGGAACATCCAATTTACGACGGAAATTAAAATTCATCGTAAGTTATCAGAGAGGGAAATTTAACTTTTCTCCAAAATTTTGGCGATAAATTTGACTTTTCTCAAATTTTTTGTAGATAATAATTTATGACGGATTCCATCGTAAATTAGCACATAATTTTTTGATAATTTCAATTTTTAAAAAATATTATTTCATGATCCAACCATATTAATGTCATCATTTATTTGTTTAGGTGACATTTCAAGAATTTCAGTAAAAAATTAAATATTTTGATAAAATAATTTAATATGAAACATTGATTATATCGCTAATATATATATATATATATTATCATCCATATGGTTGGATCGTTTAAAAATATTTTTAAAATAATCAAAACACCAATTTAGGAATAAACACTAGTTAATAATACTAGTCCAACTGATGTTTGACTGGTAAAATGGCAATATTTTGACATTAAATTTTGGTTATATAACTAATATATATCTATTGACATCCATACGGTTGGATCGTTCAAATCTGTTTTTAAAATAATCGAAACACCAATTTAGGATTAAACACTAGTTAACTATACTTGTCAAACTAATGCTTGACTGTTAAAATGGAAAACCAAATAAATTTATTTTGATATGAAATTTTGGTTATATCACTAATTTATATATCTATTGACATCCATACAGTTGGATCGTTCAAAATATTTTTAAAATAATCGAAACATCAACTGAGGATTAAACATTAGTTAACAGTACTAGTCAAACTGATGCTTGACTGTTAAAATGACAAACCAAATAAAATTATTTTGATATGAAATTTTGGTTGTATCACTAATATATATATCTATTGACATCCATACGGTTGGATCGTTGATTTTTTTTAAATAATCGAAACACCAATTCAGGATTCAACACTAGGTAGCTGTACTAGTCAAATTGATGTTTGACTATTAAAATGTCAAACCAAATAAAATAATTTTGATATGAAATTTTGGTTATATCACTAGTATATATAAATCTATTAAAATCCATACGGGTGGATCGTTGAAAAATATTTTTAAAATAATCGTAACACTAGTTCAGGGTTGAACACTAGTTAGCTGTACAAGTCAAACTGATGCTTGACTGTTAAAATGGAAAATCAAATAAAATTATTTTGATATGAATTTTTGGTTGTATAACTAATAAATGTATCTATTGAAATCCATACGGTTGGATCGTTGAAAAATATTTTTAAAATAATCGAAACACTAGTTCAGATTTGACACTAGTTAGTTGTACAAGTCAAACTAATGCTTGACTGTTAAAATGACAAACCAAATAAAATTATTTTGATATGAAATTTTAGTTATATCACTAATATATATATATATATATATATTGACATCCATACGTTTGGATCATTTTGAAAAATATTTTTAAAATAATCGAAACACCAGGTCGGGATTAAACAATAGTCAGGTGTACAAGTCAAACTGATGTTTGACTGTTAAAATGACAAACCAAATAATATTATTGTGATATGAAATTTTGGTTATATCACTAATATATATATCTGTTGACATCCATACGGTTGGATCATTGAAAAATATTTTTAAAATAATCGAAAGACCAATTCAGGATTAAACACTAGTTAGTTGTACAAGTCAAACTGATGATTGACTGTTAAAATGGCAAACCAAATAAAATTATTTTGATATAAAATAATGGTCATATCACTAATATATATATTTGTTGACATCCATACGTTGGATCGTTGAAAAATATTTTTAAAATAATCAAAACACCAATTCAGGATTAAACACTAGTTAGCTGTGTTTATATAAAAAACTACACACGCTTATCCGATCCGCGGTGGAAATATTTTATGCAGCTAAAATGCTTATGAATTCGAGCTCTATTTGTGAACATACTAATCCAAAATCGAGAGATATGGATATGGATAAAGCTTATGAGCTTTCCGTTCTCTGTGATGCTGAAGGATATGGATAAGTTGTACATATCTGTGAGTCTTTTTCTCCATTAACTTTTTTCTTCTTGCATTCTGTATTTTCATTCTCATTATTTATTTTCGTTTGTGTATGTGTTTATTCTTTCTCTTTGTAAGTTTGATATTACAAATATGTATTGTCTGAGAATCATGCTTGGTGAACTCACTAAAGGGGAAGATCAACACTGATGCTTGGTAACCTTAATAAATAGGAAGAAATAGGATTAAGGCCAATGTGTGTGTGAGAGAATTTTTTCAAGAAGAGAGTGGAGAAATTACAATCATCTGTTGAGATACTATAATTTAGACCCAGGTGTATGGTGTGTTACATTTCTCATTTTTAAAAGAGTATATAAGAAGTACTTTCTTTATATTCCAAGAATGATCATTTGGGTTCTATTGTGTACACAGTCATGTTTTGTAGTTAGAGTTCTTGATCTGCAATATAGTCTAGTTTGATTAAAATATTTCTTTACTATGCTTAAGTACATAAATGTACTTATGCTGTTTCAAGCTGGAAGAATGGTTAGTGATGTAACTACTGTATGAGATTTGTTGTGTAAGGACTCAAATTACTGCATAATTCTTGGGCATTGTTCTTTCTGATTGAAGGGAGCAGGTGTGATATTTTTTTGGTACTAGGGGAGGGCTGGGGTGTGCTCCAGCCCGGGTCAGTTCATTTTTTGTTCCTGAAATAGTATTAAGTTGAGAGTTTAAATTGCATCCAGCCCAGTGTATTATTACCTATCCCCACCTCTGCAACTTGATATTCACCTCTAGAAAATATGGTTAACCTGTTTGGAAAGTTACCTAGAAATAGTGGAAGGAGAATTAGAATTTTGCTATACATCTAGAGCATTGAAATTTTTATTATGTAAAATCTAATATTTATAAATTATATATTACTTAAACTGAAAATTCTGTAGATAGAGGTTAGAAACTAAAGTGAATGATAATTTTTTGGTTAATATTTTTTATCTACATTTTTAATTCAACATTTGTGTTTATTCTCTCTATTTAAATATTATTTTAAAAATTATTTCATGTTTTCTCTTTAGTTTAATTCTGCTATCATTTAACCGTATATCTTTAATGTAGGTAAAATCATTTAGCATTAGGTTTAACTCCTTTCTTTTTGGATTGTGCCTTGAGCTCCATGGCCTTATATAACAGGACTTCATTCACATAGGCACCTATGAGAGCATTGGCTATCCTAATATCATACGTTGTGCAATTAGATTGCTAGTCACTAAAACATTTTTCCGTACCTTGAAGATCCTTCAACTTAACTAGCACCTGGATCATCTTCAGATAGCTAATATACCTATTTTCGGAAAAGCAAGTCTCAAAGAACGCCAGACACGATAAACTTCAAGCAAATTCCCAGTTCGACCATATAATGTTATAAGAAACTGAAAACCTGACAGATCTTTGCAGGCATTTCTTTTCTCTAATTCCTTGGGGGCATTCTCGGCCTTCATATTCTGGCCTGCATCAATATAAATTGAAGCTAAATTACTGTACGTAGTCCAATCTGCAGCAAATCGGCCATCCATCTTCATTTCATTGATAACCCTCTCAACTCTAGAAATGTCATTGACAGCAGCAAATGCTCTCATCCAAACATTGTAAGTGTAAGAATTTGGAATGATGTCACCAGACTTCATTTCCTCGATGATAGCTGGAATCCTCTCTGGTCGGCCTGTATACGCTTATTGTCTTCTAACGTGTCAAATCCATCCATGCACAATAGATACAATTAGAATACAAATTGTGTATTGCCATTGTCAGCTGCTATATTTATTATATTTTATCTGTTTTGGATTTGCATTTCGAGAAGCATTTTGTATTGATAAATTTTCTAGGATCTTAAGAAGATTACCACATTTTGATAATTTTCCTGAAAGTGCCTGGAATCCGGCTAGATATTTTTTTTTTTAACCCGGAAATACAAACTTACGACGGTTGTTCATCACATATTCCGTCGTAAATAGGCCCTAGTTCCTAAAATACGACATTTTTTCTGTCGGAAATTTTTAACTTACGACGCATTTTTCTGTCGTAAAATTATGTTTTATCTTATTAAAAGTGGGTCCCGTAAAGTAATATCCGACATTTTTTCCGTCAGAAGTACATAACTTACGACGTTATTTTTCATCGTATTTTGGTATCTTACGACGATATATTCTGTCGTAAGTAGATTTATTATTTTATTGAGTATGTGGGCCCCTACTTTCTAACTTGCGACGCAATTTTATCTTGTGACGAAAAAACGAACTTACTACTCGACAAAAAGCGACGATTTTTTTCCGGCGTAAATGGCTCAATTATGACGATTTCAGTTCAAAAAAACTGTGGTAAATGACCAGATTTGTTGTAGTGATCACTCAAAATTGCATCAACATAACACACATTACGTGTGAGATAGAGTGGTTGATTAAGGGTTTTTCGTTGAGTGCTGAATGCAGCTTAACAGGGTTCAGTTGACCAAATCAGCCCTGAATTTGTTATATTGGGACTTTCAAGAAAATATAGTAAGAAAGGATATTGTTATTATGTTATGTTATATATACATGTTGGTTTCGTGCTTTTTATCACACAATGTAATCAGTATGCAACCTCTGCAACACCATGCTGAAAGGAAATGCTAAACTTTTAAGATCAAATCAATTGATTAGTGAAATCTCATATTTTGTCATTCGGCAGTAAATGATTACTCGGAACAATGTCAAAGGCTTGAATAACATTGCCTCAGAAAAATAAATATCTAAGGAAAAAATTCACTAAAGTTGGTTGGCTACTTCCCCAGATCTGGGAAATAACAACTCTTTAAATATCTCCTTTCCATACATTCAGGAGTAAGCATCTCACCTTCCCATTCTCTTCTTTCAGTATGTATCACTCCTTAGCTTCTCTTTTTCAAAGTTATTTTCTCAGGGGCGGGCATACAGTGAGACCGGAAGTGGCCTTGCCCCCAGAGGCGGAAGGAAAGGGGGGGCTGGGGGGTCCATTGCCCCTCCAAACATGCATGCATAGTATCTTGTTTATAGTATATTGAAAATTTGTCAATATTGATTGAAAGAGAAAGATGGCTGTTATATTGTTACATCAATACAAATTGTAATTTTAAAACAGCTTGAAGAGTGAATATAAGTACATGTTTTTGAAGGAAGATTGATGAGGCATCCTAGTTGTCAGAATGATCAATCAAGCCATTAAAATGCATAAACTAACATATGAAGCTTAATGAAGAAGAAAATAAATCTGGATATTGAAGCCTAAACTTGGAGATTACATCTTTTCTGTTTATATAGAGCCTAACAAACTATAGTTCCTTCTACATGGAATATATTTAACAGCATTTTAAGTACATAATTTGACAGATAAGTATAGTAGTTTGCTAAGCTGGAGATTAATTCTCTAACTGATTTTAGCACCTCTTTGAGTTGTGATGTCACCGGCCAGTGGCAGACCTACAGCATGGCGAGCATATGCTTTGTCCCATGCTGAAATGTTTGGGCCTTCTAGTTTTTGTAGTAATAATTCCCTAAGTGCAACTTCATAAAGGCCATATCCACGGTTTAACCCGTTTGTCTAGTATTTATATTATGTTGTCACCGTCTAAAATTAACATACAAGCTGAGAAAATAAACCAGATACCAAGGGCCAATGCCGCAAATTTGCTCTCTAGTGTGATGTGAAGAAAGAAAAAAATTATAGTATAGCTTGGCTTTAGCCCCCTCTGCCTTAGTTTACTAGATCCGCCACTGCTCCCCCCCCCCAATCTTTCTCGGATCATAAGTAGTTAGTGTTCTCTAGTGAAAATCAAGATAACAAATACAATGGAAGGATGGTCACACAAAAGTAGAAGAACTTGGCTAGGGTTTTAAGGCAAAGGCCGGTGTAGAGGATAAGAGGAAGAATTGGAGGAAATGGTAACTGTGTACATACAATATATATATATAACCCGCGTATATAGATGATATAGCAGTCAGTTATATCAGATAAGAGAATATAAGAAGCAGACGGAGTAAATTTAAAAAAAAAATCTTCACTATATAGAGTTTTAATACAAAAGTTGGTTAAACAAATAAAATTGATTAGTTTGACTTGTCTTTTGGACCAAAGACAAAACACTGGAAAACACTCCTGTCAGTCTGTTTCTTTTTGCGATCTTTGCGTCTTCTTCTAGTGACACAGATGGCAGAAGAAGGATCGCCAGCATAGCCAATATATATTAGGTTCTCAACACTGTAAATAGGGTCTCGAATTGTCATAAGAGCCCACTACAAACCAAATACAAAGGGCATCAACAAGGTTTCAAAACACACACACACACTATAAGTTGACATACAGCAACTTGCCAATATATATTATAAAATTTGTGCATTCACAAATAAATTGACAACATTTATGATGCAATAAAATGAAAAGAAGGGAAGTAGCAAAACTGATGGAAAATGAATTCACTTCAATTAACTTGCAGCAAGAGAATATGTACTACTATAATCTTTCGCACAACTGAGTACTGACAATCTTAATCATTACAAAATGATCTCACATAGTTATATATATAACATATTAAACTTAAATAATTAATTTTCTCAGGCAAGGCAATATTACTGATATATAGCAAGTAGGCTGCATGTGGGCATGCCATGATGTCAATTAGTCAGACATGCATTTTCATGATTTGGCATGCATTTTTACTATTTTTTTTATTTTTTAATAATTATTTAATATTTAAAATATTTCGAAATAACAAATATAATTTTAAAATATTTACATATATTTTAATATCTAAAAAGTTACTAATGTAAATGAGTATTGTGATGGTATTTGGTTGTTACTGTCAACTAACTTTAATTTTATATTCAAGTTTACTATATATTAGTATAATAATTATTTATTAAATTTTATTATATTTAATTGATAAATTGCATGTCATTTGGGCATGTTTTTGGCAAAAAGCATGCCTTCGCGGAGTCATGACATGTACCCTAATAGCAAGGGATGCCACAGAAACAATTGTACTTTAAATAACAATACAAAAATTCAAACTTTTAAAACAGTACAGTATAAAACATATTTTTTACGGCTAATATGTTCAAAAATGCAGATATTATGCACAACGCCGGAAATGACTTTAGCAAGACTTATAACATGCATCATAATAGTATTGCAAAAAAACACTACTGGAGTTGAATCAGCAAAAAAAATATTTTAAATGCCATCACACCTCAGATAGAAACCCATCAAGTGAAACTGAAAGCCCTCCCAAAGCTGTCCTCTCTGAAGCATCTTCATATGGAGCTTCACTCCAAGGACTGCATGTCAAAGTGTTGATCGAGAGAACTCCGTTAGTATGCATTTTAAAGTACACAATGAGCGCAACAAAAATACATAATTATTATGAGCTGCTTGGACCACCACACTTAGGCTGTTAGACTAAATATAGTTGCTAGACAATCTGTAATTGAAGTCAGTCAAACTAGATTGGAAGCTAATCAAGCTCAAATGTCTAATCAACTTATTAAAGTACAAAATTCAATGGAGCTGATTCTTTCTCTACTACTTGGTGATAATGCCAAAAAGGGGGAGAAAATTGTTAAATCTAAATGCAAACAGCTGTCATTGGTAAGTACTGATAATGAAAATTCTGATGGAGGTAATAAGGAAGAACGGAAGGAGATTAAAAGAGGAAGCAAGAGGAATAAGAGAAGAGTTAAAGAATTGACGGTTACTACTAAAATGCAAAAATCTTCACAAGTCACAACTGTTGCTGATGAAGACCAAGGTATTATGGAGAAAGAAGCTGGTGATGAAGCAAGCCAATATCTTCAAACTCTGAAAGTTAAAGGAAGAAAGACAACTCTATTATACAAAGATCCAAAGATTCAATTATATGATTCTGAAGTAAGTAGAAGAATATTTGCAAAGGAACCTGGAGTTGATCTTAAACAGCTAAGGCAAACGGAGGAAGACTTTAAAAATTCTATGAAGACAACAAATGCTGATATTGCTATTATCTCTCAAGTACTTTATGAAGATGATCCTTCTAACAGACCAACCAGAGGTATAGTTATAAGGGAAATCAGTCAGGCAGAAAGTGAAAGATCTCTCATATCACAAGCTATTGGAACTGCTGACATGAAGCTTAAAGGAAAGGAGAAGATAGAAGAAAAGTCAAAAAATTTCAAAGATTAAAAGCCAAAGCTGAAGAAAATCTTATCGAAGCAGAAATCATCCAAGATGGTGATTAAAGGAAGATTTATGGAAGCATTCTGAGCTGAGGAAGTGGAGTTAACCTCTGAAATTGCTCAAGTTAAAGATGCAGTTCAGGATGAAGGGTTAAAGTCTGATATTCACTAAAGCAACATTGAATATGCATACTTGGTTCCTGCATTTAGATAGTTTTGACATCATCAATTGGAACTTGTCTATAATTCCATAATGAACAAGTAGGGGGAGATTGTTAGGAGCAATTGATGATATCAAACAGAAACTATCAGAAGCATCAACGGATGATGATTACAAGCATCAACGGATGATGAGTAGAAGCATCAACGGATGATGATATCGACGAATGTTGGTATTCGACGAATGATGATGTCAGTGGATGATGAAATCAGTATTTATCACATCAGTTGATCTTTGAAGAGGAAAAGGAAATAGGAATTTCAAGTCGGTGGAGGACTTTATCTCAGAAGCAATTTTATAGGTTTCCTTGTTGTTAATAGAATGGGATTCCTTATTCATTGGTATATGTGCTCTATAAAAGCATAGTTTAGGTTCATGCTATATGCATTGTGACATTGTTATATCTTTCGCATAACCTAGCAACTCTCAAGGATATTTGTTCATCCTTTCGAGAGAGTACTTGTGTAATAAGTTTTTTTAAGATTTATATAAAAAAATGTTTGATTATGTTGAAGCTTTGTCTAATTGATCATATTAACTGTATTCACCCCCCCCCCCCAATAGGTGATTAAGGGCCTAACACTAGTCAAGAAAACACAAAGTTAGATCTTGAAACACTATTCATCAAGAACTTTGATGAATTGTTTAACTAAGAAATACTTGGAATCTTGGCTTCAAACTTATAGCATAACTAAGTTATAAATTATGGAAGCTAAGGAAATAAATCTCTTGATTTATGATTGAGTGGAGCTTGAGTTTTGGAAATTTCTTCCTAGATTTTTCATGAAAAGCCAATAGCTACAAAATGGGGGGAGAAGATGAGTTTGTTCTTTGTCTTGCCTTGGAATGTGTAGAAGAAATGCTTGGTTATTGTTTAATTTAGGCTAATTAGGTGTTTAAAAATACTTGGCTGAGAATGATCCTTGAATAAATAACTTGGTCAATGCTTACATAATCTACAAGCCACATGCCCTCTCCTTGTGGTGGGATGATATCACTTGCTCTTATCCACTTATTTATTTCCCTTGCTTCTTGTACAAGCTTGATTCTTGGTCGCTTAACTCTCGTTCTCATTGTTCGTTTGAGGGATCATATACGGGATCTTATTACTTGGGCTTTCTTAACCTTTCTTAATATCTTATATTCCTATAATGATCCTCTGTCATAATCCTTGAATTGAATTCCTTTCAATCATGTTACCTTATACTTAATTCTTTTAGTATCTGGTGGATTTCTGGGAAAACCCAAAGTGTTCGAATTCGAATTCTGGCGACCTTTACATACACACATTTTACTTTATGGAATACTAATACGATCTCAGAATTTCCATAACAATACTCATATATAGTGTGGTCTGATAATTTTCCTTAATTAGCACAATCAGCAAAAAGTTACTATTAATTAGGATTACAAAAATTTTAAAAATTGGCGTTATTACAATTGGGTAGAGTTTGTGCTTATTGAGTTGTACAATATGAAGTGGAAATAAGTATTATTTTTGCATTTTATTTTAATCATTTATTTCCTTTAATCAGTTTGAAGGACTTTATGCATTATGTTTTATAGAATAGTTATTTGGTTTACTTTTTATTTAATCATTTACAATCTAGTTTTTTTTGTGAAAAGAAAATAAATCTAAAATAACTACAATAAATTTTCATTTTATTGCGACTTGGATATTATAGATTGATCGTTACATTAACAAGAATCGTCCTTTTAAGCAAAATATTCTGCTCATGTAATCTTGGTGCCATTACGAAGCTCACATCCTTGGCACCTTTCATAATCTACTGGCTATATTACATTGGAGGTTTTGATTTTATGTATATTCAGCTATATTTACATTGGATTTTGTGCAACTCTCCCTGCAGTTAGAACTCTGCCGCCACCAACCATTACCCATGAACAGATAATGTGGACGGGTACATGGACTACGCAAGCATATGATGCAACTGATGAGGGGAAATTTATGTACGTTGAAGACAGTCACCTACATGGAATGGGCTGTTAAATATGTTTCAAGTTTTTGCTGAGTTATCAGATCTTCTAGATACCGAAGATATTAATTACACAAATAATATGATGTGTGCTTTTATTAAGTCAAAATATATATAATTTCTGATCACATGAGATCTTTTATTTGGTAAATTTCTGCAACTATTCATTTCTAACTTTCCTAAAAAAAAGTGTTATCAAGTGCTAATGCATTGCGGTTTTCTTAGCGACACTTTCTAAGTATAATATATAGTTTGTATACAATATATCTCTACTAATACATAAATTTAGTAAATATAAACAAAAATTACCTGCACACGATATGCAATCAATCTTGGAGCATTTTCTTCTTTGTTTACTGCAATGCAATCATATCATAAATATAATTAGTTAAAAACTACAATATTTATAATCAACTATAATGTACATTATAAAAAATAACACATGCATTTGGGAATTTTTTTAAAAAAATATAAAATAATTAGATCCCGGTCGATCTAGATCTCTAACACAAAACTAAATTTTCTGAAGCAATCTACTCGAGAATGAATGGTTATTTATATAATCTTCACTATAAAATAAAAATCTAAATTGATCTTAAACAATAAGGCTTCGTTTAATTACTTTCAAATCCAAAAAAATATATAGAATTTAATCAAAATCCAACAATCAAATTTAAACCCCAATACCACTCAAGAAAATATATATTATATATTACCTATAAAAGTTAAATCAAATATTAGATTCTAAAATGAAATTCAAAATCAGATGAAATGTATCACGTAAGTGAAATTATCACTCTAAAATTGAGTTGAGGAAGGATAACTTACCAATTTGAATCGAGAGAAGTTAGAATTTCAAATATTATTCTTGCCTGATATGTGTATTGTGCAAAGCAAGTAAAGATCGCAACACTTGTAAAGAGTGGGGAAAATTTAAATTTTTCTATAAATATAAGAGTTCATCTATGAAACACTCATATTAATCACCTTCAATGATTAATTTTACAAATAATCAGGTAATCAAGATTTGACAAGAGAAGCAGAAATGTTTGAGAGAAAAAATGAACGCGAAGGGGCGACCGAGTGGGTTTGAAACCCTAAAGTGAATAATGTACAAATATATATAATGACACAATATTAGAGTAAGCGGTCCAGATTTGCTAAAGTTTAACATCCAATGGTTGTTAATCAGCTTGCATTAGATATGGGTAATGTAAACAACTTGGGTTAGATATGGTAATGTTAAACCAAATGTATTGGATTGGGTCACCATTAATAGACATGTATAAGTATAGGTATTTAAATTCAAATAATGGCCCTAATCATTAATTATTTGGGCTTCTTTTAACAGCCCAAATATAATTTTTGACAATATGCATGCTCTTTTCTTGTCAAACCAAAATGTGCACTTAGAAATAATAGTGATGATTTTCTAGAATTTCTTAAAAACATTTTTTTCAATGTTAGGAAAAGCATGTATTTTAATGATGAACTAAATATATAGCGTAATTATTCATTAAGTATGTGTATCTATCAACGACTAACTATCATTGTCTGATAGTCATTAATAGATTAGCTTATCAACTAATAAGATTTTGCAACTTTTTTCATGTAGATCTCAATAGATAGCAATTTTTGTAATTATTTATTCCATGATCATCACTGACTCAGTGAATAAATAAAATAGGATGGTTAATTATAAATACGAAATGCCATGTAATTTTGTCTAAGTGAAATGAGTCATCAATGGCTAAGGAGAATAGACTTTCAATGGCTATTGGAATCAGCTCATCAATTGCTAAGAAGATTACACTATCAATGGCTAAAGTAGCAAAGAGCAATTGACAGTGACTTGACAAAGCACAAATATCAAATCTGATAGAGCACATGGGTTGATAGAAGATCTCAGTTTAAAAAATGGGAGCCAAGACAAAACGTGCATGTGAACTTGGATTCTGAAAAAGAAGAAACATTCCATTTCCATGCATGACAAATTGGAGGGATATTCAGAGCAATATATCAAGATACAATCTAGCCTCATTTATCAAGTCTCTGGGGAAAGAGAATGAAGAAGCAATCTTGTTGGATCTTGAAGAATGTGTTAAGTATTGTCTAGAAAACATTATAACTTGGTCATAAATAAACCAAGTAGTAGCAGATGTTTCTCTCCATAAATAAGTTTATAGAGTTTTCAATAGATTTTAGTTTAGAGCACTATCTCTGAGAAAAACATTATAAAAAGAAGCTGTGAAATTCTTATAATTTGCACATATTGTTTCTTCAATATATAACTTAGGTGGCAAGTCCAAAAAAAAACCACGGGAAATTTTTGTGCTATGTGTCTTTATTTCAGTTTAACAATTGTTCAAGTTCAAAAAAATTGAAACTTGTAATTTGTATTCAGCCCCCTTCTACAAATTACCCTGGTATTAATTGCTAGTAAATAACAATTGGTATTAGAGCAAGCATTCAACATACAAAGGGTTTAAAGATCTTTGTTGTGCAAATGCCTTTAACATAACAAGACTAAGTCACATTGACAATCCTCAGATTTAGTTGACTTGTAATCTTATGTAATCTGTAATGATATTTCTTGAGTCTGTAAAACTATTTGAATAGACTAGACTGGAGTATTTTTCAGTAAACAACCAACAAGTTAGGAATAAATTTTTGGAAGAAGATCATGCTTGATCATGTCTTAGAATGAAGATAAACTGCTTGGTGAAGAATAAAGTTGTAGATTGAAAAATGTTCTAAGTCAGCTGTCAAGAAGTCACATATCAAGTTATATCGAGAAGTCAATTTGGCCTATAGAGAAGTCACTTCATCTATAGAGAAGTCACTTGACCTATAGAGAAGTCACTTTACTTGTAGAGAAGTCAATATGTCATATAGAAAAGTGGACATGTCGATAAGTCAATTTAACATGTAGAGAAGTGGAGATATCGACAAGTTAAAAATACATGTAGAGTAGTGGAGATATCGATAAGTCAAGACACATGTAGAGAAGTGGATATATCGATAAGTCAAGACACATGTAGAGAAGTGGAGATATCGACAAACCACTTACACATGTAGAGAAGTGGAAATATTGACAAGCCATTTTACATCTCGATATGGACATCTTTATACAATATGAAGATCTCGGTAACGGCTTCAAGAATTACAGAAAGCATCAAACTTGAAGATTCAAGATATCTCTCAACAAACCATTCTACAAATGCAGCTTGAGGAGTGCAAGATCAAGGGCTAAGATGAACTGGATAAAGGAGGGTCACAGACCTAAAAGATTGTATGTAGATTTGTTGCACTAAAAATAGAAATAGACAAAAGGTACTTAGAAAATGTGTTAGTCTATTTTAGTGCAATTCCTGTAAATTGTGCATGTTAATCTATAAAACATATCATGGGTCCTTAGTTCAGGGGTAACGAAAATAGATCTAGGATTTTTTATATTCTCTCAAGAAGTAGTTGTGTTCTAAAATATTCAAGAACACAGATTTGTAGCACAAATAATTTGATTTTTAATATAAAGATCAAGTTTGATAATTGTTTTTTGTGTGTTCTATAGTCAATTAATTATCACTACAAATTTCATATAGCATGTTGAGTTCCAAAGCTTAAATATAAAACTTGATTTTCTTGTAAGCAATCTAAAAGTGTAAAAGAAAACTCAAGAAACACACATTCACCCCCTGTGTCCATTTCATATCTAATAAGTGGTATCGGAGCAAATTTGAAAGTAAACAGACCAGATCTTGGGAATATGAATGCACAAAAACTTAGCAGTATCAGGATCCCTGTCTTTGATAAAGGAAACTATACTCTGTGAAAGAAGAGATGATGTTGTTCATCGTGGATGGCTCATCCACTATATCTTGAAATTCTCAAGCATGGACCCTTCATTCCTATGGGAAGGGTACCTGAAGCAACTGAAGGTGATGTAGTCATTCCTGGTCGCCATGCTCCTAAAGATCCATCTACATACACTGAGCCAGAATAAAAGAAAAAGCTTCACTTGGAAGTGGTTTGAAACTCATTCTAATTGAGTCTCTTGATAATGTCATGTATAATAACATTATCAACTGTGAGTCAGCCAAACAAATCTGGGAGAAGATAGAGATCTTGTGTAAAGGTGCTGAGGAAGTGAGGTCAAACCAGAGAATAATTTTGATCTCACAATATGAGGGTTTCATGGTTAAACCTAAAAAGGGCATTATTGGGGTTTTTGAAAGGTTCAACAAACTGGCAAATGACTTGCGGCTGCATGACAAGTTTTATGATGCTTAGGAGGTCAACCTGAAATTTTTGCTCAGTCTACCTGACCATTTGAAATAAAAGATCTCTGCAATAAGAGAAGGAATTGATCGAGGCAGAATAACTTTGGAGGTTTTATATGGTATTCTTAAAACCTATGAACTGGAGATGATGCAGAGAAAATCATTAAAGCTGAGACAATGACATGTTGTGGATGTGTCAAGTGCCTTGTTTTCTGATGATCAGAAAATAATTGAAAATGAAATCGAATCTCATATTCAAGTTATGCATCCCGTTGAGCAAAAGAAGAAGAAAGCTTAAAAATAAGTCATTCTAGAGCTGGAAGAGGATGAATATTACACTCTGGATGGGTTGGATGAAATGGATCAGTCTATGGCCTACCTGGTAAGAAAGTTTTCAGACATAAGAGTCAGGAAGCCCAGGTATTTCAAGGACAAAGGTCAAACCTCTTACAACAACAATTGAAAAGGAAAATCTCAGACAAATGCAACTAACAAAGGTGGCTACAAGTTAGGATCTGTGGACATATCTAAGATTAGATGTTATAACTGTGCTGAGCTTAGTCACTTTGCCATAGAATGGAGGAAGCCAAATAGGGTGAAGAAAGATAAGGCATACTTGGAGTTTGAAGCTAAGTATGAAGCACTTCTGAAGAAACAACACGAAAAAGCTTATATTTCTGAGGGAAAGAGTTGGAATGACACATATAATGAAGATGACAATGAAGAATATGGAAATTATGCTCTCACGGCCTTGGAGGAAGGAAAATCATCTGTATCAAAATCTGAGGTACCCATCCTAACCACCATTGATTTGAATGCCTCACAAATATAAGGAAACTATTGAAATGATGATTATGGAAATGTTTCACATTCACACAAGCATGTTGTTTGCCACTGAGGAAATGAATATATTGGCAAAAGTGAATGAGAAACTGGAAATTAAGAAACAAGAACTAGAACTGCAGTTTGTGAGCCTGAAATCTGTTAGGCAAGAAAATGAATATCTTAAAAATAAGTTAAAAAGTGCAGAGGAGGTAGAAGCTGTACTAAGAGAAAAGATTGAGAAAAATAAACTTAAACTTAAGTCATTTAAAAATGTTTCTGAATTAGTTGGCCAATATCATAAAAAGAACAAACCTTCTGCTAACATAGTAATTGGGTTGGACTATGAGGGTAGTTTATCTCAAAAGAAAATCAAGTTGATAAAGGCAAAGAAAGTGTGAACAAGAAAGTTCATGTTCTGCTTCAAAAGGTGAATGCATCCTTGTTCAAAGCCTGTGAGGTGAATTTCAGTGAAAAAGAGCTCATCATCAAGCAAGAAATTGCAGATGAGGATGAAAGCAAGAAAAATGTCAAATTAACTATCAACATTGAAAGTGAGAAAAAGACTGAGAATAGTCCATTCATCAAGATACCTAAAACTGAAGCAAAGGATGAAAGCCCATGGAAGAAAAAGAAAAACGGGAATGGGAAGATTGGAGTTAACAAAAGTGACAATTATACTTATGTTGAAGATGCCCCTAGTAAACAGTGTCAAAAATGTGGCTCAATAAATCAACTAACTCATCTTTGTAAAAAGACTGCTAGTGAGCCAAAGTATGGGGCATGAAAATACAATAAAGCACAAACTGATGATCCTTATTTATTTTGTGACAAGTTTGATTGCATACCTTGCAACATGAAGGTTATGACTAGCTGTCATAAACTCAGAAAATATGTAAAAGAAATCAATCTTGGATCTGAGGTCAAAAATGAGAATGCTAATCAACCTAAGAAAACTATTTCTTTTGATAGCTCAAGTTCCACTCCTACTAACTCTGCAAAAAAGAAGTATGTGCCCAACACTACATGGGTAGCTGAAAATAACTAAAAATCATTGTGTGTAGGAAAAGAAGAATAAGGTCATGTGGACCATTGATAGTGGATGTTCCAGGCACATGATAGGTGATAAAGCCCTGTTATCACAGTTTGAGGAGATGGTTGGCCCTTTGGTGACCTTTGGAGATAACAACAAGGGATTCACAATGGGATATGACAATTTGATTCGTGGAAATGTTGTTATTCAAAATGTAGCACTGGTTGAAGGACTTGAGGTTAATTTTCTAAGTGTCTTCCAATTCACAGATAAAAGATTCAAGGTTGAATTTGACAAAGAAGATTGTACAATCTCAAAGAAGAAGACTGGTGAAGTTACTCTCAAAGGAGTAAGGAAAGAAAGCATGTTTGTTACAGACATGAACTCAACAAGCAAGGAACAAATGTGTTGCTTCGACATTAAGGCATCAAGTGAACAATGTAGACTTTGGAAAAAAAGCTCTATCACCTAAACTTCAAAAAAATCCACACTCTTGTGAAAAGAGAATTAGTGAGAGACATGTTAGCCTTGGAGTTTGTCCAAGATGAAGTCTTTGAAGCTTGTCATAAAGGAAAGATGAAAAGATCAAGTCATAAAAGCAAAAATGTTAATTCTATCAATGCTCCTCTATAACTTATCCATATGGATTTGTTTGGTCATGTGAATGTCATGTCCATCTCTAAGAAGATATATGCATTGGTAATGGTGGATGACTACTCAAGATACACTTGGGTAGGATTTATGCATTCTAAAGATGAAACTTCACACATTATCATTGAGTAAAGAAGATTGAGAAACATGCTGAAGATGACAATTCTGTGAAAAGATTGAGAAGTGACAATGGTATTGAGTTCAGAATTCTATACTAAATGATTATATAAAGACAAATGTATCACTCAAGAGTTCTAAGATCTAAGAACACCTCAGCAAAATGGTGTGGTTGAAAGAAAGAACAGAACTCTAGTTGAAGCTGCAATAACAATATTACAGGATGCCAAGTTGCCAACAAGCTTTTGGGAGGAAGCTGTTAACACGACATGTTATACTCAGAACATATATTTGGTAAAGAAAAGCATTGAAAAGTCACTTTAATCAATCATGTCTAAGAAGAAGCTATAATAAACATCCTCATGTGTTTGGAAGCAAATATTTTGTGTTAAAGTACAACTCTGAATATGTTGGAAAATTTAACTCAAAAGTATTTGAAGCTATCTTTATTGGTTAATCATTAGAAAGTACTTCCTACAGGGTTTATGGGCTAGAGCAAAGAAAATTATGGAGAGCACAGATGTGACTTTTAATGATGATAAGTATCATGGTATGGAATGTCTTGATGAAAGTGAAGCTGAAGCCTTAAATTTTGAAAATCTCAACCTTGATAATGATTCTGAAGATGATGGAAAGAATGTAGACCATGGAGAAGAAGAAACTAGTGATCCAGTTATTCCTGTGAATGAGAATTCATCTCAAGACAGAAATTCACCTAATTTTGACAGCACAAACTCAGGGGAAGAAAGAAGATTTTGACCGAATACAAAATCACTGGTGAGAAAGAAATGATAGTTCTACAAGTTATGCAAATAATAAAGAAAATGAGGACACCTCTATTCATGAAAATCAACACACCAAAAAATGGGATAAAAGTCACAGTAGAGACATTATTATTGGTGATCCCAATGCTGGTGTGAGAACTAGAACTGCCACTGTAAATAAATGTCTACATGTCTGCTTTTTATCTCGAATTGAGCCTAAAAAAACTGAACAAGCTCTACCATCAGAGTTTACTACTGGGGGATATCAGAGTTTATCGAGCTTATCAGTATTTGACAGATCAGAGTTTATTATCAGTATTTGTCTATCAGCATCTGTCAAAGCTGGATTTCATGGAGTGATTGACTCTATCTAGAAGACTTGATTTGCAGAGATATATTAGTGTAGGATTTTACTTAATTATAGAAATCATTAGTTGGATATCTATTATGATTCCTTATTCATGTATATCATATTAACTAGATTGATTGTGTAACTGTGCAGTATATAAACATAGATTACATTAACACTATATGTGTCGATGATTGTTTTATCATTCTGTATAACCTAACAACTCTCAAGGATATCTGTTCATCCTTTGAGAGAGTCTTGTAATCAGTTTTTATTCAACAAACCAAAAAATATTACTGTAATTTGAGTTTTAGTTTGAATTGATTGTTAATAATGTATTCACCCCCATCTACAGTATACTAAAAGGCCTAACAATTGGTATTAGAGCTTGTTGTTAATACATGAATAGTTAAAGATCTAGAAAACAATCAATAATGACAGACAAAGAAACTCAAAATCAACCATCACCACTAGCCACAAATTAAATCAATAACACTATGAGCAGATATGCAACCATCAAAGTTCCAATTCTCAAAGTCAATGAGTATCCAAACTGGAAAGTTAAGATGGATATGTACTTGGAGCCTACAGATCCTGAATATCTGAAAGGCCCAAAAAACTTGTTTTTGTTCTTAGTGAGACTGAAAAGATGATTGATGAGGATAAGAAGGATTATACTCTTGAAGATTTAGCATCAATTCTGAAGGATGTTAAAGTGAGACATCTGCTTCACGGCAGTCTTGATAGTATTATGTCCAATAGGGTTGTTAAGAATATGTTGTGAACTTGATGATAAGTTGAACAAAACACCTTAGTAGATTTAACTTAATGTTTTTGTAGCTCTCGACGGATGTTCTATAATAGTCCTGACGGATGAACTTTATAGTCTCGACGGATGACCATTGAACATCCATCGAGAGTGTAACTTATGTAAAAATAAGTCTTGTAGCACATTTCTGCAAACAACAATGTTTAGTTGAGTAGATGTTGTAGGATTCTTTAAGTCATGTTGACTACTAGATTGATATGCTGAATAGGTTGGCTAATTGTAAATATAAGATATCTTGTAATTCTGTATAACTGAAATAGAGTCAAGGACAGAAAGGCTCCCAACGGATGATCTACAAAGGCTCCCGACGGATAATCAACAAGGCTCCCGACGGATGACCAATATAGTTCCGACGGATGATCGTAATTCAAAAGAGTAGTTGACAGTGACAACACAGTCACATGCGTCGGGTGTTTGCAAATGAAATGTGGAAGCCTAAATGCAGGATTTAGAGAACAAAGAAGCATTACCATTTCCATGCAATTATGAAGATATTCAAATATACTGGATAGAGTAATGAAGCGGCATAAAATTAGACTAGAAAAAAATTTTGTTTTATTTGTTTATCTTTTTATCATGTAACTGGGTAGTATATAAACCAAGTGTAGCAAGTAGAACAAAATAATTAAGCAAGCATTATTTTCAGAGAGATAGAAAAAGTTTTATCTCTTAAGCATCTCCCTGAAATTCTGTAAGTTCACTTGTAAGTAGTTGTGTGCTATTTAAGCATCACAGAGTTCTCATCTTTATATATATATATATATATATATATATATCTCTGGTGGATAAATTCAAATCCACCGGAAAGGTTTAAAGCCTTGTGTTTTATTGTTTTGTGTTTTGATTTTTACTTCGCTTTCATTCCGCACTTACGGTAAAATCAAACACAGTTATATATTAAGTAAGAACATTCTTAAAATCAGAAAAAGAAGTCAGAACTATATTCAACCCCACTTCTGTAATTCTTGTTGCATTGATTGGGAATAACAATTAATATCACAGCAAGCTCTTGAAGAACAAAGAGTTTAAAGATCACAACAATTAACAAGATGAACAGAAAAGATGTTGGAGTAAAGATTCCATTTCTGGAAAAAGACAACTATCACCATTGGAAGGTGAAGATGCAACTGCATCTCCTATCTCAAGATGAAGCATATGTGGACTGCATTGAAAAAGGTCCACATGTCCCTATGAGAGCTACGACAGAAAATGAAGCATCAGTCTCAAAACCATAAGCAGAATGGTCAGATCCAGAAAAAGAACAAGTTCAAAAGGATAAAAAGGCCATGAACATTCTGTTTAATGGTGTTGACAGTGATATGTTTGACAACATCATAAACTGCAAGACTTCTAAGAATGTCCGGGATACAATTCAAGTTATATGTGATGGAATTGAGCAAGTAAGGGAGAACAAGATGCAACTCTTGATTCAGCAATATGAGCATTTCCATAGTGAAGAAGGTGAGTCACTCACTGACATTTTCAGTAGATTCTAAAAACTGCTGAATGCTCTAAAACTGCATGGAAGGGTCTATCAAACAAAAGACTCAAACCTCAAATTCCTTAGATCTCTGTCAAAGGAATGGAAGCCAATGACAGACTCATTAAGAAATTCTCAAGATTACAAGGAGTTCACCCTGGATAGACTGTATGGTATCCTAAAAACTTATGAGCTTGAAATAGAGCAAGATGAAAAGATGGAGAAAGGAAGAAAGAAGGGAGGGCCCATTGCATTAGTTGCTGAGCAAGAAAAGAAGAAAGAGATAAATGTTGAATCTGTTGAATCTGCACCAAACTTAAGAGTTTGTGAAGGGAAAGGAAAGGGACTAGTAGCTGAACATGAGAACCAGCTTGGTCAAGATGATATGGATGACATAGATGAGCATGTTGCTTTTCTATCTAGGAGATTTTCCAAGCTAAAATTGAAGAAGAATTTTGGAGCAGCTAAGCCAAACAGAAACATGGTTGATAAGTCTAAATTCAAGTGTTTCAAATGTGGCTTGGCATGTCATTTTGCTAGTGAGTGTAGAAAGCCTGATTCTGGTAAAATGAAGTTTGATCCTGTTGACTATAAGCATAAATATTTTGAGTTGCTCAAACAAAAGGAAAGGGCTTTCATCACACAAGAAAATGACTGGGCTGCAGATGGATTAGAAGATGATGAAGATACAAGCTATGTCAATTTAGCACTTATGGCCAAGTCAGATGAAATAGAGACCAGTTCATCAAGCAATCAGGTAATCACAACAAACCTAGCATATTTATCTAAAGCTGAGTATAATGATGCAATAAATGACATGTCTACTGAACTATATTATCTGCGTGTTACACTTAAGTCTCTCACCAAAGAAAATAGTAAAATTAAATAGAACAATGTGTTTTTAAGTGAGAGAAATAATGTGCTAGAGACTCAATTTATTGAGTTTGAAAAATTGAAATTAGAATGCAAGATTGCTAAGGATGAACTAACTGAATCTTTAAATAAAGAGGAGATTTTAAGAAAGCAACTTTAACGAGAATAGGAAGTGATTAAGGCATGAAAATCATCTAGAGATGTCCATGCTCAAATCACTAAAGTTCAAGGTATAGAATCTTTCTGTGATGCATCTGGGAAAAAGAATAAGGAGAAGCTTGATTCCAATCTGGTTGAAGGACTTTTAACTGATGTGGATTCGACAGATGATGAAAATTATCCATCGAATAATCAAAAAGATTATTCGTCGAGAGACAATGAGCCACATCCGTCGAGTACAAATAAACCAGTTAGCAAAGCTAAACTAGATAAGTTGGATGAAATGTACGGATCAATTTCTAAAAACTTTATTCCAGGAGAATCAAGTCAAGTGAGAAAAGAAAAGAGTTTTAATGTTGGACATCTGTCTATCAAGCAATTGAATGACAGATTGGAAAAGATTGAGGTTAAAACAGAATCAAAAAGGAAAAATAATAGAATTGGGAAGGTAGGAATTAACAAACATAACAACTACACACCTGATAAATATGCACCAAGAAAAATATGTGTTAAGTGTGATAGTGTTAATCATTTATCTGTTAATTGCAAACTTGCTATGCCTACTCCCATGTCTGCACCTTCTTCTTTTCCCAACATGACTGCCATGCCTGCAATGCCTATGAATGTTTTTCCTGCACAGAATCTGAATGCACAATTTTCTAATATGCCATTTGCACCTAATACTTATTATGCTGCATTTAGTATGCCTCAAATGCCATTTAACATGCCTTACTGGAATAACATGTTTGCACATAGCATACCTTTTCATATTAATCAAAATATGCATGATAATTATGTTTCAATGAATGGTTTCAAAGGTCCAACTCAAATGACAAAGGATGAATCTGAGATACCCAAGTCAAATGAGGTCAAACCTAAGAAACCAAAGAAAAAGGCTAACAAGGAAGGACCCCAGGAAACTTGGGTACCAAAATCAACTTGATTTGATTTTGATATGTGCAGGGAAAAAAAGAATATTTGGTATCTAGATAGTGGTTGCTCAAGGCACATGACTGGAGATTCTACCTTGCTCACTGGTTTTAGAGAAAGAGCTGGCCCAAGTATTACTTTTGGAGATGACAGCAAGGGTTATACTGTGGGATATGGCTTGATTTTAAAGGATAATGTCATCATTGAAGAAGTTGCCCTAGTGGATGGTCTCACGCACAATCTGTTGAGTATCAGCCAGCTTTGTGATAGGGGCAACTCAGTTACTTTTAATGCAGAAGCTTGTGTTTCTGACTAACAAAAAGAGCAACAAAGTGGTTCTCGCTGGAGTGAGAAAAGGCAATATGTATCTAGCTGACTTCAACTCAACAAATGCAGAATCTGTAACTTGTCTTCTCAGTAAAGCAAGTCAAGATGAAAGTTGGATATGGCACAAGAAGATGTCCCATCGAAACTTCAAAACCATGAATGATCTAGTCAAGAAAGAATTGGTTAGAGGTATTTCTCAAGTGGAGTTTTCAAAGGATGGATTGTGTGATGCCTTCCAGAAAGGAAAGCAAATTAAAGCATCATTCAAAAAGAAGTTTGAATCATCTATTGAAGAACCTTTATAGTTACTTCACATGGACTTGTTTGGACCAGTAAATGTGTTGTTTATCTCAAAGAAGAGATATTGCCTAGTAATTGTGGATGATTTTTCAAAGTTCTCTTGGACATATTTTCTAAAGTCTAAAGATGAGGTTAGTGAAATCATCACCAATCACATAAGGCAAGTTAACAATCATCCTGACTTCAAGGTTAGAAGAATCAGGAGTGACAATGGAACTGAGTTCAAGAATTTTATGATGAGAGTATTTTGTGAAGAGTAAGGAATCATGCATGAGTATTCTGCAGCAAGAACTCCATAATAAAATGGTGTGGTGGAAAGGAAGAATAGATCACTCATTGAAGCTGCAAGAACCATGCTTGAAGAATTAAAGTTGCCACTTACTTTTGGGTAGAAGCTGTGAATACAACATGTTAAACTCAGAATATCTCCTTGATCAATCAAGCAAAATGCATGACTCCATATCAGATATTCAAGAATAGGAATCCAACTCTTAATTTTCTTCATGTCTTTATATGTAAATGTTACATTCTAAGGAATCAAACTGAACAACATGGAAAGTTTGATGCTAAAGCAGATGAAGAAATTTTTGTTGGATATGATGTTGGAAAACCATTTAGAGTCTACAATCTTAGAACAAATATTGTTTTGGAATTTGTACATGTTGTGTTTGATGATAAGAAGATTGAAGAACTAAAAGATGAAGGTTTCCATGATGGCCTCAAATCTGATAATGTTGAGATTATTTGTGATGACAGTGATGATGATAGTGATCAAGAAATAGTGGCTAAGGATAATGCAGAAAAGATTATCTCCAATGATGCACAAAATTCAGCATTAGTTGAGGTATAAAATGCATCATCCATCGGTAGACAATCAGCTTCATCCATCGGGATACAAAGTGCATCATCCGTCGGAATAATGAGAGAAGCTGAGAGTCAAAATAGATCACTTATAGAAAGAACTCCTTCTTCAAATCAAAGATCCAAAAACTCAGGGGGAGTTTCTTCTAATCAAAACTCAGTCACACATCAAGACAACAATTAGGCCTCTTCATCTAGAGATAATCTACCACAACATAGAAAATGGACTAAGGATCAACGTTTTGAGCTCATTATTGGCGATGCATCTTCTAGAGTACAAACAAGGAAAGCAACTCAAGAAGAATGTCTATATAGTAGCTTTCTCTCAAAGGAAGAACTAAAGAAGGTAGAAGAAGATCTGTTGTATCCTGATTGGGTTCTAGCTATGCAGGAGGAGCTAAACCAATTTGAAAGGAACAAGGTATGGAAGTTGGTACCCAAGCCTAAAGGAAAGAATCCAATTGACACCAAGTGGGTATTTAGAAACAAGATGGATGAAAATGGCATAGTTGTCAGGAACAAAGCTAGATTGGTTGCTAAGGGCTATTGTCAACAAGAAGGAATAGATTTTGATAAAACTTTTGCTCCTGTTGCAAGACTTGAAGCCATCAGAAGTTTCTTAGCCTATACAGCCCATGCCAATTTCAAAGTCTATCAAATGGATGTCAAAAGTGCCTTTCTGAATGGAGATTTGGAGAAGGAAGTCTATGTCAATCAGCCTCCAGTTTTGAAGATCCAAATTTTCCAGAATATGTCTACTATCTTTTGAAAGCACTTTATGGATTGAAGCAAGCACCTAGAGCCTGGTATGATACTTTGTCAAAGTTTCTCTTAGAAAATTACTTCACAAGAGGTACTGTGGACAAAACCTTATTCTTCAGAAATATTAATGGCTCTAGTATACTTGTTCAAATCTATGTAGATAATATTATATTTGGCTCTACAGATGAAAAAATTTGCAAAACATTTGCCAAATTAATGTAAAGTAAATATGAAATGAGCATGATGGGAGAACTAACTTACTTTCTTGGTTTACAAGTTAGTGATGGAATATTCATTAGTCAAACCAAATATATTTATGATCTTTTAAAGAAGTTTGATCTAACGGATTGCACATCTGCAAAAACTCCCATGGCCACTACAACTAAACTTGAATTAAACACTGCTGAAAAGTCTGTGGATATCTCAAGTTATAGAGGCATGGTTGGCTCACTTTCATATTTAACAGCTAGTAGGCCAGATATAATGTTTGCTACTTGTCTTTGTGCTAGATTTTAGGCTAATCCTAGAGAATCGCATTTAATAGTTATAAAGAGAATTTTCAGATATCTCAAGGGAACACCAAAACTTGGCATTTGGTACCCTAGAGATTCTGGTTTTGATGTAACTGGTTATTCAGATGCAGACTATGCAGGGTGCAAGATTGATAGAAAAAGTACTACAAGAACCTGTCAATTTATAGGAAACAAGCTAGTATCCTGGTTCAGTAAAAAGAAAAATTCAGTCTCTACTTCTACAGCTGAGGCTGAATATATTGTTACTGGTAGTTGCTGTGCACAAATTCTATGGATGAAAAATCAATTGTTGGACTATGATCTGCAAGTGGACAAGATTCCTATTTTCTGTGATAACACAAGTGCAAATGCCATCACTGAAAATCCAGTACAATATTCAAGAACAAAGCACATAGACATCAAGTACCACTTCATTAGGGAACATGTAATGAGTGGTACTGTGGAACTTTATTTTGTTTCAAGTGAGAAGCAACTTGCAGATTTCTTTACCAAGTCACTTGATGAATCCACATTCACTAGGTTGGTAAGTGAGTTAGGTATGTTTAATTTTTCTTAAATTATTTTTGACAATTTTCCAAGTTGAAATGCAACCAGAAACTTAATTGATTTTTCTATTTTGGATGAAAATTTGGCTAAGTCAAAATTTTACATCTCGACGGATGTTCCTTATCCATCGAGTTTGATCATCCGTCGAGATATAATAGACTGGTAAAAATCAATTACTTTTCTGGATTATTTTTAACCCGACGGATAACTGCTTTATTCCCATTCGTCAAATTGTCAACATCTTAGCCGTTAAAGTTCTGTACATTATCCATCGGATTAACTTACAGTCTGTAAGTATATCATGACGGATAATTGACAGAATTTTGACAATTTATTTTTACTTTTAAAACGGCTATTTTAGGAAATTTTCACTGGGTCTTTAATTTTTACCTTTAATTTTTATCCCATTTTATCTGAGAATACATAAAAGCCTTATTCCAAGTTCATTTTAGCTTTTATCTTTCTCTATTGCAATTAAATGCTCTCTTCTTCCTTAAAGCAAACCCCCTTTCTTTCAGCAATCTTCCTTGCTTAAAATTGGCACCAGTAGTCAAGATCATGTCCCAGACAGGATTTATCTATGAAAAGAACAACTTTGTGGCTCTTGTAAACAAAGAGATTCTAGCCTCTGAAGATTATCATAAAATGATGGATTTTGTTAATGGATGCAAGCTTAACTATGCCATGCTGGAATCGCCCACAATCTACTATGAAGTTGTGGAGGAGATGTGGACTACTGGTGTCTATCAGGCAACTGACAAAACTATAACTCTCACCATTAAAGGTAAGGAATTTTACATTAACAGTGACACTATTCAAGCATGCTTTAAAATTCCTGATAACACTACTACTAAACCACACACAGATGTTGATTTAGTTAATTTGCTTAATACTATTGGCTATGCACTTCCTACCACTAAGTTAAGTGAGATTAGGAGGCTAGGTCTTAGGAAAGAGTGGAGTTTTATGTGTGATGTAGTTACCAAGGTGTTTTCTAGTAAAATAAGCAACTTTGATTCTGTCAATACTACTATGCTTAACATGCTTTACATGTTGGTTAATGATAATTACTATAATTTTAGTGATGCTGTCATGTTTGAGTTAGGCTACAAGTTAGGGGAGATTAAAAAGAGATCTAGGAATGTTTACTATGCTAGATTCTTTATGATTATTGTTAACCATATCTATTAGGATCTTGTGATTGAGAACCCAACCAACAAACTGGATTATTGGGTTCAAGAAAGAAGAGTGATTGCAGATTTAAACAGAACCAATCACCACAAGGAGGTGCCTCTTGTTTACTTGCCTATCAGGGAAGGCCCTCAGGTAAGTGTGGTAAATGCTTCTATCTCTACTCCTTCAACCTTTCAAGTTTCTTTTCCATTGACTGTGGCTATGGCATCTGTGTCAATGACCCAACAGATGCCTACCCAGGCCACAAAATCCAAATTAAAGAAACCACACTATGGTGTCTCTCAAAAGATGCTAGTTTCAAAATCTACTAAAAGCAAAGAGGAGAATGTGAAGGTGGGTAAGATTGGTGAGGGACAGGGTGAACATAAAAGAAACCCTAAGAATAAGGATGGTGAGGTAAGTGTACCCAAACCTAGCCACACCACAGTTTTCCAAAAAACTGTGGTGCTTAATAAGGAAATTAGCATATCTCTAGTTTCATCCTCCCAAAAGGATGGCACTATTGAAACAAGCTCCTAACCAGGAGCACATGCCAAAAGGGTTAGGGACACAGATTCACCCAAAACTTATACAAGAAAGAAGAAATCTAGAAAACTTGGGGATGCACAGGGATCACACACAGTGCAAACTGTAGCTAAAGACTCGGTCACTGCACCTTCTCAAATTCAGTTTGATGTGGCTCCAATAAATGTGGAGTCACAGCCAAAATCTTTAACAATAGAAGCACCAAACAAACAAAACTCTCCCACCAATTCTTTGGATGTGGACATAATTCACACATCACTTCCTGATTCTCCTTCTTTAACTCTGTTGGAGAAGCCAAAATTCAGTGCAAGTGAGCATCATCTTTTAGATGATTTGTTGGCTCACTTGCCAATTCTTTCAGGAACTGTTGAGACTTCTGTGCCTAAATTATCATCAATCTGCACAGAGTCCACAATAGTTTCCACTCCAAACTCTATCATTTCCTCTATTCCGGTGGATATTGTTCATCCGTCGGCTAGTGATTGTATCCTGACGGATGTGCCTAACAGCAGTCATCCATCGACTATCCTAACTACTACCTCGATGGATGTCTCTCATCCGTCGGTACTCACTACACAAGCTGAATTTTCAACAATTGTTACAAGTGTAGATGAGTTAGTAGTTGTACAATCACTCCTAGGTTTGAGGGAAGGGAGTGAACAGAGTGAGAGGCTGAGTTGCTCTCAGGAAAAAGGAGAGGAAAAGAGAGAAAATATGCAGGCTATTTCTTCCAGCCTGGCAAAAGTGAGTGAGGGGAGTTCCACCTTAGTAGGTGAAAGTGACGGTGTGAGGGTGGTGAGCCAAGGGGATCCCTTGATGCAAGAAAATAGAGAACATGAGAGAAATACAGTTACACGAGATATAAGGATGGAAACCATTGCTAGTGAGTCAATGGATGTCAGTGATGCAGAAAAGGAGAGACTATTTCAGCAAGAATATCAAGTTGTCATAGAATCTATCTCCTTGGATCCTGAGACATTTACTTATCCTATTTTAGCTTATCAAACTCTAGCTGGAAAGGGCAATGAGGATGCTGAGAGGATGTTAAACATGGTGCATACTACTGCTTCAATACAAAGGGCAAAGGATGTCATAATTGCCATGCCTTCCACAGCTGGTAGTGACTTTGAATTGGCTGAAGAATTATTTGGGGATGATGGTGAGGATGATAGCATGAGCATAGGGGGAGATGCATAAATTCCTTCATAGATGCTAAGTAAAGACTGCTCATATTCACATCTCCAATCCACCTTATTCAAGCTTATTCATGACACCCAAATAGCTATTCAGGCATCCACAAATGCTAGCACCAAAAGGTTACTCAAAGTATACCTGGAATCTCTACAGCTGCACAATATTCAAGCTCTCCAACAAAGTCAAAATATGGATGCAATCAAGCAAGAAATTTCTGAAGTTAAACAAGATTTTGTAGCAAGGTTGGATGCTAGACTTCCAGGAACCACTATGACTGAAATAGCTCAAAAGCTAAGGAAAGAAGCCGATTTAAACAAAAAGGTTGAGGCCATGGACTCTAGACTGTCAAATGTGGAAAATTCAGTGGCCAAGATACTTGCAAATCAGGAAGCTCAAATCAGTTTGCTTCAACAGTTGGTGGCTGCACAACTCTCTACCTTTGTTCAACTTGATGCTAACAAAAAGGGGGAGAAAGACTCAATCATCTCAGTTAGTCAAGAGGAGCCAACAAGTGAGGGGGAGAATGTGCTAAACATACAAGTCAGTCAAGTAATTATGCCAGAAATTACTTTTCCTAAGCCACCAGACTTGGACAGCATTGATCTGATCCAAATAGCAGCTGCTAAGTTGGAATCAAATGAAAAATTCAAGAAGCTTGATGTTGCAGCAGTTGAGAAGGAACTAGATGACAAATGGAAGAAAATTGATGAAGATATAGTAAAGAAGTTAGGTTCAATTAAGAAGAAAGACAAGGTCTTTTCTCACTTCTCTAAATTGAGACAAATTTCTGTAAATGAAATGAGTCTGGGTAATTTGAAAAAGGGCCAACCTTTATGTATAAAGTCTCCAATAGCCAACTTGGTTTTGAAGCCCAAAAGAAATTATCCAAAGTCATCTGACAAGAATCCCTTGGACCTTATGTTTGAGACTCCAAGACCAGATGAAAAGAAGCTGTTGGCAAGGTCTATTGCATTCTTCAAAGATTCAACTGACTCTATGCTAAAGAAAAGAATTGCTAAGATCTACATGAATGGAAAAGAAATCTGTGTGGTGGTTGGACACCCTCAGTTTGCAGAATCCAAGAAGGAAGAAAAGGAGAGAATTAAGCAAGAAAAGAAGCAAGCTGCTTTAGATGCTAAGAGGCTCAAACAGAAGAAAAAGCAAGTTGCTATAGTAGCTACGCTTCAATCTGTGAAAACTGCAACTGAGATTTCTGAGAAACAACCTGTGGAAGCTGAAGATCAGGATCAGAAAATGCACAAGGAACCTCAACATAAAAGGAAGTTCATATACAAAATCTTTCCCAAAAGAAGACTAGACTTCAATGATGATAAGATGGAAGATTACATCCCCAACCAATCTATATCGACAACTCAAACATCCAAGCCCTCAGCAGTACAGGATAAATTTAAGGTGGATCCTATAAAGAACTTTCATGGTGAGCCAATAGTTCCCAAGGATGAGCCTATAGATTGGGATAATTTACCTCTTCTTGAGCTTAATTTACCAATCTTCAACAAATTAAAGAAGACAAAGACAATAGAATCAAGAAGGTCAAGCTTGTGAAACTCAAAACCAAAACCTTAACCATAACTCAACCAACTGTCAACAAGAGAGATCTTCTATATATCTATGACATCAAGGAGTTTTCCGATATAAATCTCTACATGGATGAACTAGAAGAAGTGAGAGCAATTGATGCTCACAGAAATCTCCCTGAAAGACTGATGTTCAAATATAAGGGTGGGAAAGAGATCAATGGCCCCTTCACTGGATTCTTCAAGAAAGCTGTTTAGTTTTGATAAAGATCTTCTCATCATTCAAGAAAAATTTTGGATTCAATGTGACTGCCAAAAGAATGATTCTAAAGAAGATAGAAGAACTAAGGAGCAGCAAAGCCTCAAATGCATTCCCAAGGACTCTATCAATTCCCTTTACAGGAAATACAGTGCACTTGAGGCCTAACTGGCTGATGGAATTCATGGATGATAAAGGTGTTAGGAGATTCTTCAGACTGGATGACCAATTGAGCATCTCAAGCAACGAGACTCTATTGGAAATGCAAGAAAAGCTGGATATATCAAATGCTGAAGAATTTGAATTCACAGACAACTCCAAAATCAAATAGAAGAAAACAACTGGAAGCATGGGAAGAAATCAATACAATTAAGGAAATAGAAAACATCTGCTCAGACTAGAGGAGCACCTTGAAAATGATTGTGAGAACTCTTTGTACACTTTACTTTGTTCAATTTTCAAATAAACTGTTGCACGTACTAGTTTTATCTACCATAATTCAATCTATATATTTAGGGTGTTTTCTTATCGTCAAGTTTCTCTTAATTTATGGCTACAATTCCGGTAGACATAAATTGGGGGAGATTGTTAAGAATATATTGTGAACTTGATGATAGTTGAACAAAACATCTTAGTAGATTTAACTTAGTATTTTTGTAGCTCTCGACGGATGTTCTACAATAGTCCCGACGAATGAACTTTATAGTCCCGACGGATGACCATTGAACATCCATCGAGAGTGTAGCTTATGTAAAAATAAGTCTTGTAGCACATTTCTGCAAACAACAATGTTTTAGTTGAGTAGATGTTGTAGGATTCTTTAAGTCATGTTGACTACTAGATTGATATGTTGAATAGGTTGGCTAATTGAAAATATAAGATATCTTGTAATTTTGTATAAGTGAAATAGAGTCAAGTGTCCCGACGGAGGATCTACAAAGGCTCCCGACAGATAATCAATAAGGCTCTCGATGGATGACCAATATAGTCCCAACGGATGATCATAATTCAAAAGAGCAGTTGACAGTGACAACATAGTCACATGCATCGGGTGTTTGCAAATGAAATATGGCAGGCTAATTGCAGGATTTAGAGAACAAAGAAGCATTACCATTTTTATGCAATTATGAAGATATTCAAAGATGCTAGATAGAGTAATGAAGTAACATGAAATTAGACTAGAAACAATTTTTGTTTTACTTGTTTGTCTTTTTATCATACAACTGAGTAGTATATAAATCAAGTGTAGCAAGTAGAATAAAATAACGAAGCAAGCATTATTTTCAGAGAGATAGAAAAAGCTTCATATGTTAAGCATCTCCCTGAAATTTTGTAAGTTCACTTGTAAGCAGCTGTGTGCTATTCAAGTATCACAGAATTCTCATCTTTATATATATATCTCTGGTGGATAAGTTCAAATCCACCAAAAAGTTTTAAAGCCTTGTGTTTTATTACTTTGTGTTTTGATTTTTACTTCGCTTTCATTCCACACTTATTGCAAAATCAAACACAATTATATATTAAGTAAGAACATTCTTAAAATAAGAAAAAGAAGCTAGAATTACATTTAACCCCCTTCTGTAATTCTTGTTGCATTGATTGAGAATAACAAGGGTGATGGGATGTAAGACATTAAAGGAGATATGTGACACTTTGGAAGTTAAGTATCAAAGCATTAAACCTATCAAGAAGAACAGAAAGATAATACTCACTCAGGACTATCAAGACTTTGACTCAAAAGCTGATGAGTCACTGACTGTGTTAGGTCACACACACTGTAGAAGGTGGTTGAATACAATGTATACTACAATCAAATCGAATTAAGAACATAAGTATGAAACACAGAATAATCTTATTAATAAAACAGTATTACAATGGAACCGTTCTCTCTCAGTGATGAACAAATATCACGAGAGCTGTTAGGGTTACAATGAATAATATTCTTGACTGTATTTATATAGACACACAGTTACAAGATAAACTTCTAATTGATATCGAACATAAGTTTGCATCCTAAAATATATCAACTAGTTATCTTTTCTTCAAGTATTCTATTCTTCATAGAATTCTTCTCCATGCATATCTCTTCTTGTGTTTGCCTTAATCTTCTTTCCTTCAATCAGTCGTCTTCCTCATCTAAAAGTCTTCTTAAGTCTTGATATTATCTCCTGATAAATATCTTCTGATATCTTAAGTTCTGATAACTTAAGTTCTGATATCTTAAGTTCTGACTTCAGTATAAGTACTGATTTCCAGTTAAGTCCTGATTTGTCCTGTTAGTTAAGATCTAAAAATTAAACACAAATCATTATTAGACATAACATCACAAATATATCTAACAATCTCCCCCAACTTGTAATTAGCATAATATACAAGTTCAATAGATATTTGATGATGTCAAAAACATTAAGTACAAATGCATATGAGAATTTGACTAAGTAACTACAACTCACAGTCTTTATGGCTTTTACCATCCTTAAAGTCTGATATCAGCTTTAACCTGTATAACCTTCAAAATTTATCAGCTATAGTTCTTGACTTGGCTTCAGTGTGTAATCTCTTTAATGTCAGGAGTTGTTCTGAGATAGTTCCTTAACAGACTTCTCTCAGCATATTCAAGTTCATTCTTCATCCTCTTTTTTTACATATTTAAGTACAAATGTATCTTCACTTGTTTGAAAGATAGCATCCCTGAGATCGTTTATTTTTCTTTCCTTATATCCTGATCTAGTCTGATGATATAGGCTTTATCAGACTCTAGATTAAATTTAAGACCTTTAATACCAAGAAATGTAGTGATGATTTTGGCGGTATTAGGCTTCATCTCAACTATATCACCATTGTGAGCTCTGTATTTAGGATAGCATAGCCTGTCAGACTTTACAAAGTAAAGTTTCTTCTGCCTTTCAATATCAGATTTTAAGTAACTGGCAGCACCATCTGTTGATCTGTTTTTCACTTAAACTAGAAATAACACATGTTGCAATTCTTCAAAATACTTCAAACGAATAGCATTCTTTCTAATCTGGAATACCCTCCCATATGTCATGAAATATAGCATGATATCTTCTTTCAATACAGAGTGGTAAACCATTTGTACAGACTCCAGTTGATTCAATCTTTCAGGAGTTGTTCATATTCATGGTTCACTCAAAGAAGTTGGATCAGAGGTAGTATTATTTACTCTCTTTTCTTTTGAACTACCCAATCCTGATTTGTCTCTAGCTTCCTTCCCTCTAATAACTCTTGCTTCAAAACCACTTGATGTAATCTTCAAAAGTTGTGTAGATTGTTGAGCTTTAGTAAACCCAGGTAGTAGAATTTTTGAAGGTTTAACATGAGCAATGTCTTTATCTTCTTATATCAAGCCAACTTGAGCTCTGTCAGAGGTTGCTTGCTTCATTGTAATATCAGAATTTACTAAGTCTTGATCTTGAACAACATGAGCTATGTCAGAGGTTGTTTGAATATTCTTTTTCTTCAAAATCAGACTAGTATCTTCATCAAATTTTGCTTCCAGATCCATGATTGGCATATATACCTTTACAGGTTCATCAACTTTAGCTTTGCCCTTGGATCTAGGATCAACTTCCACCCGTGATTTGGCTTTGGATTCAGATTTGATTACCTCAGAGTTTTTCTCCTCTTTAATCATAATGCCCTTAGGCTTAGGTGGTTTCTCTGCAATAACTTGAGCTTTAGACTTTGATTTGACATTTTCTGCTTTAAGTCTGGCTTCTTCTTTCTTCATACTTTTAAAGTCCATTCCTGGATTATCTTTGAGAAATAGTCTTTTTGAAATTTCTTCATACAGCTTCTGTAACTTGGGGTCTTGATAGTAGACTGATGTTTCCTTCCCCTTAAGCTTCAGTGTCTGCATAAACTTCTGTGATTCTTGACTTTCACCCTATATCAGAACATCAGGATTAGTCAGAACTTGCTTATCAGAACTTATTCTTCTATCAGTATCAAAACTTGATTTCTGTGTAGAAGTTCATGCTTTCCTGAATGAAGAGCCTTTGCTTTGACCATGACCTCTACCCCTTTCAGAGTTTCCCTGGTCATCATTTCCATCATCCTTTTTCTTCAGTGCTAAATCAGATTTGCATTTGGACTTAATCACTTTCTCCCCCTTTTTGGCATCATCAGGTAATAGGAGAGAGAGAAGTAATTCCACTGAAGATTGGATTTCATTTAGTTGAACTTGTTGGGAAGCTTGATTCTTCAGTACTTCAGTAATCTGAGCTTGTTGTTTCTCCTGAGCTTTCTCAATAGACCCAATGCGGTCAAAGGCTGGTTTAAAAAACCTGTTATTTTCCAATTTTACATTCATGTCTTGCTGAATCAGAGTTTCTTGAATTTTGTTCACCTTGGCTTGAGTTATTGGGTGTTGACCTTGAAGGTGCCTTGTACTCAATACAGTAACTCTGAGCTGTGCTTTGAAGTCATCATTCAGTAGCATCTCATCAGCTTTAGCCAAGTGCTCAGCAAGAATTTTTCCAGTAGGAACAAAATCAACTTTGTTCCACTCTGAGTGTTGTTGGTGGAGTATGTTAAGGAATGGTTGGAGCTTCTAAGTATAAAACCTCTGGTACAACCAAGTTATGAATATCTATTTCAGCACTTGTACCTGGGTCTTCAGCATGTACTTGTTCAATAATAGGAGACACAGGAGGTGTAGGCACTCTGTCTTGAGCAGTGTCTTCAGCTTGAATTGGTGACAGTGGAGGTGGAGATGCAGTGGCTTCAGCAAATGTTGGTTGTGTAGAAGGAAGGGATTCAATTCCAATTGGCTCCTTTGAGATCAGAGATTCCTGATCCCCTTCCTTAGTTGTTGCTTCCACATCCTCTGAATCTGACTCAACTGTGTCCCTGTTAGCTCTTTATTTCTTCCATCTCTTCAAGGTTGGAGAGAATTTGGAAGCTTTGTCATCAGTATTTATCTTTCTAAGCCTTTTGAGTGGCCTAGAACTCCCAATTTCCTGAACTTTCTGAGAAGAGACCTTCTCGGCTACTTTAGCAACATGTTCTGATTGTTGAACCTGTACCTCCTCATCATCAGAATTTATTATTGACCATTATTAAATCAAAACATTCATCACAGGATAAAGTTTACAAATATGAAGTAAAGATTAACAAATTGTAATTAAAACATGCACAGTCACAAAATTTGAGAACCAAAGACCAAATCTTGCAATATTAAAAGAAATTTCATTAATATCAGATGAGTACATTTCATGAAATTTATCAATTACATGCAAAAATAACAAGATAGTCCTATTCTTAGAATTCTTAACATCAACACCCTTAGTCCTAGTCTAAGAAGACCTAACGACTAGCTTCTTCTGCTGCTAACGAAAAGCACTGCAAGACGAATGATTCGTTCTTGCTGACGGAGAGCTTCTCTCCTTTCCTCTTCCAGACGATCACAATGGAGATTAAGTCCATATAAAAGAATAAGAGGTCTGTGTGAACCTCTTGTGGAACTCAGTTCCAGATCTCTTCAGGAATGACAGTTACATGCCACTCCTGTCGCCAATCATCACAACTCAACTCGATATTGAAAGTATCATAGTTCAGGAGCAAGTTGAAACGAACCATGTTTTTGATGAGTATGTAAAAATAGTGAGTTTGTGAGAAAATGGAAGATGTATTGGCTGGAATGAATAGTTGGTTTAAATAGCCAATAGAATACCAAGAGACGCAAGGAGTATTTAATAATTACAAGTAAAAATAATGATACCTCGTCTCCTTAGACCAATGTGTAATAATAACAGTCATTAAAAGATCTAAAGCCATAGTTAATGGGCACGGGAAATAAGTAATGATTACTATGCACATTCAGTTTTTTTCAAAAAAAACTGTTCCCACGAAACAAATGATAATGACTGCTTTATCTCACGTAATCCAATATTCTGATAAAATATAATTGTTCAAGTATCGACTTAAAAAAATCAAGTAAATAAATACTGCCACATAAGCATCAGAATTTAATTATTATCAGAATTTAAAAGTCATCAGAATATGGCTTCTTAACTCAAAAAATTAATGTTTATTTCTGTAATTCTTCACACAAATCTGATATGGTTTCCTCAGAACTTAATCATCAGAACTTTCATCAGATGTTGTCCTCAGAATTTATGCAACTGACACTTAAACTGTTCATCTAAAACAACATTGATCACCACAGTAATTTTCATCATTCATATGGAGTGTAAGTATGTGCATTAAGCTAAATATCAAACAAAGAGTAAAGTCTAATTCACTTCAGTATATCTTAGAAATAAGGCATAACTAAGAATTTTGCTCAAAATCTGTCATTAGTTTGAAGTCTACTATAGAATGAGTTCATGCATGAGTCCACCTCAACTGTTTTGTGTTCATTTTATGCATCTTTTAAAATTCGTTTTTACAGTGGCTTCTCAGTGTAAGTGAGTCACGACTGCTTATCAGAATTTATGCTATTATCAGAGTATTTCTCCAGTAATCAAAGAATGTGAAAAGTCACCAAGAAAATTTTATTTTGCTTTTCTAATGCATATTACTTAATACCAGCAATGCACTTGGGTCTTCCCTTCCACATACATTTTTCTCTAGATCTCAAAGGAGTACCTAATTTTTATTTCATTTCTTTTCTTTTTCTTTTGATAAGTGAGGCTTATCAGCACTTAGTACATCCATAAAATTTTCCAACATTAGAATTTAACAGATAAGAAGCACTATTCTAGTTTTTGACTTAGTAATAAGATACACAAAGTAAACTTAACTAAGCTCAATATCATAATTTGCTTGTGTTAAAAGATTTCCACATAAATAATTACTTCAAACATGGGATCTTTAGTATATTAAAGACTAATAGGTCAGCATCTAGCACAGTTATCCTCATTGGATTGAATAGTCAAAGAAACATTCATATCAATATCAGAGTTTAGAAATTCATATCAGACAACAATCAACACTTAGGTAAATTTCAATTTAAGCACGAATTACATAAAGAGAGTAATATTTGTAAATACTGATCATAAAGTCTGATATATCAGAACATAAACTAAGCAGATTTAGAGAAAGAACCTGAAACCATTCCAAGTTCATTTACCAATCTTGTAAAAGTAGCTTCCCATAGTGGTTTTGTGAAGATATCTGCTAGTTGTTGATCTGTTGGAACAAAATGTAATTCCACTGTACCTTCCATCTCATGTTCCTTATGAAATGGTACCTAATACTGATGTGCTTTGTCATAGAGTGTTGAACTGGATTACCTGTCATAGCAATAACACTTTGATTATCACAGTAAATAGGGATTTTAGAAAATTTTAACCCATAATCCAGTAACTGATTCTTCATCCAAAGAATCTGTGCACAACAGCTTCCTGCAGCAATGTACTCTGCCTCTGCAATTGATGTGGAAATTGACTTTTATTTTTTGCTAAACCAAGAAACTAATCTGCCTCCAAGAAATTGGCAGCTTCCACTTGTGCTTTTCCTGTCAATTTTGCACCCTGCAAAATCTACATCTGAGTAACCTATTAGCTTAAAGTCTGATTCCCTATGATACCACAATCCCAGATCAGTTGTACCCTTAAGGTACTTGAAAATTCTTTTCACAACTGTTAAGTGAGGTTCTCTTGGATCTGCTTGAAATCTTGCACAAAGACAGGTAACATACATGATATCAGGTCTACTTGCAGTTAAATAAAGTAGTGAGCCAATCATACCTCTGTAATCAGTAATATCTACTGCTATACCAGTATCCTTATCCAATTTTGTTGCAGAGGCCATAGGAGTGGATGCACTTGAACAGTCTTGCATTCCAAATTTCTTCAACAAATTTTTGGTGTACTTAGATTGACAAATAAAAGTTCCTTCTTCATTTTGTTTGACTTGAAGGCCCAGAAAATAGCTAAGTTCTCCCATCATACTCATTTGATATCTTAACTGCATTAGCTTGGCAAACCTTTGACAAAGTCTGTCATTTGTAGGACCAAAACCTGGAGGTTGTTCAACATATACTTCTTCTTTCAATTCTCCATTAAGAAAATCACTTTTTACATCCATTTGAAAGACTGTACACTTTTTGTGAGCAGCATAAGCCAAAAATATCCTTATGGCTTCCAATCTAGCAACTGGTGCAAATGTTTCATCATAATCAATTCCTTCCTGTTGAGAATATCCTTTTGCAACCAGCCTTGCTTTATTTCTTGTAATTATGCCATCACTATCAGTTTTGTTTCTGAACACCCATTTTGTACCAACAACTGATCTGTTCTTTGGTCTTGGCACTAGGGTCCAGACTTTATTTCTTTCAAATTCATTTAACTCTTCCTGCATTACTTGCACCCAATTAGCATCTTGAAGAGCTTCTTCCATTTTCTTTGGTTCAGCCTGAGAAAGAAAAGAGTGATAGAGACATTCATTTGATGTTGCTATTCTAGTTCTTATACCGGCTTCAGGATCTCCAATAATCAAGTCAGGTGTATGTGCTTTAGTGCACTTCCTTGTAGATGAAAGATTATCTCTAGTATTGGATGCTCCCCCATGATCCATGCTGTCTCCATCAATATTTTCTAATGCCCCCCCTGAAATTATGCTCTCTGAGTTGGATCCTTCAGAATTTTAGTTTCGATAATTATCAGAATTTGGCCCATCAGAGCTTTGATGAATCAGAATTTGAGTTTCGAGAATTATTAGAATTTGGCCCATCAGAACTTGATGAATCAGAACTTGAAGAGCCTGTTCTAGGTTCTGATACATCTTGAGATATGGTTGGATCTTCAATATGCTCCCCCTGCACAGGTGCATTTTCCTTTGGCGTAATTACCACAGTTTCAATAACATCAGAGTTTAACCCATCAGAGTTTGCAGTATCAGGATTTAGACTATCAGAATTTACAGAATCAGAATTTAAAAATTCATTCTCAAATCTCAGCTGATCATGATCATTGAAATCTTCAAGTCCGGTAATCTTCTTATCATCAAAAGAGACATTGATAGATTCCATGATAACCCTTGTTCTTAAATTGTAGACTCTGAAGGCTTTTGTGGAAAGTGGATATCCAACAAAAATTCCTTCATCAGCTTTTACATCAAATTTGGATAGCTGTTCAGGATGAGTTTTAAGAACAAAACACTTGCATCCAAATACATGAAAGTACTTCAGATTTGGCTTATTTTTCTTCACCATCTCATATGGTGTCTTTCCATGCCTGTTGATAAGTGTTGCATTCAGAGTAAAACAAGCAGTCTGCACAGCTTCAGCCCAAAAGTAGGTTGGTAACTTTACTTCATCAAGCATAGTTCGTGCATCTTCAATAAGAGTTCTATTCTTTCTTTCAACAACTCCATTTTGCTGTGGAGTTCCAGGAGCGGAAAATTCATGCTTGATTCCATGGTCTTTGCAGAACTCTTCCATTATCAAATTCTTGAACTCAGTGCCATTATCACTTCTTAAAATTTTCACAGAGTCTTTGACCAACTTATCCAGTTGTTTGACATGATCAATCAAGTTAGATGCAGTTTCACTTTTTGTGTGCAAGAAATACACCCATGTGTATCTGGTAAACTCATCTACTATGACCATAGCATGTTTCTTCTTTGCAATAGACATGACATTCACTGGACTAAATAGATCAACATGTAGTAGGTGATAAGGCTCAAGAATTGAATATTCAGTCTTGCTCTTGAATGAAGATTTTCTTTGTTTTGCCTTTTGACATGAATCACAAAGGCCATCACGAGCAAATACTGATTTTGGAAGTCCTCTCACAAGATCTTTCTTGACTAGTTCATTTATATTGCTGAAATTTAAATGAGAGAGTTTCTTGTGCCAATCCCAGCTTTCTTCAATTGATGCTCTACTTAACAGACAGATTGCAGAACCATCAGAACTTGTTGAAAGCTTGGCTTCATAAATGTTACCATGCATGTATCCCTTTAGAACAACTTTGCCTGTAGATTTGCTTATAACTTCACAGTGTTCTTCAAAGAAATCCACATGATAACCTCTGTCACAGATTTGACTAACACTCAGCAGATTATGTTTTAGTCCTGAGACTGGAGCTACTTTTTCAATGATGACATTCCCAAGATTGATATTTCCATATCCCGGAGTTTTTCCCATGTTTCCATCTCCATAAGAAACACCTGGGCCAGTCTTCTCCACAAAGTCTGATAGCAGGGCTTTATTTCCAGTCATATGTCCTGAACATCCACTGTCCAAAACTAGGATGTTTTTCCTGTTGCCCTGCAATCACAAAGACCACTAATGATTAGTTTTAAGGACCCAGACTTGCTTGGATCCTTTGGCCTTATTAAGTTTGTTAACATTTGCAGCGGATTTAACATCAGAGTTTATGTTAACATTTTTCTTATCAGAATTTATAGTATCAGACTTTGCATCAGAACTTACACTAGAAGGAATAATGCTAATTGAAAGGCATATGTCATAGCCTACTCGTTTATTCGAGTATTTAACTCAACTCAAATAAGAATGTAATAAGTAAATAGTGGATCTATCATCAGAGAGATCTCACAAAGTAACATCTGTCAAAGAATAAAGAAACATTGTTCATCTGCAGACTTGAAGATTCACTGGAAGAAGTTCAAGAATTTGATCATGCCTCAGTGATATAAATCAAGATCGTGGATTTAATCAAGTGACAGAGATCTCGTCAGGGTATCATTTATTACAAGGATTCAGTCAGAATATCAAAGTCAAGACATGAAGAAACGTCACGGAAGTTAGTCACTCATGAACCAGACAGTACATCGAGTGTCAGCATTGAAGTGGCGGAATTGATTCATAAGTCTCAGTGACTTTCAGAAGATTGTCAGAAGAATGGATGCTGCTCAGCGTTAGTATTAATTCTCTATTAATTAATTAAGTCATATAATTTAATTAAGAAAATAAATTATATCTGCAAAGATTAATTTATTGATTAATTGAATTAAAGTGATTAATTAATTTAGAATTAATATTAAGGATTTACAAGATTTTAATTGGTTTAAAATCTGCTTAAATTCAGCAAGACAATTCATTTGAACTAGTATGACAATCGGTATGACAATTGATAGTCATACCGAAAGTCATGCCAATACATTTAATTGTCTTATTAGAATTTCTGTTTAGATTAAAATCTGTTATTAATTCAGCAAGACAATTTATTTGAACTAATATGACAATCGGTATGACAATCAATAGTCATACCGAAAGTCTTGCTAGCTCATTTTAATTGTCTTGCTAGTTCTAAACTTTGTCATACCGAAAGTCTTGCTGGCCAAAGAGATTGTCATGCCAGTACATGTTTACATTCGGCTGTTTGATAAAAAGGAGCAGAAGTCTATTATTTCACCATCGAAAAAATAGAACAAAAACTCAAGAACAAAAGAAAAAGGAGCAGAAAAATATTTCATCTCATCTGCAACTTCAAGATCAATTTCTAGATTGTAAAGTTAAATCCAATCAACTAGAAATACTTATCTTGTTCTTGTGTATCAATCTAGCGGATTAAAATCCCTAGAACTTAATCTCAAATCGCATTTAGCATTTGATCTTTTAATTACAAAAATAGAAAAAGTTCATGTCGAATTTATTCTAGATTTGTAATAATTGATTTGAGATTAATCCCTTGTAACCGATACTGTAGTTGTAACACCTTTCAAGTTTAATAAAAGTTTTATTTAACTTGAATTTTGTTTCACTATTTTATTCCGCATTTTATTCGACTAAACGGTATTGTTTGCATTCAACCCCCCCTTCTACAAACAAATTGGGACCTAACAATTGGTATCAGAGCCTTCTGATTAACGTACAAATCTAGATCCTAGACTTTTGTGTTTCTTTCACTTCTTGAATTTTTTATTCACTCAAAAAAATTCATAATGACTACACAAAAAGTTGGAACCGTTAAAATTCCACTTTTCGATAAAGAAAATTATGTTATGTGGAAGAAGAAGATGCTACTGTTTTTACAGGTTGCTAATCCCAAATATTTGCAAGTGTTGAAGAAGGGTCCAAAAATTCCTATGGTTATGGAACCAGAGGTAATAGAAAATGATGTGGTGATCACCAAAGCGAGAACTTATGTGAAGGATCCTGAGGACTTCTCTCCTGCTGAAATAGAAGAAGCTTCCCTGGATGCTAGCCTTCAATTAATCTTAGTAGATTCCCTTAATCCCCTGATGAATAGACATGTGATGAATTGTAAAGATTCCAAACATATCTGGGAAACTATTGAGATTATTAATGAAGGCACAGAGGAAGTTAGGGAGAACAAACTAGAAATCCTAACCTCTGAGTATGAATACTTTAAATCCAATCCAGGAGAAGGAATCACTGAAGTGTTTGAGAGGTACAATGCATTGATCAACAACCTGAACATTAATGGTAAATACTATTCCATCAGGGAGGTCAACAAAAAGTTCCTTTTAACACTGCCAACTCATCTCGAACATAGAATCACTGCCATAAGAGAAGCAAGAGATCTGAGTGAGATTTCTTTGGAAAGGCTCTATGGTGTGTTAAAGACTTATGAGTTGGAGCAGATTCAGCAGAAGGAAGTTTACGGGAAAGGAAGAGTGGTCAGCACGTCTACTGCTCTAGTAGCTGATGAACAACAACAACAACCACAATATCAACAACAATCTCAACAGTCAGAAAGAATGGTACAGTCTTCCAAGGTTGAAGATAATGTGATAGTAGCAGAATTTGATTCTCCTACTACAAATCAATCAGGAGATGATTATTATTCCTTGGAAGAACTGGAGCAATTGGAGGATGAGTCAATGGCCCTGATTGTCAAGAGATTCTCAAATGTCAGATTCAAAAGGAATCCCAAGTTCAAGTACAAGTCCAACTACAACAGATTCCAGAAAGGTGGATCTTCATCCTCTAACACCAGCAGTGGTGGGTATAAAACAGGGATGGTTGATCGAAGCACCATTTGATGCTTCAACTGTAATGAGTTGGGACACTTTGCCACAGAATGCAGGAAGCCAAAACAAGCTAGGAAGAACTCTTACGATTCTAATCAGAAGAGTAAATCTGAAAGGGCGTACCTGGCAAAGGGAAGAAGCTGGGATGATACTGACAGTGAAGATGAAGAAGTTGGGAATCTTGCTCTCATGGCTAGTAATGCAAGCACCTCATCGTCAAGAAAAGAGGGCATTAAACAGGTACAACCGGTAGTGTGGATTCTTGACAGCGGATCGTCAAGACATATGACCGGAGATAGAGCCCTGCTATCAAATATGGTTGAGAAAGCTGGCCCAGTGGTTACCTTTGGAGATAACAGCAAAGGTTTAACGGAGGGATATGGCTGTTTGCTAGCTGGAAATGTTATCATTGAAAATGTATATGTTGTGCAAGGACTTGAACACAATCTGCTTAGCATTAGTCAGTTCTGTGACAACGGCTACAATGTTTTATTCGACAAGCTGAAGTGTCAGATTCTGCACAAGAAAAGTGAAAAACCCTCCTTAATGGGAATCCGGAAAGGAAATCTGTTCGTAGCTGACATGAACTCTGGAAGCAATCTTGAAGTCAATTGTTTCTATGCAAAGGCATCGTCAGATGAGAGTTGGCTATGGCACAAGAGACTTTCTCATCTCAATTTCAAAACAATGAATTCTCTTGTCAAAAGAGAATTGGTAAGAGGTCTGCCTCAGCTGGAATTCTCTCCAGAAGGACTATGTGAGGCTTGCCAGAAAGGAAAGTCAAAGAAAGCAAGTCACAAAGGCACTGACACATCTTCCATAACTGGTGTTCTGCAATTATTGCACATGGATTTATTTGGTCCAGTTAATATCCTTTCTATGTCAAAGAAGTGTTACTGTCTTGTGATAGTTGATGACTATTCCAAGTATACGTGGGTTTTATTTCTTCACTCTAAGGATGAAACACCACAAGTTGTGATTGATCATATCAATATGATTGAGTTAGATTCTAACGTCCCTGTTAGAGCAATAAGGTCAGATAATGGGACAGAATTCAAGAATGCACTTCTCAATGGATTCTGTACAGACAAAGGGATTACCAGACAATTTTCAGCTCCTAGAACCCCTCAGCAAAATGGAGTGGTAGAAAGGAAGAATCGTACATTGATTGAAGCTGCAAGAACGATGTTAAGTGAATCAGGTCTTCCAATGTACTTTTGGGCTGAAGCTGTCAATACTGCATGTTATACTCAGAATCGAACTCTAATCAACAAAGACTTCATTAAAACTCCTTATGAGATTTTGAATGAACAGAAACCTTCTATCAAATACTTTCATGTATTTGGTGCCAGATGTTTCGTGCTCAAGGATGGAGATGATCGTCGTGGTAAGTTCGAGGCAAAGGCATATGAGGGTATTTTTGTTGGATATGGAAGAAGATCATATAGAGTGTATATCATTGATCAACACAAAGTAACTGAAAGTGTCAATGTTACATTTGATGACACTAAACTCCCTAGTATCCAAACTGAAGATCCTTCTGAGAAACTGAAGTTTGATGATACGTCAGATTCAGAATCAGAACATGGTCAAGTACCTGAGGTTGTTGCTGGTGAAGAACCTGTTAATCCTGATGATACTCAAGGTAATAGTGATGGAAACTTTGGCAACAATGGAGATACCACTGCTACTGACGGAGAATCTTCAAGTCAACATGGCAACAACTCAGGGGGAGATGCTGAAGGATCATCTAGTAGGACACAACATCACAATGAATTTCAAGGCGAATCATCAAGATCAAATCTTCCAAGACAGACTGTCTGGAATAAAGCTCACCCTTTTGAGTTGATTATTGGTGATCCAGATGTTGGAGTCAGAACTAGACGTGCTACTCAAAATGAGTGTCTATTCTCAGGATTTCTTTCTGAGATGGAACCTAAGAAAATTGAAGAAGCACTGACTGATCCAGATTGGGTGATTGCTATGCAAGATGAACTCAATCAGTTTGAAAGTCAACAAGTCTGGAAACTGGTACCTAGGCCTGTACACAAGAAAGCTGTTGGTACTAGGTGGGTATTCAGGAATAAACTAGATGAAGATGGTGTGGTTACAAGAAACAAGGCAAGACTGGTAGCTAAAGGGTATTCTCAAGCTGAAGGCATTGATTATGATGAAACCTATGCTCCAGTGGCTAGACTTGAGGCCATCAGGATATTTCTGGCATTCACAGCATTTTCAAACTTTAAAGTTTATCAAATGGATGTCAAGAGCGCCTTTCTGAATGGAAAGCTGGATGAAGAGGTATATGTAGAGCAACCTCCTGGTTTTGAAGATCCAGATCATTTGGATTTTGTCTTCTTTCTTTTCAAGGCTATCTATGGGCTAAAACAGTCTCCAAGAAAATGGTATGACACTCTCTCTGAATTTCTTATTGAAAATAGCTTTATTAGAGGTGTCATAGACAAAACTCTCTTTTCTAAAACACATAAGAAGGATACTATATTAGTCCAAGTCTATGTGGATGATATAATATTTGGGTCTACTAATGATAATCTCTGTAAGAGATTTGCTAAGTTAATGCACAGCAAGTTTGAAATGAGCATGATGGGAGAGCTGAAGTTCTTTCTTGGATTACAAGTAAATCAAAGGTTAAATGGAACATTTATTTGTCAATCCAAGTATCTCAAGGAACTCCTCAAAAAGTACAATCTAGAGGATTCTGCATCAGCAAGGACTCCATCAACTACAGCTGTCAAGCTTGGACCATGTGAAAACTCCATTAAGGTAGATGTCACAAGCTACAGAGGTATGATTGGCTCGTTACTCTATCTTACTGCAAGTAGACCAGATATTATGTATGCTACATGTTTATGTGCAAGGTTCCAAGCGGATCCTAGAGATATTCATCTCGTTGCTGTTAAACGAATCTTAAGATATCTTAAGGGAACACCAAATCTAGGTATTTGGTACCCTAAAGAATCTGGTTTTAACCTTGTTGGATATACAGATTCAGATTACGCAGGAAGTGTTGTTGATAGGAAAAGCACCTCAGGAAGTTGTCAATTCCTAGGAAGCAGGCTAGTCTCATGGTACAGCAAGAAACAGCAAACAGTTTCCAACTCAACGGCCGAGGCTGAATATATTGCTGCTGGAAGCTGCTGTGCTCAGATCTTGTGGATTAGGAACCAACTACGAGACTATGGCTCTGTATTGAACAAGATTCCTATTTTATGTGACAATACAAGTGCAATAGCCATCACCAACAACCCTGTGCAGCACTCGAGGACAAAGCACATTGACATCAGGTATCATTTTATTAGAGAGCACGTCATAAATGGTACTGTTGAACTATTTTTTGTTCCAACAGAAGAACAAATAGCAGATATTTTCACTAAACCACTTGACGAATCCACATTTACCAGATTAGTTGGTAAATTGGGCATGTTGAATAGTTTTAGTGATTAATTTAGTTAATATCTGAGATCTGTTCTTGAATGAATTTACAAATGAATTTTTCATAAATGAAAAATTTATTTGCAAATTTATTTTATCATTTTATCATATTTCTTGCTTATTTCTATGTAATATATATTATCTTATCTATTTTTATTTTCCCTACTTGTTAATTTAAAATACCTCAGAATATTTTATTTCCTCTAAAAATATTTTTCTATGAATTTTATTTGCTAAAATTCAATAGAAATCTATTTTTGGAATAAAAATAATAAATTCTGATATATTGTCTTTGTTTCTGTAAAAAATTATAAGTTTTTATTTCAGTTTTACTATTTTGTAATATAATTTCAGTACATTTATAGAGTCTGTACATATTTGATTGTATTTCTACTAAAATGACAATCGGCAAGACAATTGAAATTGTCTTGCTAAAAGTCATTTCGCTATATAATTGTCATATTAAGTGTTTTTCAGTATAGTTTATACTGGCAAGACAATCGGTATGACTATCAATTGTCTTGCCAGTTATAAACAATATATATATATATATATATTCTTTTATTTTATACTGGTATGACAATCGGTATGACTATCAGATTGTCATACCAGTTATATATACTCAGTGTTTATTTTGTTATTTCCTTTATTTCTGTTGATTTTTTCTCTTCCTTCTTTTGCCTGGTATGACAATCGGTATGACAATCCAGGATTGTCATACCAGCTGTCATATAAAGGAGTTTGTTTGTTTTGTTTTAAACCATTTTCTACAGTTCATTTCTTCTCAAAAATTCGAACAGTTTTTGTCTTCAGTTTCTCTCTTCTCTCTCTTCGAACTGCTTCCTTCCTTGCTCGAGTTTTTACTCAGCAAACTGAATCTTCACTCCTGTGATATATACTTACATATATATACATACAGGAGTGCTGTCAAAATTTTCAAATTTTTTTTTATATATATCAGTTTGCCCCTTCAAATTCAATTTGTGTTTGTTGATTTTGAACTTTTTATTTTTATTTTAATTTCTGATTTGTGTCTTTTGTTTTTTCAAAACTGCGTTTGTGAGTTAAGAATTTTAACGAGATACATTTCTGTCTAAATTTTTCGATTATAATTAATTTAATTCGAATTATTAAATTAATTTAATTAATTCGAATTTTCTTAATATTATTCTTAAAATTCTGAAAAGCGTGTGTCTTATTATTATTTTAAATGGCTCTCAATTTCCAAATTGTCGCGCATAATCAGGTTGGTTATTTTAATCCGGAAAAATGTGATGTTGAAAAATTTAAGCCATGGATTAGATTTTTAAATGACCATTCGATTGTTAGCTCTGCTATTAAATCAAATGTGATTTTAAATGTCGATCTACTTAGACTGATTTGCACAACCTCTACTGTGGCCGATGATTCAAAATCTTTTTCATTCACCGTCGCAAACACACAGTATGTAGTTGATGAAACAGTCGTCAATCGTGCGTTAAATTTTCCACTAGACAATTTCTGTAATTTACCCTCTGAAAATGATATCACAAATTTTTTCAATGCTATTCACTATCAGGGGGTGATCAATTTAACCAAACTTTCTAAATCAAATTTGGTGTCTGAATGGGATATTTTCTTCGATACACTTTCCAAAGTGTTTGCCAACTGCACAAAATCCAATTTTCATAACATCACTTCCACTCTGCAGTATATTGGTCTGGCGGTTATTTTCAATCAAAGGATCAATTTTGGCAAACTACTTTTTCCCATTCTCTTGAGACGTCTAACTTCTGCTTTACGTGATCATTCTACAAATCGTAGGGTATCATGTTACTATGCTCGTTTTCTCATGCTTATAGCAGATCATCTTCTCACACCTGAACACAAAGCCCTTTTTGCTAACTCTGCAGTAACCGAACCCCCTCCAGTTAGCAAAAAGATTTACACTCGCCAAGACACAACCTTCAAATTCATGCAAGTTCCAGTACTTGTATCTGCTTTCATGGCCACTTATATTCCTTTACCTATTTTCAATCTTCCCGGCCATGAACAGCAACCTCAACCTCCAGTTGTTCAAGCCACCCAGGCTCCTCAAACATCAGATGCTCTTCCATTACAGGTAGTAATTCCTCACTCTCACTCCCTTCCTACTTCTGTTGAAAGACCCCCAGTGGTTGATAGGGCTGACCATGAAGTTGTAGAACCACAGCTTCAATCCCAGGTCATAGAGCCAAACACAGAGTCACATTCTATCTCAACCTCTCCCCCACTGTCTAAAATGTTACCCAGAAGATTACTAGGAAGTAGTACATTGTTAAATATGAGTGAACCCTCAGCTCTGCCTCCTCCTAAGAAAAGAAGAACATATTCTGAGGCATCTGAAAGCCCATCCTTGTCCTCCCAACAGGACATGGACTTTGAAATGGCCAATGAACAGTTACTAGAGGCATTCTCTCAACAGGATGCATCTATTGAAATTCGCCATAGGGCCATGGCATCTTGTACTGAGTCAAGCACAATTCCATTACTCACAATGGAACCATACACTTCCCCAGATCATACTCAGGACACACAGCGAGGAGTGCACGTAGAGTCGGTTACAGTGCCTGCCATAGTTACGGTAGAAGAGCAGTCACATGCTTCAGAGGGAAAATCTGACTCTCCGCCATCTTTAATAGAGTCATTTTCTCCCCTCCCAGATCCAACACCTCTGGCTCCCTTATGGGATTCTCCACTCGCAGATTTATCTGGAGAAAGTGGAGGGCAACTCGGTCAATCTATCCCTGAAGCAATTCAGACATCTATTCCAAAAGATTTGATAGTATTGACTGAGGATCGAGACTCGTGAATTCCCATTGCACCACCACTGACCTCTCTTGAAGAGGCTAGTGTGATTTTTAATGCAGGTACAGAAGAACAGCAACAGGAAGACTCCTCACGAGCAATTATATTGAGAGAAACACATGCACGTGAGGTGAGTGAACCAAACACGAGTGAAATTCAGGTGAGAGCACACACAGACACTGATACTGTAAACCTGTTAGCTCAGATTGCTGCCCTAAAAGAAGAACTTGCTAAAAGCCAAGCTGAAGCTCAAGCATTCAAAGCACAAGTGGTTGAACGGTCTTCTTCTTCCACCTCTGTCAACAATCAGCTTGCAATCATAAGGAATGACATCTTAGATCTAAAGACCACTGTAATACCAAAGCTCAATTCTATTCAGGACACTCCAACTTTATCAGCTGATGACATATCCAACTTCTGCTCTCTACACACAAGAATGACTTCTCTTGAAGACCTCGTTGAGATGAATCATTCACTGGACTCCTCAAGATTTCTAAAGATAGAGACGGGCATGGAACATCTCAATGAAGGGATGAAGCACCTATATTTCATGATCAAGAATTCTCATTGCCCTAATGAAGAAGAAAGAACTTATTTTGAAGGACCGTCTGGTGGAGGATCAGGCTCTGGAGGTGATGGAGGTTCCAAAGGAAAGTCAGTAGAGGATCCCTCAACTAAGGGGGAGAAGAAAGGGAGTAGTGCCAAAGGGAAAGAAAAAGATACCTCTGCTGGAAACAAAGGAAAGGCTGATGATGTCTACTACAGTGGAGAACAGGATGACTTTGATATTTTTGACATTCCCACTGAACCAGTTCAGGAAGATAAAGATGGGTTATTTGAAGCTGAAGAGGAAAGTGATTTTGGAGAATGGGAAGAAGAAGCTCAAGTGGATCCTATGTTTGAGAAAGAATTTCAGAAGGAGCAGTCAGAGATGAAAAGAAAAGAAGCTGAACTCAAGAAGGTCTCTCAGATCATTGACATGAGAAAAGATATTCAAAGAACAGAAACTCTTCAAAAGCAACGTCTTCATGACATTAAGGCTCAAGAAAGGAGAAGAGATGTCAGACTAAAGATTGGTGAAAAATGGGATGAAGCTAGGAGAGTACTTGATATGCCTCAGCTGAGCACTAACAATGATAGGCAGTTCTTACATCTTCTTGACAAGCTGGAAATCTCAAATCCTAACAATGACATGTACATGAATGCTATCAAGACTGAAGTCTCAAGGATCACAGCTGCTTTTGATAGATCCCTAAATGAGATGAGCATTTTTGTATATTGTCAGAGTGAAGGATCATTCAAGGTGTCACTTCATCTATTTGAGAATCGTTCTTTGTCAGAGATTTGGGTTCTTTTAAACAAAGTCAAAAGAAGCTCAGAATTGAATGAAGTTCTTCGAGAAAGGCTTAAAGAGTTTGCCAGCAGGGCTAGTCCTCAAGTGGTCAACAATCCTCATCAGGTGAGATTCTTTAAGTCTGATTGTCTTCAAATCTGTCAGCTAGATGTACAATCTCTTAAAGACTACTCAGCTAAGCATCTGGTCTGGATGGAACATCATTTGAGAACTGCTGGATATTCATCCATGTTGAAGACTCAAGCTGCTGACTTGATTCAAGCTTATTGTGAAAAGAATGTTAAAAGGTACAATCAACTCAAGAATAAGCTGAAGTCAGTTGGAGTTCAACCAGTCAGACCAGCAAGCTTCACTTCAGAAAAGGATCGTGTCTTTGACAAGGAATTGCTTCAAGATTTAGAAGAAGGTGAAGTCAGAAGAGAAGACAACTGAAATCAATTAGCTCAAAACTCAATGTAATATGATTAGAGCTTTATGAATCAAGATAGTCTAATGTAGTTATATGTTCAGGCTAGAGGAACATCTATCTTGTATTCACTTGTAAATTTCATTTAGAATCTGGAAAATGTTAAATATAATCCAGAACTTTTCTGCTATTTACTTTACATTACTGTTTATATCTTTTTCTTATTTGTTAGTTGAGTTATCCTCTAGGTATTTGTTGTTATTGTCTAACAAACAAATAGGGGGAGATTGAAAGGCATATGTCATAGCCTACTCGTTTATTCGAGTATTTAACTCAACTCAAATAAGAATGTAATAAGTCATTGTTCATCTGCAGACTTGAAGATTCACTGGAAGAAGTTCAAGAATTTGATCATGCCTCAGTGATATAAATCAAGATCGTGGATTTAATCAAGTGACAGAGATCTCGTCAGGGTATCATTTATTACAAGGATTCAATCAGAATATCAAAGTCAAGACATGAAGAAACGTCACGGAAGTTAGTCACTCATGAACCAGACAGTACATCGAGTGTCAGCATTGAAGTGGCGGAATTGATTCATAAGTCTCAGTGACTTTCAGAAGATTGTCAGAAGAATGGATGCTGCTCAGCGTTAGTATTAATTCTCTATTAATTAATTAAGTCATATAATTTAATTAAGAAAATAAATTATATCTGCAAAGATTAATTTATTGATTAATTGAATTAAAGTGATTAATTAATTTAGAATTAATATTAAGGATTTACAAGATTTTAATTGGTTTAAAATCTGCTTAAATTCAGCAAGACAATTTATTTGAACTAGTATGACAATCGGTATGACAATTGATAGTCATACCGAAAGTCATGCCAATACATTTAATTGTCTTATTAGAATTTCTGTTTAGATTAAAATCTGTTATTAATTCAGCAAGACAATTTATTTGAACTAATATGACAATCAGTATGACAATCAATAGTCATACCGAAAGTCTTGCTAGCTCATTTTAATTGTCTTGCTAGTTCTAAACTTTGTCATACCGAAAGTCTTGCTGGCCAAAGAGATTGTCATGCCAGTACATGTTTACATTCGGCTGTTTGATAAAAAGGAGCAGAAGTCTATTATTTCACCATCGAAAAAACAGAACAAAAACTCAAGAACAAAAGAAAAAGGAGCAGAAAAATATTTCATCTCATCTGCAACTTCAAGATCAATTTCTAGATTGTAAAGTTAAATCCAATCAACTAGAAATACTTATCTTGTTCTTGTGTATCAATCTAGCGGATTAAAATCCCTAGAACTTAATCTCAAATCGCATTTAGCATTTGATCTTTTAATTACAAAACTAGAAAAAGTTCATGTCGAATTTATTCTAGATTTGTAATAATTGATTTGAGATTAATCCCTTGTAACCGATACCGTAGTTGTAACACCTTTCAAGTTTAATAAAAGTTTTATTTAACTTGAATTTTGTTTCACTATTTTATTCCGCATTTTATTCGACTAAACGGTATTGTTTGCATTCAACCCCCCCCCCTTCTACAAACAAATTGGGACCTAACACTAATTTTCTTTAAAAAAGGTTTTATTTGATAATAATCATAGTACATACTATGATATTCTTTACAAGTATAAATGGAATGCCATAAACTACCACAATGAAAATAAGGATTTTGTGGCTTAAACCTAACAGACTGACTCTTAACTCCTGACTTAGAAGGTAAGGAGTTTATAATCTTATTCTTCCTGCAAAAAGAAGCCAGATGGTTAGAATTTCCACAGTTATAGCATTTCTTTCTAGGAGCATTAGGAACATGCATATAATTATTGCTTTTATTCACACCTTCCTTTCCATTCCTATTTTTCCTAGGTGGCTTTACCTTGTTTACATTCTTAATCTCTTTCAGCTTATACTTAAGCTGCTTTTTAGTCATTAAACCTATGTTAACTTCAATTGTCTTATCCTGTTTCAATTTGTCAGAAGTTGACTCTGCCTTAACTTCTGTCTCAGTATCTTTCATCTTCTCAGAATCAGACTTTACAGATTTAGCTACAAACTTAACAGGATTTAACTTTGGCTTAGTAGTCTGTTTAACAATAATTGGCTTAATTTGTTCAGTTCCTGTTTCACTTTTATCATCTCCATAACCTAAGCCCTCTTTCCAGTTTCCACTACTTAATAAATTCTGAGTTGTTCTGCCAGAGTTAGTCCAAGTCCTGATAATCTCTCTTTCCTTTTCTAACTCAGTTTTTAGAGATTGATTCAATTTTACCACTTCATCTCTAACATGAAAAGCATCATCTCTTTCTTTCTGAGTTTGATGGAACATAACTAACTCTTTTTCTAAATAGTCATTTCTTTTCTTAAAAGCCAGATTTTCAGAAGTTAACCTATCACATGTTAAAGTCTGATCTCTATAGCTAATGAATATGGTTTTAAGATAAGATCACAACTCATTAATATCATCAGTATGAAAAGCATAAGTTGTTTGAGGTACCTTTAACTCAGCAGCTTCAGAACTGCTATCAGCATTTGCCATCAAGGCATAGTTCTCCTCATGTTCAGAATCTAAAGTGTTTATCCAACTTTTCTTCTTTGTGACAAGTGCCTTGCCTTTTTCACTTTTTCCTTTCTTGCAATCAGGAGATATGTGGCCTTTCTCCCCACAATTGTAGCATTTAACATTTGAGGAATCTCCTCTGTCAGACTTTCCTGCTTTGCCTTCAGATTTTCTGAATCCCTTCTTATCAGAACTTCCACTTTTCCTGGAAAACTTCTTTCCCCTTCTGAATTTCCTGTAGGCTATCTTTGTGATGCCCTTCACCATAAGAGCACACAATCTCATCATCTCTTCATCAGCATCCATCTCAGATAGACTTTCAGTTTCTGAATCCTCCTCATCATCAGAACTTGATGAATCTGAATCAGACTTTGTGATGAGAGCCTTTCCTTTGCCTTTCTTTGAGACAACCACTTTGGGGGATTCCTCCTCAGCCTTAAGAGCAACTGTTCTTGACTTTCTCCCATGCCTCTTGCTTCTTTGATCCATCTTAAGTTCATGAGTTTTGAGCATACCATAAATTTCATCAAGAGTAGTTTCATCAAGAGCATAGTTGTCTCTTATAGTAGTTGCCTTCAAATCCCAACTTTCAGGAAGAGCTAAAAGGAATTTAAGATTAATATCTTCAAGATCATATTCCTTATCTACCGGTGACAGATCATTCAAGAGTTTGACAAATCTGTCATATAAACCATTTAATGACTCATTAGGTTTTGAGTCAAAGTGCTCATACTCTTGAGTGAGTATAGTCCTCATGTTCTTCTTAATTGAATCAGTTTCCTGGCATCTTGTCTCCAAGGCATCCCATATCTCCTTTGCAGTCTTGCAGTTAATTACCCTGTTTGACATGACATTATCAATGGCACTATACAGCAGATGTTTTACCTTTGCATCCTTGGCAATAGATGAGATATCTTCAGCTGTGTACTCACTTTTCTCCTTTGGTACAGTCTGTGCTGGCTGATCTGCAACTACAACAGAGAGCTTGGTTGGCTTATGTGGACCTTCATTAATTTTGTCAAGGTATTCTGGATCTGTAGCTTCCAGAAACATAATCATCCTTACTTTCCATATGGGATACTCAGAAGGTTTCAGTATGGGAACCCTAATAGTCTCATATCGATTATGGATTTGAGTCTTTGGAGTTTCTTCAATTTTGGTGGGCTTGGTTGGAGTTTTCTCTTCTTCAGACATGATTGTTTTGGATCTTTACTGTATATGTGTTAACAGATTGCTCTGATATCACTTGTTAAGTTACACACACTGTAGAAGGGGATTAAATACAGTGTATACTACAATCAAATCGAATTAAGAACACAAATATGAAACACAGAATAATCTTATTAATAAAACAGTATTACAATGGAACCGTTCTCTCTCAGTGATGAACAAATATCACGAGAGCTGCTAGGGTTACAATGAATAATATTCTTGATTAAGATAACACTTATAGTGTAAACCCTATGTTGTGTTTATATAGACACACAGTTACAAGATAAACTTCTAATTGATATCGAATATAAGTCTGCATCCTAAAATATATCAACTAGTTATCTTTTCTTCCAGGTATTCTATTCTTCATAGAATTCTTCTCCATGCATATCTCTTTTTGTGTTTACCTTAATCTTCTTTCCTTCAATCAGTCGTCTTCCTCATCTGAAAGTCTTCTTAAGTCCTGATACTATCTCCTGATAAATATTTTCTGATATCTTAAGTTCTGATAACTTAAGTTCTGATATCTTAAGTTCCGACTTCAGTATAAGTACTGATTTCCAGTTAAGTCCTGATTTGTCCTGTTAGTTAAGATCTGAAAACTAAACACAAATCATTATTTGACATGACATCACAAATATATCTAACAGACTGAGATTTATGACAAGTTTCATAAATTGCTAAATGATTTGTCTCTTGTTGACAAAAAGTATGATTTACAAGATTCAAACCTGAATTTTCTTCTTGCACTCCCGAAAAAGTGGTATTTGAAAATCATTTTCATAAGAGACAACTATGATCTTGAAGACACATTTCTGGATGAGATTTATGGAATGTTGAAGACTCATGAACTGAAGATGGATCAGAGAAGCAATAGGAAAGGGTCAAAGACTAGACAAGTAGCACTCAAGATTGAAGAAAAACCTAGAAACAGAGTTGTGAGAAAAGGCCATTCAAAAGAACATGCCATGATTGTCAAGTCTGATACTGAGTCATCAAATATTGATCATGATTCAAACTCTGATATTTCTTCAGACTCTGAAAGTGATCATGGAGATGATGAAAAGATCTTACAGATGGCTGCTTTAATGGTGAAAAGCTTCAGGAAAATGGCTTATAAGGACTTCAAGAAAGGAAATAGATTTTCCAGGAAAAGCTCCGGTTCTTCAAACTCTGATAAAAAGAACTACAAGAAATATGATGACAGGAAGTATGTAACACCCCCCAGTCCCATATCGAGAAGATTTGGGACTTCTGTTCAGTTTATAACGCAAAGTATTACTACTATGTGCACCAACAAATCATGATCTTTTGGGGGCCTGTGGTGGGCTTGTCATAACCCAAGTTGGCTGCACTCGGGACAGTATGCTTCGGCTTATTTCGGACTCGTAGTCGGGATTAGACCCGATTTTTGAAAAAAGCTCGGGATTTGACCCGGGTTGTCACACATGGTATCAGAGCCGACTCTCGAAATCTTAATGCGTCAAGTTACCGGAGGTGGGGACATGAAGGATGGTGGTATTATCCCACAATGGCAAGAGATCCGGAGGGGGGGACACGAAACCAGTCGGTATTATCCCACAATGGCTAGAGAGGTACGATCTTGGTCCTATGGGCTGTCTGTTCGGGCCTGACGAGGATGTGAGGAGTTTAAGTGGGGGAGTTTGTAACACCCCAGTCCCACATCGAGGAGATTTGAGACTTCTGTTCAGTTTATAAGGCAAAGTATTACTACTATGTGCACCAACAAATCATGATCTTTTGGGGGCCTGTGGTGGGCTTGTCATAACCCAAGTTGGCTGCACTCGGGACAGTATGCTTCGGCTTATTTCGGACTCGTAATCAAGATTAGACCCGATTTTTGAAAAAGGCTCAGGATTTGACCCGGATTATCACAAAGTCTAAGTCTGGCAAGATTGACAAGTCCAAAATCAAGTGTTACAACTGTGATGGAGTTGGACATTCTGTAGTTGACTACAGGAAGCCAAAAACTGAGAAGAAATAAGCTTTTATCACAAAGAAGAAAAACTGGGATGATACATCATAATTTGATGAGAAATTCAACCATGCTCTCATGGCAATGCTGAAGTGAAATAAAAGATGTTGATATATGCGCTTTTGGGGCTCCCAGAAGGCATATTATCAGCACATTAGAGGGCTCCTTCCTCATTACGGGTATGTAATTGATCCCAACCATTTTATTTTGTTCGATATGATTTTTTAAAGAAAATTAATTGTTCTTATGATGATTGAATGGTAGTTTTATTCGATTAACACCATATTACTTTTATTATATATGTGTATGTATATGCTTTGCTTTCAGAATTAGCGTTTATTATTGAAAATTTAGGGTTTTGGATTTTGGTGAATTAGGGTTAAGAATTCGGGGCTTATTAAGTATTTGATAATGAGATTTTTTATGTCGTAATTACATGTATGAGTGAGGCAATAGTGGAGTAGCGATAAATCAATTTTTGCTAATTCAAATTATGTGCCAAAAATAGAATAAAACGGGTAGTATTCGGGAGTACATCCGCCATAACGCTTTCCATGACTTGATCTTAATCAGTAATTATAGTCATTCCGCTTATTACCCACACCTTCAAGCCAAGTACGAAGAATTCACGGAAAAGTTGCTGCATGTTCATCCCGTATTAGTGCAAATTCAAAAATCACTGATTGATAATAATGGTTCACTCCGTTAAATTGGACAAATATCATGGCATATCTATTTGTCAAATAGGTCATGTCAAAAGCAACAACATCAACAAAATTTTGGGAGACCATTAAACATCTCATATCAATCTATACAAGATACTTTAAACGATTATCTTCATCAACTTGGGTTCTAATAAAATATATAGAACCACTTTCTTCATTCAACATATGTAACAACTCCAATCCCGCTTGGACATTATTAATTTTTAACATTTTATTCCTATCATCTCTTATCACATTCCTAACATGCTGAGCATCGAAACCAACTTTATCATTACCTCCATGAATGTTACAAATGACATTCATCACTTGAAAATTACAAAATCCCGTCCCATAAAGTATTTTAATCGAACTACGGGTAGCGGTATTCACATGTCTCTCGCGTTGTACTAAATTCATCTTTATGTACCAACTTAAGACTAATTATCTCCCAAAGACTTTTATTTTTTGGTAATTCACATACATTCTCACCTTGCAATCACTTTTATGAAGAATCTCTTGATGCCGTTTAGCTTTACAACTTTCGCCAATGAAACTTTTCCCCGAAAGTCCACAAACATATAAATGATGATATATATCTTTATCTTGGTTACGCTTATGGGTCGCTTGTATTTAATAACAAATTCATTTCTTAAAGCATAAAACTTAAAAAAATTGCTGACATCATTCAAAGTATGGAACAATTTTTATATAATGAATTCCATTATCATAATTCATATAAATTTGCACCATATACATTATCATCTTCATCCTCACCCTCGCCCTCAACATTATCATTTTCATTTTCAAGCTCATCTTCACTTTCTAAAATTTTATCTTTCTCAATATTAACGAAATTTTCATCTAAATTAATAAACTCTTCATTTTTCTCAATATTATCTACAAACTCGTCATTTTCAACAAATTGAGGGGTTACAGGTTCTTCGCTCATACTTAAATTATGAAGATGTAAAATTCAATCATCATACAAATTTTCTTTTTTTAGTTTTACGTTTATGATGAAACATACGAGTAAATAAATTATTTATCATGACAAATAAAAATTGAAAAAAAGAAATATACGTAAAATGTATGAAATTTGCTTGAAATTGTTTCAAAAATTACCTAAAATTGGAGTTTTTTGGGAAGTGACGAAGAATTATTTGGTAATTGGTACGGTTGAAATGAGCATAAACGAGAGAGGGTGGTTTGGGATAAGAAAACAGATTTCACCTCGAATAATGTATATGGGACAAAAATATAATTTTTCCGTACCGCAGATGAAATCCGTCGTGCCCGTGACATATTTTTTAGTTAATCTCACCGCCGCTGTTATTTTTTATTAATCCGGTAGCTGTGCGAGCACACCTCATAGTGCTGGGACATTCATACCTACCGAGCACTTACTTCCCCATTATTCAAACCACAACCCCGTAGCCTCTTGGGTCACCTGCGATACCGAGTTTTACTTCATTATTCCCGTCGAATAATATAATGTTTTCCCTGTTCTGCAGTTCCAGTTTGGTGGGCCCATTACCCCTACTTCGCGCTTTAGCCTCTACTCGTACTCTGAGCCACCGCAACTTTCACCTGTTTACACACACTTCACTCACAAACACAATAATAATAAGAAGAAGCTTCTGTTCTCAATCTTCTGCTGTTACAGTGCATAGTACCCCCACTTCTTCTAATGGGTACCTTCTAGATTCTTCCTTTATGATCCCTTCTCTTTAAATTTCATGCATTGAATAATATTTGTATGTATATCATGTATTCATGTTTGATTGGTAATAGTATTATGTATGTGTATTATGGGATTCAATGTAAGTTTTAAGGTTATTGTAGTTTTCTTGATTGTATGTTTTTTAGTGTAATTGGGTTGGTGTATAAAATTGTATATTTATTGATGGGGTTTGTATGAATGTGTCGGGGGAGGAAGGGCTTGATTAGAACTGCAAGGAAGATTTTTAGAACTTTGAGATTGAAGAATAAACACAATTTTATGTTGTTGCTATTTATTTTTCGTAAATTGAGTTAATGCTTATCGTTTAGTCATTGAGTGCATATAGAATAGTAAGTTTAGTGCACTATGTAAGACCGCTTTACTTTGGCCCTGAGCATAATTTTGCTTAGAACAATATGGTCATCTGATCACCCGTAGATACGAAGAAATGAGAGTTACCTAGGTTAAGAATGGAGTGAAATCAATTTTTTAGAGATGAGTACCAAAATTGTGATTAAGCTGACAATTTTAGATGTTGAGTTTGGGTTGGTTAATTGGTTGTTGGTGGAGTCTGATGATTCTGTCTGCCTGCTTAGTTGGTTACGGACTTGCATCGGTTAGGGATAGAGAAATAGAACTAGAATTGGGTACACTAGAAGGGGTTGGATGTTTCGACACCAAATAATGGGTAACAGCAGGGAAAAGAGTTAAAGGACGAATCTATATTAAGGAAAAACGTAATAAGAAAGTATAAGTTTGTAATTTATATATACATATAATTGATATCAGACTTTGGGATGAACTTCTACTGCTTTCTTTTACATATAATTAGAGTATTTAATCTATTTTGTTGATGCTTTAATGTCTCAACCAAAATCTTGGTGTTTGGGTTCGCAGTACAAATTGCTGGTTAGATGGGATTCGAAGAAAAAAAGCACCAATACCATAGAACCAGAGAAATAAAATAGAAAGACCCATGTAGTTGACGGTTCACTCTCCCTCATATATGTAAAATTTATAGATTTTGTTTTTATTTAATCAACATTTTTTAAATTTAATGGTTCAAACTTCAAAATTTATGATTCAAGTAAATTTTAATATTTGACTAGGGATAATCTTTGACTTGTTGATGATTCAAAAAATAAATTCTCAATTATGACGCAGTTGATTATTTTCAAGGGAACTAGGAAATGACTGTATCACCCCTTTTTCTCCTTTCAGCCTTAGTTGTCTAAGTTTAACAGCACTCTGAAAAACATATGGGACACACCTCTCTGTGCAGGACAAACTAACCTCTGTTTCAAGACAGCAATGTTCATATCAAGACCAAAATGAACAGCTAACACTTGAGTATGTGATTCCATTACTGATTATACTTGCAATGATCTGCTACCTTTGCATAAAGCCTGCACTTCGAATCTACATTCCTGGTAACCATGAAACAAACCGTGATATACCATTTGAATTTTGTTTCACTCTGTTAATATTTAAATTCTGTAAGATATCATTAATAATTGATTATGTTTTGCACTGGATATGATCTTTTACAACTTACAGTAAAAATACTTTTGGAAATAAATTTATAAGCCTTTATAAATATTGAACTTCCTGCTGCTATATTTACTTATTTTTAGGACTCAATACTTTGCAGAAACCCTGAGTATGGTCGCTTGCTACCCTGCCCTTCACACCATGGACCACCGAGAATTGAACACTTGGTTGTTAGAGATGGAGGGACTGTTCTAGAATATATATGTAAAGTTTTGGATCTTCCTCCTTTGTAAGTATTTGTACATTGTTGTCTATTTGCTTGGACATTTTTCTTTAGTATCTCTGTTGCAATTCTGAATAAACCAGACGTTAAAGGTTTGTTGCAGATCTTATTCATTTTGGCGCGGTATACTATGCTCTTGTCTGTCCAAAACCTCCTCCTACTGCAACTCCCGAGGAAACTGAGTTGTACAAGGAATATACAGATCCATCAGTTTTAAGCAAGAGAGTATCGATTAAAGGAAAAACTGTGAGGGAAGCACAAAAAACTTTTAGGATTGCTTCTATTGACGAGTTTGTTGAAACTGGAATGTACTTGCGGGTGCATGTACATCCAAAACGCTTTCCAAGGTAAAAAATTTGGTTTCCAGGAATACACCCTGCCCCCTCCCCCGAATCAAATGTTTCTGGTGTTTTTTTGGTAAAGGTCAATTACAGAAAATTAAGTACACTTACTCAGACCCGTCTCCATGCCTGGGGTTCAAACTCTTGAGATCTCTCATATGTATCCAGTGTTAATTGATTTTTTCCCAGGTGTTATGAGATTGACTGGAGTTCAAGAATTATTTCTGTAACTGAGTCCTATGTTGTCCTGGATAAACCTGCTGGTACATCAGTACGTAACTGTTTTTTATCTTTTCTATTTGCATTCTTTTTTTAAAAAAATTATCCTTTATCATCAAACAGATTTGAAGCTTTAGTTGTGCTTTCTCAAAGCTGTTCATGTTCATGTGTGTTTTAACAATATTTTGGTCCATGTATTTTTTGCATCATTTGCAAATTTTAACTTTTTTGGGTACATTTTCATATCTTTATGTATTTGAACTATTTAAGATGGTGCATACACATTTTCATCAGCGTAATACAATCAGTTCAACTTTAAAGTTTTTGCCATGTGACTGTTTGATAAGTGGCCAGTTGCTTAAAATTTGAATGATTGCATCCTTCTAAAAGATATGGAAAAGAGTCTCTACGTCTGTGCCCACTGCTAGGTATGATGTCAATAACTATAGTTAGCTGATCTTATACTAATATTTCAGCTAAAGTCTCATGGTCCAGTTCTTTCTATGTAGTCCTATGTCCTCCCCTGTGCTCAAATATGCCACAGTATACTAATTTTCAATTTAAGTGAGCAAATGAATCATTTCTTCTATGAAGTGCCTATTATTTCTCATATCCATACCAATTTAATCAGTTCTGTAAACTAGCCAGTGGTGCTTACTGTACCTATATGCGCCTTGTTTAGGTAGGTGGAACCACAGATAACATTGAAGAAAGTTGTGCAACATTTGCCACTCGTGCCCTAGGTTTGACTGATCCACTTATGACTACTCATCAGATTGATAATTGCACTGAAGGCTGGTAAATGTTTTTAAAAATTGAGATACTAAATTATTAATTGTACTTGTACTCATAGTTTTATGTATTTACTAACCTTGGAATTTTGGCTCATCCGTGTCCAGTGTAGTGCTAGCTAGAACAAAGGAATATTGTTCCGTTTTCCATGGGAAAATCCGGGTAAGTCCACTAATTTTCTATGTCGGTCAATGTTGATGTGTATATTAGATTATCGTTCGAGGGGAAGGTTTAATATTTAATTCAGGTCTAAGTTTAATTCCTTGCAATCTAGAAGTGTAGAAGAAAAATGAGATTTTCCGTTAAATAAATATAGTAAACTATAAAGCAATTACTACTGAAATTTATCAAAAAGGAAAAGTAACCCGAGAATTAGGGTTCTTCAATTGGTTCAATGTTTTGCGTATTGCGGATATCTACTTCTTGTGCTTTTGCTAGAAACAATTCTTCTAAGATTTATGTTGTTCTCTCCCAAGATACAAGATAGTGCCTATTGCCTACAACTATATCCCAAAGCCATTCCCATGGTTAATCAAAATATAATTTTAAACTATTTAGACTCGAGAATTATAAGTTTCATAGCTCGCATATCAATCTCTTAATCAATAATTGCACTATGTTGACCAAATCATGACTATAATTATGAATCCTCTCCCAATTCATCACACTTTCTATGAAAAAAATTGAAGGTTCGCAACCCCCTTAGTTGGGTTAAGCCCTCAATGATTGATTAGCAAAGTAAAGAAATTCACACTACAATCAAACAAACATATAATATCTGTGAATGCTACATGATCTCGGATTAGAAAATTAGTTACTCATGATAATAAATAAAACATATCTTGACAGGTAAAGTAATGGTTACAAAAGAGTATAGAGTAAAGAAAATACAACTTAAAAAAATCTTTAGTTTTGGATGGAATCTCTTCAATCCTTGCTCAAAATCTCTCACTAAGCTTCTCTCTCGTGTATACACACCAACCCTTATGTTCTTATATATGAATGGGCTATTTAAACATTTTAAAAGTGTTACAAGCCCAGTTAGGAAAATCTCAGAACTGTATTTCCCGTCAGATTTCAAGGCTTTGAATCCAGGATGAAGGCCTTGAGTTTCACTTCCATTCTTATAAAGGCCTTGAGCAGTGAGGTAAAAGCCTTTAGTTTTACTTTGTTCATGTAAAGGCCTTGATCCGTGAAGTGAAGGTCTTGAATTCTCAAGTGAAGCTTTATAATTTTTTTTTTCTGTCCACCTAAACATTCTTTCTCCATGGCTCCTCTTCCCGCGATCATTCTTATCTGTTACAATCATCAACAAAAGTGTAGCTTAGTACCATTAACAAATAAACAGCCGTAAAACGTGGATAAATGAGGTTAAATTTGACAAAAAAAACTTATATATATCTAACCCGTATCAGTTAACTAGGAAAAAGTCACATTATTATGTAGTTATTGGCCATCATCCTCACTATGCAAGGAAAATTGAATTTTTAACATTTAGTGTACAACAGTATTGGATAACAAATTTATTACCTCATCTGTATCTAGTTACCATATAGATCCTTGACTTCAAATGTATATATCTAATTTACATCACGGTCTTTAATTTCTCTATTTGTTTGATATCAGGAAAAAAAGGTAAAGAAGCTTTATCTTGCTCTTGCGGCTGCTCCAGTGCCAATTGGAGTAATTACTCACTACATGCGGCCAGTCAATATTGCCCCGCGACTTGTTTCTGAAGGTAGTCTTTGCTATATCAAAAAGTTGATCCTTTGAAGCGTTGGATATGTTGTAGTAACTCTTAAACAAGTATATAAATGAGTCCCGTTTTTTGCAAAGCTTTGGGGAAAAATAAATTAGCCGCATGCCCACATCTTATATGGAATGTAGTTGCTTTTGTCAAAAGATCTTCCAGATTGCGAGTTTAACAAATTAATCATGGAAATTGATAAAGTTTCCCTTGTTATGCTTTATGCCTCCTTGGACTTTGCTGGAAAGAGGAATAAAGAAACTTCCAATTTTTTTCCTTAATGCTATGAACCTGTATCTACAATTTCGTTGCTTGGTGCCTACTTAAAAATATTCATTGAAAAATTATAGCTTTTGAACATGGAAAGAAGTGATAGATTATCTTCCATTATGCTCCATTGACTTGTTCAGTGTTCAGGGGAGTTGATGACTGAACCATCTTCAGATCAATTCGATGGCTGAAAGCTTTCGAAATCTGTTATTTTCTTTTTGTGTTCAGTATATATCAAAAAGGCCTGTGTCAAGTACAGATTTGTGACGCATTGAAAAAACAATCCCTCAGTGAATTTTTAGGAGGTTTTACTTGAAGTTTTGCTTCTTTTTATCCTACTGTTTCCTGTCTGCTTGATATTAGTAGTTTTAAAACTCAAGTATGTCTCTGTGTAAAAATCTTATTATGATCTATCTTAATCTAGATAACAGGAGTAGTATTACCTGTGAAGTGTGTTTTTCTCTCGTCAAGTAGTAGTTTTGGCTCCCGATGTAAAGTCTTGGTTACATCTATACTGTTCTAGTTTGCTGTACCTTTACTTTCTTAAATGTTTTTGCTGCAAGTCTTCATCACTTTAACCTATCAAAAGACATAACTGGAGCAAACTTCCTTAAGTGAACCATATTTTTTTCCTCGTCTCTTTAGTTTCAAAGGGTTTATCTACGAACCATAATTAGCCAAGTAAATTGTTTGGCATTATATAAGTTGGACTTCTATTTAATGAGATTTTGAGTATTACTTGGACAGAGTAGGTAGTTGACCACCTGCTATACTAACATCTATCTATAAGACCATTGTACCAGTGACAAGTTGTAAAAGCTACATTTTTTATGTGTCGAAATTATTAGTTTGAACTTATGGAATAACCATTACATGCAGAATTCACAAAAAGATGGTATTTTTGCCAACTGGAAGTCTTAGAGTGTATAAAGGTTCCCTGGCCAACTGCTGAAATTGTATATAAATATAGTATCGAGGATTGTGGATGGCCTTCCCAAGAGTTTGCTTATGAGTGCAAAATCAGCTTGTTGACTGGTCGAACTCATCAGGTATCTACAATAACTTTTATTTTGTAGTTCCATGTTCAACCAGATGATGAAATGTTCATGTGTACATATACTGAACTATAGCGCTTACCCACCTTTAAATTCTGTTTTGGTTGGCAACTCAACTTCAGGATTTTTTATATCATTTTGTTGTCCCAAATTAGATGGGGATTTCCAAAGTTAATCAATTTATAAACATACATAATGTTTAAGAATGTAATGGTGCAGTTTAATATTGGGTTTTTTTACTTATATGTCCCATTTTAAAAACTGACTTATAGATATATCCCATTTCTAATTGTATTTATAAATATATCCCATATTCAAAAAGTTTTACAATTTTAAATGTACCATGGTTAATTTCACTGCTTCACATTTTTAAATGTCATATGTAACCCCTCCTACTTGCCTGACTTTGTGCTGCAAGTCTGCTTGCTTATGCTGCTATATTTTGCCCTACGGAAAGATGTTAAGACACTTTAGGTTGGCATGTGAAAATTCAAATTCTTTAAAACAACTCACTTCTCAGTAAAAGCCTGATCAAAGGCCTCTAAATTTTCAAGTGGGTTCTAGATTCAAGAGATACAAACATCATTGTATAACTCCAGTTTATGGATGGAGAGAATATTGTACAAAATGTTTGTGACCAATACATGTTCCCTAGTTTTAACATAACTGAGCTGGATGCAGACTTGATAGAACGCCTGGACTTGCACTTAAATCTAACCTAACTAGCAGAATCTATATAATACATATTTACTCATCACCCTTGGCTGTAGGTTTTTTAAAACTAATTTCTACTTTTCTAGTATCTTATCTGTTTGTATTATGGACATTTTACTATTCTAGTCATATTTAATAGACAAATATGTATATTTAGATATTAATTATATTTACATGAGTTATACATGGGTTAAAAGTTAACCATAGGATATGTATGTAATTATTGAATAAAAAGGGATATATGGATAAATGACTTATTAATCTGGGACATGTTATACAAATTCCCTTTAATATTGGACAAAGGATAGGGGAATATATTGACAATTAGAAAGAAAATTTGTGTGTGTGTAAATAAAATTTAAATAATTATCATAAAACAACTGCTCAAGTCAACTCGACTTAACTTGTATAAGTAGTCCCCAAATAGCTCGAAGCAATTGCAAATGATATTAGGTCTGAAAAGTGGAAGGATATTTACAAGGAAAATAGTGAAGTAGAACTAATAGCAATTACAACAAACAGCAGTTTGAAAAGACAAGACATGTGAGTGAAGCACTATTAAGATACTTTTTCGAGATTTAAAAGATTAGACCACAACGGAACAGCATATAACCCCAAACTGCAAAGATGGACTAGCAAAAGAAAAAACACAGTTTATTTTAGATAGGTTTTTGCTTTGTATATGTGAATATTCTAGAAGGCAGTTTTACAACTTTTAAAAGTGATTATTAGTCAACTTAGTCTGTCTCTTAATATATATAATTTTTGATACAACTCATGTTCTCACTAATTTAACTGCTGACCAACTGAATATGACCATCCATTTTAAACATTTTGTCTGATCATCTCTCCAACAGTGTTTTTACTTATTACAGTATCACCTTGAACATATGACATATTTGCTTTTAACCTTAACCTTTGTACAAATTTCCAAGTCGTTTAACTTTTATTTACAACTTTCCTTTGTATCTTGCTACTTGTTATATACTTACTAATATCTCCCTATATATGCTTTGTTGATACACAAGTAATAGGTATATATTCTGGGAACTTGTGATCAACACAAAGTCATTTTATAAGTAACATATGTGATGACACATAAATAATGCACAACCATAGATGCTGAATTATTGTATATGATGTGATCTTAATCTGATAGAAGTACTTACACCATGATATACACCCCAGTCTCCCTGGTTTCATTAGCATAATTATGGGAAATTTTATAACACCCGGTCCAATGCCTTTTTTTCTGCATGCCTACTTTTCTTGTGTTGAGTAACCTCCTAACTTGTTTTTTGTTTATCAAGGTTTTTTTAGTTAAATATAGGAATTATGGTTGCAGTTAGCTCATGAGGTTGTGCCTAAGTGCCAATATAAAACAGAAATTGAAAGCAAAGTAAGCTATTATTATATTCATGTACATAAAGATGATACTCCCTCTGTTTTTATTTATATGTCGTTTGACTTTTCTGCACGTATTTTTAAGTTCTTTGACCGTATAGTTAAAATAATAATTTTCAAATTTTTCTTTTTGCAAATTAATATTATAGTCATATGTTTTTATTCAAAAAAAAGAAAATTTTAAAAATTACAATTTTAACTATGGAGTCAAAGGACTTAGAAGTGTGTGCAGAAAAGTCAAACGTCATATATTAAAAAACAGAGGGAGTAGTTAAGAAGACTTGCTTAGCCAGAAAAAAAAAGAACAGGGCACAATATGAATATATGCCACCTGAGAGTTTTTAGATAAGCCAGAGGTCGAAAGATACCAAAAATTCCATCATATTATGACATACTTACATTTTTCAGTCATTAATGTTAAAGCAGGAAAGATCCCCTTGACAGTAAATTCATATGATGCAGATTCGAGCACAATTGGCTGCTTGTGGTGCACCAATTGTGGGTGATGCGATGTACATGCCAGCTGCAAGTGCGGAGATTTTAAGGCCTGGATGTAATCCACTTGGGACGTGCAGGAAGCAATATGAAAGTGAGAATGATAAAGAAGTGGCGATTGAAGATTGGATTGCATGTCACGGAAAGGAACCTAGAATAGCTATAGGTCTTCAGGCATGCCAAATTTCATGGGATGATGGAGAGCATTTTTATGAAGCAAGATCACCTTGGTGGAGAATGGAGATAACATAGTGGGGTTAGTAGATGATTTTTGCTACTTGTTTTAGTTACTCGCAGGTTTTAGTAAATTTTCATCAGAACATCTGAGGTTACTGTCTTTGTGAATTTTGCTTAAATATTCAATGTATTTCATGCTTGCTTACTCTTAACATATGAAGTGTTGCCCTTTATTGCTATTTTTATCCGAATTTTGTATAATTGATAAAACTCAAATGAATGAAATTTCAATGTCGGAAAAGTTTATAGCTTTGCACTGTTGCAACAGTGGGGAGCACTTAACTGAACTGAACGACGTCAATCGAACCCCCCCCCCCCCCCCCCCCTAAAATTTCCTAAATGTGTCAGTTTTTCATTTTCATAAGCACAGGCAAGCAAATCCCAAATACTTGTAGAAACATCTTGTTAATTCTTTTATGCAATCTCTTTTCTTTTTGCTAATTAATTACATATGCACACAAGCACACATTAGAAATCAAATTCTTGACCTCACGCAAGGGGACAAAAGCTCAACCACTATGTTCAAAATGTTTGCATGCCCTTCAACAAATTTAGTCCTTGTTTTTGGTCGGTGATGATCTTGTTGATGCAGAAGAAAACTTTGGAGAATAGTTTGAACTTTGCTGCTTTGGCTTTGGCTTCTTTCTGATATTTCGAACATCTGTGGCTTGTTTTCCAGAGTACATGTCAGACGCTTGCTCCAGGGTTTCTCCAAAATCTGTTAGTTGGCTCCAGAAGGAGTGGAATAAAATTATGTTCAGACTTCAGACTTATAGTGACAGCATTGGTAACATTGGGAATATATTACTTGCTAAAGAACCACTTGATTAATTACTTGATGTCTAAAATTTCTCTCGTCCGAACAAATTTTACAACTAGTGAAATCTATGACTTTTCAAGCTCTAGAATAAACATGATTATGTTAGTTTTAAAGGTATAACAGGCAACTAGGTGCCACAATAGCTGAATGACCGGTTCCTAACCCAAAATCAAAGAATTTGTGTTAATCAGAACAAACCTTGAGATGAGCACGAGGACAACGCTGAACACGAATTGCCTACAGACCTTTCAGCAATATCAGAACTTGTGTTAAATTCATCCATCTACAGTTTCAAAACAAATAACACTCATTTTTTTTTTTTTTATATAATTTTAAAGATTTGAAAGTCTCCAGTAAACATAAGAAGAAGATGGAATACTAACCCAAGCAGGTGCATTACCAGCAGGACCATCCCAACCAACATGTGCAAGATGCTTAACATTTGTTGGATACCCTATTTCCATTTCATGCTCCTCCACAACCACCATACATCTTTTACCTAAGACAAACAAATACTACACATTACAAGTTTTATACAACAGTAAGAAACGAAAAGAGAGCCTTACCATTACCGAACAACTTTGATATGTATCTGAATCCTTTGTAAATCCTTTTGATTTTCGTTCCCATATCAAAAATGCGATCAAAATCAGAGACCAAGATCACAACTCCTTAATACAATTGACTACTATCAATTTGGGAAAGCAAACATTGCCTAAAAAATGGATTTTTTTTCCCTATAGCATTTGATCCTGCATAAAATTATTTGTGGAGGTTATGAACATTTATGAACATGCATGTACAGGTTCCAAGAGAATTAAGTTTTTTAATCGACAATAATTCAAAATAGAAAAATAAATCAAAAGACTTCTGTATGCTTGGAAAGAATTTCAAGATCAATACAAGAAGCTTTCAAAATATCATCGTTTGCAAGTGCCCTAAACTAATCGACTTTTTCTTATAAACTTGCCCCAAATATATTAACTTTTTTTAAGAAATGTGGCCCTAGAATATTCTCAAGAGCATAAGCGGCTTGGCCTCAAGGCCGACTCTGCATGTACATAGAAATGACGTGATATCTAAATACATACCAGCAGCCAAATAGAGAGCAAAGATCCTAAAGCGGGGACTGGTTGTGCTCCATTTGACAGACTACATTCTCCATGTTTTTCCGAATGTGAGGATATAAAAGGTTGACACATGGGAAGGAAAAGAAAAAAAAAACAGAAAATGTGTATAAATTGGTGTTCTGAAACAAGGATTTAGCTGGATAGATGATGACTGATGAGAAGGGGGTTTTGCAGGAGATGGAGATATATTAGCTGGAGAGTTGTTTAGTTGTTGCAAGGAAGATATCCAACAAGACAATACAAAACCATGAAATTACATTTCTTTCACATTTTATTACAAAAAATACAAAATCTATGTACATTTGTTGTACACATGATGGCACTTAAATAGCTATTTTTAACGGGAAACAAACACCCCTAGTCATTTATATTTGCGTCATTGCAATATTTTTCTATGGCCAATACAAGTTATCGTCTGTAGCACTATTGTTCAGGGGCAATTTTTTTCCAAAAAAAAACACTAAAGAATAACTTAGAAACGAACAAATAACAGAGTTTTTGAAATTGATTAGATTGTATCTCTGTTCTGGTATTATCACAAGAATTGGTGAATATGTTGGTTATGTGATCTATCGAGAAAAAAATGCTAACAAATTCTAGTTTTCTGGGATAGCATAGGCTATCTCAAAACTCAGGACCGGCCCTATTTTCATGTATAGTTGTTCTGATTAATTACGAACTTCTTTTGATTTTAAATATTACCTCTTACTGGTTTCTTTATTTAAATTTTAATGCCATGAATAAGCTTTTGAATGCAAATATAAATCCAACATGAACTCCTCTTTCTGGTAAGCATCTTTAAGGTTGTTCAGATTTTAGATGCAGTGCAAAGACACCCTTCTAGGTTACGGTTTTGTAGAACAATTTTCTTCAGAGGGTGTGAAAATCTGCTGCAGAAACAATACCGCTCAATTCGTAGACTTTCGAACAAAATTAACTCGAATATAGAAGAGTTGACAACAAATGCTTACATTACAATCTTAAATTACAAGATAACCCAGCATTAATCACTTGATCTGAGAAAAATGCAGAGACAACAGCATTACAACTAAATTTAGTGATAACATTCCCCTACTTTTTTTTTTCTTTTTCTTCTTCATCTAATTCTGAGCTTACTGGAAGCGCAAAGCTTCCAAGCAAACCGGATGACTTGATTGGCACTCAATCTGCATTTTTTTTCCATGCGATCTCTCTTATCTGCAGCCTAAACATCAAACACATCAGCATCGACACAACATGCATTTTTAATATGTAGTTTTACATATATGTAAATATAGTTTTATTCGAAAATTGAAGATGGAAATGATCGGTGGTTGTCTGCATAAATCTCTGCTGCACAGAAATATTATTGGTAGGTTGGTATAACAGTCAATTCTATTGGGGAGCTCAAAATGCAACATGAAATTAATAATAAGGCAACTCATCTCATAACCAAGTGCAGATTTAACAGCATGTGAGCCCACGCCTCAGCTCTCTTGATCCCAGCTGGCCACCTTTCTTTACTTAAACAGTGTCGGTGTGACATCAAATTTCAGGACTAAAAGTGAAGGCTAGAAGGCTAAAATAGTAAATGTGTCACAGACAAGCCACAACACCATCATGTGATTTTAATTTTTGAATACTGTTATGCCTTCATATAGACAGCAACTTTGAAGACAGACATATATATAACATAATTATGCTGACCTTTGAGAAATGCAGCAGAATAAAGCTTAGCTTTCTCAAGATACTCAACTAAAATGGAGAGAAGGGTCATAGTTCTCTTCATTGTAGCTCTCATGGCTGCTTCTTGTTCAGCTCAGCCAAAGAAATCTTTTGAAGACAATTTCAGTATAATGTGGTCTGAAGATCACTTCAAGACTTCAGAAGATGGTCAGATCTGGTATCTTAACTTAGACAAGGATACAGGTACATCTTTATACCACATCAAATTAATGTCGTAAACACATTTTTTATACTTTATAAAACGGGTACATTTCGTCTGGTTTAGTATTTGTGTCTGGATATTAACTCGAGTAAGATCATTCTTGTAAATTAGGTTGCGGGTTTCAAACAAAACAGATGTACAGATTTGGTTGGTTTAGCATGAAGCTTAAGCTGGTCGGAGGAGACTCTGCTGGAGTTGTCACAGCTTATTATGTAAGTATTGATATTAACCAAAACATCTTTTAAAATGCCAACATTACTCATGTCTTACTGATTTAGCAAAAGTTAAAGGATCTCAATATTGAAATTTGCTTGCAGATGTGTACTGAAAATGGGGCAGGACCAACCAGAGATGAGGTAGATTTTGAGTTCTTGGGAAACAGAACAGGGGAGCCATATTTGATACAAACAAATGTGTATAAAAATGGGACTGGAAACAGAGAGATGAGGCACATGTTATGGTTTGATCCTACTGAGGATTTTCACACTTATTCTATCCTTTGGAACAGTCATCAGATTGTGTAAGCCTTTCTTTTATATAAATTTTCATTATGATCCAAATGTTATTATTAGCACAATTCACCGATTCAGTATAGTTAAAGCATTTCTTTACTCTGCAGATTTTTCGTGGATAAGGTTCCGATTAGAGTGTACAAGAATGCAGACTATGAGAACAATTTTTTCCCCAATGAGAAGCCAATGTACTTGTTTTCGAGCATATGGAATGCAGATGAATGGGCAACAAGAGGAGGGCGAGAGAAAACAGATTGGAAAAAAGCACCATTTGTATCGTCGTACAAGGAATTCAGCGTCGAAGGATGCCAATGGGAAGACCCTTATCCTGCCTGTGTATCAACTACAACAAAGAATTGGTGGGATCAATACGAATCTTGGCATCTTACAAAGAACCAAAAGAATGATTTTGCTTGGGTTGAGAGAAACCTGGTTATTTATGATTACTGCAAGGACACTGAAAGGTTTCCAACCTTGCCGGAGGAGTGCTCGTTGAGTCCATGGGAGTAGGGATCATAAAAGATCAATGATTTGTCCATCACCCTCTGGTTTTGGAGAAGTATATACAGAGGCATATGTTATATTCTTTTGGAAATTGTTTGCAAATTAAATTTATTTGTTCAGTTCTATATCCCCAAGTATTATACTATGATATAAACATTTATAACTATCAATTTTTCGAAAAGAAATGCAATTGGAAATACATGACTTGAAGTGTTAAGTAAAAAATTATTGTATTACACAAACATGATGGAAACAGGTCCATGACCATTAGAGGTTCCACGTGGTATGGCAATGCTATATAGTGCCTTGTACTACTGAATGTTTTACAGTTCGACACTTGTACATTTGATACAAATAAATCCAGGACAACCCACGATACTAGTTCAATATTACCGATATTATATGTATTATATCAAGTAGAACACTAAATGTAGATCACTTCGACACTGAGAAGTTAAAATGTCAAGCAGATGGATATGCTGCCACCACAACTTAAAAACCATGTATCTTGATGTGTTCCTTCTTCACAATGCTTGCCTGTTCAGTAGAACAATTAACTTTCTATTAACCAAGAGATCGGTGCATGTACAAGATAAATGTTGGCGATAGGGATTATTGAGAAAATTACTTGAACAAGGAAGGTCGAAACATTCTTCCGCTGATCACCTTGAAGCTGAATAACCTGCATACATTAAACGATTTTTCAAATTGTATTTATGAATATAACAATAAAAAAAAAGAGCAAGGGCCCATACTGAAGCAAAATATGCACACCTTGCCGAGCTCAGGGTCTTGGACTACAGTACCATTACAGCAAAATTCTTTCTTCAGGTCTTTAAGTATCTTATTGTAACTAAATTCTTTCTTTAACCCTTGCACAGTTGTCAGGCTTTTCCTGCCATTACGCTGCTGTATGCGAATATGGACGTATTCCTTTGAGCCAGCACCTGAGTCCTCAGCATTTGCCTCAGCAAAGGGATCTGTCAATACCATGATGTAATACTCATTCCGTCATGTCTATCATCAAAAAGAAATACACCAACAAGCATCATACAGAATTTAAAAATAATTGCTAGTCATTTACTTTAAGAAGGCAGGTTAAAACATAATTTATATGCATACAGATAATTTTCATTCTGAACCTTTAAAAAAATTTACTTAGTACAGATGCTCAACTACAAGGATCTGATATTGGAAAATGGCTTAATGATAGCAATGATGAGAGAGAAAAAGACTGAGAAAATTTAATTTGGTAAGGGAAACATGGCGCCACAAAGCAATAAAAAAATGGTACCTATAAATAGGATAATGAAAAACACCTTCTATTTAAGTTTAATACAAGAGACACGTTTAAAAAGCCTACCGAAGGTTGATGGAATCTGGATGTCAAGCTCAGACATGAACCTTGGCTTCTAGTATTGATTGGAACAAATTTACCAAGTCTGTTGCTTATTGCCTTTATCAGGATGCCAGCTACTGAACAAATAAAAGAAAAATGCATTAGCTATTGAGCCTGTAACCAAGACCGATAACAAAAGACTAGCAAAAAAATTCAAAAGAATGAGTAAATATATCCCAAGCTTAAAAGTTCCACATCCATACTAGAATATCATATAAACAAACCACTAGGCCAGGACAAAAAAAGGTAACCACAACAGATAAAAAACTTAGATATCTCCTCCTCTGCTGATTTCGTATTTAAAAAAAAGATAGACTACAAAAGTCTGTTAGTCCGGGCATAAAGGCTTCATGTCTTAATTATTTAACAAATCATATCTATATCATTTGATTATCTTCAGAAAGACAAACCAAAAAATGTTTGAATCACAACAAAAACTTGGCAGCTCTTAGTTATTCAACAAAGCATATAAAGCAATAATTTCCAAAAGATTAGTAAATATAAATGTGTATTTTAAATCAATCTAATCAAAGATTTGTTTGGTCTGTTAGTCACTCAACCTGTATTTTTCTACTTCCTCACCAAACAGCTTTATTACAATGTAAATCATTACGAAATGAAATGGACTCCGTTATTTGAAATTTCAAATCATCTAAACAGTTTATATGCAACACTGAAGATATCTCCATCCCCCAAAACGATTAAGGATAGTAAGCTCTTTACTGGACTCAGTTGGAATTTTTCAAGTGTCATCTTCGGCAATTCTTTCACAAAACTAATTTTTTTGGCTAAAAAAAGTGTCCGTGTAACTAGACCTCTATATGAGACAAAATGAAGAGTCGGTAGAGGCTAGATTTACATATTTGCATCATTAATGCTATAGACCAAACATGTAGAGTTTGTTTGGTGGGATGGATAATAAAATATGGAAGTGAAATGAGCTTTAACTCCTCTCCATATTTTAAGAGTGCCCCCTATATCTGGCTGTAACTCGGGATATTTTTACAGGCAATCAAAGGCAAGTTGATACACAAACTTTCTTGATCCATAACTCCTTATCATTAATTTTAAAAACAAGCTCCCAAAATATTGATGTATTTTGGCTAATGTCAATAATCTGTTTGCTTTCTTTAGCATCATTGGGGAAGAAAGGACATGTAAATTGCCTACTTCCAGGAACTATGAATAGGATAGAATTTCCAAAACTATAAATATCTTGCTTTCCCAAAGGGCAGGCACATCCACCGTATTCTGATGCAACTTAATATAGTGTGGCTCTCGGACTTGATGTGTTGCTTAGTTCCCTAATAAACATTTTATAAACTCCACCGTAAACTAACTTTTTTTCTTCGAAAATTCCCTAAAACTAAGCTCCGTATTGGGGTGACTCTCAGTTAACACTTATAGCATACGTCTCCTCTTGCAAATATAGATGCTTTTAGTACAATGATGCGGCATTTATACTTGTTTTTGAACTTCATTTCAAGCTTTTAGTTGATTTCATCTATAGTTAGAGTTCATCCGGGTGCTCTTATTTCACTATTATTTCATTATCTTACACTTTCAAAACCAAATGTTTCCCTGTCCCTAAATTGGTCCATCTCAATCTTCTACTAGGACACTTGAACCCCAACATTTGGAGTTAAGTTTCCTTCATGTCTTCAAGTCAGAATTTGTCGTCTGATTATTAGAGGCGGCGCTCTTCTATTTATTCCATTCCTGACTTGATGCTAAGCAAATTTGCTCCCCATCCACTCATTGCGTAATATTGTGTTCAACAACCATATCAGCACTCGAAATCAATCCAAGCTACAAGTCTACAACATTTTTTGAACCCTCACAACCATTTTTGAAATTCACAATGTCTTCCCCTTAATATTCCTATGCACAAAATATTCATTATTCAAACCGATGCTATTACAGCAAGTAAATAAACAATATATAGCTCACACCAATCACAGTAGTAACAATCAGAATCTCATTTTCGAGAAGAAAAAGGCTTGAAAAGCTAAAGTAAACTCCACCTCAAGAGAAATAATAAAAAGAGACTAAAGAATAAACAAGCTGATCTTTATTACATATATTTTCAACTTAAAAACTGCTTGTACAGGTGCCCTTAACACACAATTTACCCATAGATGTTTGTACATACATTATTTCGAAAACATGCAAACTTAATAAAAATCCCCGCATAAAAAACCCTGAAGAGATATCTTTATAATCTCAAAACAATACATACATACATACACACAGCTACACATACATAAAAAAAAACCTAAAATGAATTTTGATAATCTTGAAAAAAAACAAAAAGTCCCAAATGAATTAAAGACATAAAGAACTTTCAAATAGGTGCCACAAAATAAGGTAAAATTCAAGAAAAGACAATATTTAACAGCATGAAAAACAAAAATTAAAACAACCCCATGAATCAAACAGAACAAACAGATATATAAAGATTAAATTTAAATGAAAAAAATAATGGTAAAATGATCACCTGATGGAGTTTTTGAAGGCAGAAAGAGAAAGAGGAGAACGGATAAAGATTGGACAGAAATATATATTATTTATATTATAGTAAAGTGTGTGTATTATTGTATGTAAATGCATATGCCAAAAATGGATGGTAGGTGAAGAGTGACGACTCAACACAGGAAAATAAGGATCTTCACGGGCGCTCATATTTTGGATTTCTCAACTAATTTCGGTGATCATGATAATAATAATAATATTGAGCTTCAATTAAAAAATGGGTTTTTTATATGAAGGATTTATCAAGTGTGTGGCCATGAACACATGATAAGTACTAAAATTTATAAAGTTTAGAGTATTTTAATTGGTGTATTTGTTGTAAATGCAGACGTCCACCATTATAATATCGTTTTATGAATATATGTCTAACTTTAAAAAATCACCGGCATAATAACTCGTGCAACATACAACGTCACTATCTAGAATATTTTTTTACAACACATAATTATATCATTCTTAATTATTTATTTATTAATAAAATTATGTAATATCTAATATAAGTTGATTAAGTATCAATGCGTATGATTTGTATGTAAAATATTACCAATTTGCATAATATTTTTAATTTAACTCATTGAATGAATGACACATTTTCTTGTATGTGGTATGTAATTGTACAAGTAGTGTCATTAGCATGCATCTATACACAAAAAAGTATTCTAGTATGACATATAAAGTAAAAATTAATATAACCATTAATTTACGTTGACTTTTAATAATTAAATGTTAGTTTTTGAGATAAATGTGTCTGTATCGAATTGTTAGGCATTCAAGTATATTGTAGAGGGGATGAATATAGTATGTTGACAGGGAAATTTGGTAGCAACAAAATTCGAGGTAAGTCGTCGGAAACAAGATCTACGACGGGGGTCTTTCGCTGAAGAAATTAAACAGGGTGTGGTGGTTGTGTTTAATGGTGGCTGAAATTGTTTAGGGTAAGTGGTGGCTCCTTTGTGCTCTCCCTTCTTCCCCTTGCAGTTTGCCTCCATATCCATATTTATAGAGAATCAAGCCAACGTAATTCTTGGGGAACAAGAAACCTAATGAGTTTAGATTTATCATCCCGATGCCCAGTAGGAAACCTACTAGAAACCATCTTTTACTAGTTTTAGGAAGCCGATGAGGCCAAACGACAAAGGCCCAAGACTCATACACGGCTTCGAGACTTGAAGGATAAAGTATCTCCCCGACCGAGGGTAACCTTCCGCTACCAACTGTTTCTTAATCCATGAACGCAGGTATAACCATGTTAGATATATTTGATAATGTCATGGCTAATATGTTTTATGTTTAGATTTCAGATCTTATTTGAACAGGACAAATCAGTACTTAACTGATCAGTACTTATACTGGACGTCAGGACTTAAGGGATATCAGTACTTATGTTATCAGGAGATAAGCATCAGGAGATAGATATCAGAATTTAAGTGCTGAAGGACGATCAGATAAGGACAGTAGCTGATTAAAGTTAAGAAGATCAAGATAAACATAAGAAGAGATATGCATGAAGAAGGAATTCCGTAAAGAATGGAATACTTGGAATAAAAGATATCTGATTGATATATATTAGGAAGCAGAATTATATTCCATATCAATTAGCGATTATCTTGTAACTGTGTAATATATAAACACAGACATAGGGTTTACACTACAAGTGTTATCATTATCGAGAATATTATTTACTGTAACCCTAGCAGCTCTCGTGATATTTTGTTCATCACTGAGAGATAACAGTTCCAGATTGTAACAGAGTTTATTGTTTCAATAAAGTTTGTTTTCTGTTACATAAGTTCTTGAAGTTTGATTTGATTGTAATAAACACTGTATTCACCCCCTCTACAGTGAAAGTGTGACCTAACAAGTGGTATCAGAGCCTTCTGTTAACACACATACAGTTAAAGATCCAAACACAATCATGTCTGACACAGAAACTCCAACTAAGCCTACCAAAACTGAGGAATCATCAAAGACATCAATTCAGAGTCGATATGAGACTATCAGAGTTCCCATATTGAGACCATCTGAATATCCCATATGGAAGGTAAGGATGACCATGTTTCTGGAAGCAACAGATCCAGAATACCTTGATAGAATCAAGGAAGGCCCTCACAAACCTACCAAGCTCGCTGTTGTAGTTGCAGGTGAAGCAGCAAAGACTGTACCAAAGGAAAAGAGTGATTACACTGCTGAAGATATAGCATCTATTGCTAAGGATGCCAAGGTACGACACTTACTGCATAGTGCCATTGATAATGTAATGTCAAACAGGGTAATCAACTGCAAGACTGCCAAGGAGATATGGGATGCACTGGAGACAAGGTGTCAAGGAACTGAAATAGTTAAGAAGAACAGGAAGACAATACTCACTCAAGAGTATGAACATTTTGACTCAAAATCTAATGAGTCATTGAATGATTTATATGATAGATTTGTCAAACTTTTGAATGATTTGTCATTGGTTGATAAAGAGTATGATCTTGAAGATACCAACCTAAAATTCCTGTTAGCTCTTCCTGAATGTTGGGATTTGAAGGCAACAACAATAAGAGACAACTACAATCTTGATGAAACAACTCTTGATGAAATCTATGGAATGCTCAAGACTCATGAACTTGAGATGGAACAAAGAAGCAAGAGGAAAGGAGGAAAGTCAAGGACAGTTGCTCTCAAGGCTGAAGAGGAATCCCCCAAAGCACCTTCCTCAAAGAAAGACAAGGGTAAAGCTCTTTTCATAAAGTCTGATACTGAGTCATCAAGTTCTGAGAGTGATGATAACTCAGATTCTGAAAGCTTGCCTGAAACTGATGCTGATGAGGAGATGATGAAGCTGTGTGCTCTTATGGTGAAAGGAATCACAAAGATTGCATACAGGAAGTTCAGGAAGGGAAAGAAGTTTTCCAGGAAAGGCATAAGTTCTGATAAGAAGAATTTCAGAAGATCTGAAGGAAGAGGAGGAAAGTCTGACAGAGGAGATTACGCCAATGTTAAATGTTATAATTGTGGTGAGAAAGGCCACATATCTCCTGATTGCAAGAAGACCAAGAGTGACAAAGGCAAAGCTCTTGTCACAAAGCAGAAAAGCTGGACAGACACCTCAGACTCTGAAAGTGAGGAGAACTATGCATTGATGGCAAATGCTGATAAATCAAGTTCTGAGAGCAGTTCTGAAGCTGCTGAAACAAAGGGCAACAGGAAAAATATTTTAGTTCTGGACAGTGGATGTTCAGGACATATGACTGGAAATAAGGCCCTGCTATCAGACTTTGTGGAGAAAGCTGGCCCAAGTGTTTCTTATGGAGATGGCAACATTGGAAAAACTTTGAGATATGGCAATATCAATCTTGGGAATGTCATCATTAAAGATGTAGCTCTGGTCTCAGGACTTAAACATAACTTACTGAGTATAAGTCAAATCTGTGACAGAGGTTATCATGTTGATTTCTTTGCAGAACATTGTGAAATAGTTAGTAAATCTAAAGGAAAAGTTGTTCTGAAGGGATTCAGGCGTGGTAACATTTATGAAGCTAAGCTTTCAACAAGTTCTGTAATAACCCCAATTTTTGGGAAATTTTGAAACCCTTATGAATAGTATTTTTGCTGAATGAGAAAACTTTTCATGCCACACTATATAGGGGTTCTGATATGGATATTCTGAGATTTTATTAGTACTTTATATGGGATATAAGTGTATGTAAAGATCGTCAGAATCCAAATCCGAACACTTTAATTTTTCCCGGAAATCCAATAGATACGGAAAGAATTGAGTATAAGGTAACAGGATAAAAGGATTTAAATTAAAGGATTATAATAGAGGATCATAAAAAGGAATATAATGTATTGAGAAAGGTTAAGGGAACCTAAGTAATAAGATCCCGGGTATGATCCCTCAAACGATAAACGAAAACGAAAGTTAAGCGAACAGTATAACAGATCAGCGGTCATTAGGCAAACAATTAGGAAGTTAATCAAAGGGATTAGAGAGGATGATGTCACCCAACCTATGAGAAGAGGACAAGGAGGGGAGGATGACATCATGAGGATGACACAAGCATGACATGGGAAGGAAGGAGATGTGGTGGCTTTTTAACCACACAAAATCAAGGGCAACTAGGTAATTTACTAAAACAAACACAAAAATCAAACCAACCAAGCCAAGCAAATCATTTTTCATCAAAATCAAAAAGAAACCAAGGCATTGTTCTTCATGCTCTCGGCCAAAACAGAACCAGCACACTAAAACTGCTGTATCTCCTTCATTTCTCACTCAAATATTGTGTTCTATAGCTCATTGGAAAGGTATTGAGATGACATACAACTCTTGTTCACACGTCTCGTCTAAATAATCATGGTAAGACCCTCATTTTTACAGTTCTTTAAATCGGACTTTTAGAAACTTCAAAGCCTAACTTTGTGTTCTTGATTTCTTTGGAAAGATCAAGCTTGTAGGAGGCTCCCTAAGGCTTCCTAGCAACTTAACACCTCCCAAGGAAGGTATAAACTTCAAACCCTAGCCTTTACTTTATTTGTTAGTAAGTTTAATGGTTGGTTTTGTGAAATGAGAAGCATGGATTGTGTTTATTAGTAGTTTGGTTTGATTTGGAAGTGTTTTGGTAATTGAAGCTTGATTATAGTTCATAGGTCTTGATTGTGGTTGTTTGAGTTGAAAACCTTGGAGATTATGGACTGATGTGGTATGGTTTCGGTGAAGTTTTGTTGTATTGATGGTTATGAGTTGGTTGGTGGTTAATTGGAGTAGTTTAAACATTGGTAATCGCGTAAACATAGCCGTCGTAATGTCCGATTTACTTTAGACTGCTTTTGTTCATAACATTTGGACCCGAGAACTCCCTGCTAGATTATGACCATTGCCATGTTTAGATAGTTCATGTTACGAGCTTCGTTTTGATATGTAGTTCGTTTGATTCCGATGTACGGTTTAGGAGAAACGACCGTTTCAAGTAACGGCGTTTCGCGAACGAATCATTTCCCCTCGCCTTACTTTGAAACATAGGTTAAAGACCAAAAGGGGTTAATTAATGTATGAAACAATTATGGTAAGAGTGTTAGGCAGTTGGTAAGACACTCACGAAGGAATCGCTTTAAAACTCGTAATGGTTAATTTATTAAAAATGGTGGAGCCGAGGGTACTCGAGTGACTTAAGAGAATCAATAAGCGCAAAACAAGCGTTAGAGTCTAAGTTAGTTAAAGTATAGATTTACAAGTGACTTTGGTTTAATTCCAACTTACTTATTGTTTATAGGTTACCAGACTCGTCCCGAGCCTTTTATCACCCCAAGTCGCTCAGGCAAGTTTTCTACCCGTTATAATTGTTGTTGTGATGAATATATGTATTTGCATTATCTTGCGATAGATGCATGTTGGTTAATTAGCAAATGATGCAATATATTGAAGCATGCTGCTATGGTATATATATATGCATGCCTGTTTCACATTCTTTCCATATATATCTGTTGATTCAGTTGATAATACCTATGCTAGAGGATAGCGGTAATTTGCATATACCCTTAGTACAGGGACCCAAAAGTGAAAATATTTTCTAAAACCGGGAGTCGAGGATCCCGAGTAGATTTTGTATATATGGATATAAATATATATATATATATATACTTATATATATATATATGGTCATAGTTTTCAAAACTATTAATCGAATAAGGTTTATTCGATAACTTTAACTTTATTTTATTATTGAATATTATTTCGAATATTATTCGAAGGCGTATGACTCCTATATATTAAATGAATATTATTTTGAATATTCATTCGAGGACTTATGACTCCTTTTATTTTATTAATGAATATTATTTTGAATATTCATTCGGGGACTTATGACTCCTTTTATTTATTTATCTGAATATTATTTGAATATTCATTCGAGGGCTTATGACTCTTTTATATTATTTATTGAATATTATTTTGAATATTCATTCGGGGACTTATGACTCCTTTTATTTATTTATCTGAATATTATTTGAATATTCATTCGAGGGCTTATGACTCTTTTATATTATTTATTGAATATTATTTTGAATATTCATTCGGGGACTTATGACTCCTTTTATTTATTTATCTGAATATTATTTGAATATTCATTCGAGGGCTTATGACCCTTTTATTTATTTATCTGAATATTATTTGAATATTCATTCGAGGGCTTATGACTCTTTTATATTATTTATTGAATATTATTTGAATATTCATTCGAGGGCTTATAACTCAGTTTATATTATTTAATGAATATTATTTGAATATTCATTTGAGGATCTATGACTCCGATTATTTGCTGAGGTATATTCTTTATTTTATTAAAGAATAAGGTGTCAATAATCAAACTTATTTTCGATTATTCAAATAAAGATAGTACTTTCATATAAGTATATCTTTGGTTATTTAATACTCGTTTCAAGTATAAGTTTTAATACTTCTACTTCAATTATTTTTATAAAGATTATTCTTTATGGGAATATTATTTAAATAATAATATTCAGTCATTTTCTAAATATTTTGGGGACTGATTTACTTCATTAAATCAGCTTTACTCCAAACACTCTATAAAGTGTTTTCGAGTCTTCAAAATGATTTTTAAAAGTTAGAGCGGATCCCAAAACTCATTTTTATATTTAAGATCTTCCTTTTAAGGGGATTTAAATACTCGCTCAAAACCTGAGGGATCCGGCTCTGTGGTGTGTTTTATATTCGCAACAAGGTTGCTGTTTTGTTAAATGAATTGATTACTTACCCAACACTCGGGAAGTAAAATTCTTGGAACAAGTTAATCCATTAACAGGCATCGCCTGGGAAATATTGGTGAGTTTTCCTTTCCAACTAGATACGACTTCTTGGTGGAGCCGTATCAACAAGTTCTACTTGGGGAAAGGGGGAACGAGCTTTACGTTTCAGAGTCATGGATTTCATCTGAACTAGGAGTGGCGTAAGTGGTCGAGTGGCGCCGGCCCAGCCTTATTATATTGGCCCAAATGGCCTGGAAGTTCCGCTAAGGCGGTCCATTCCTTAGGAGTTCAGTGTTCGGTTGACAAGTAAATCCGACAGGTTCTCCTCTACATGTAGAAAATGGTGGGGCTGTACTACTACGACTGATCATCGTAAGTGGTCTTCCTGGCGCGGCAAACTCCCGTAATGAGTTCATCATCCATTTGGATAATTCTGCAACACTACCCGTAGCATTTCGATCGAAAGGCTACTAATGGGTGGTTGCCGAAGCATTGACAGGGTCAAACATTTTTATTGGTGTATCCATTGAATGAAGTATCTCGTAACTTCATTTCTTTTCAAAATATTTCAAAGATCAAATATTTTCAAGTTTTATTTGTGGTCTCATCTATGGGATGACCTCGTGAATCTTATTATACTTCGAACAGTAGTAGTTCAAGTAGCTTTATAAATGATATAAGTATAGTGAAGTATTTGGTAACTTCATCCCTTGTTTTTACTTATATCTAGTAAGTAATTATCTTACTCATGATAAAAGATTCTAGTAAGTATCCATTTAGATACTTATATTATTGTTATCACTATATATTATCTTGCGAGCTGTAAGGCTCACTCTTGCTTTATTTCTTCATCACACAACAACAGTTAGGAAAGATGGCCAGACTCCATCAGACTCAGCGCAAGCGCGTGGGAAGCGTCCCGCGTCTTCCCGATGATGTTGTGGCTGCTATAGCTGCAGAGGTAGATCTATTGGTAGATCAGGCATTCTATTTTTGAGAATCAAATTATGTATAATTATAACTTGTGGCAGATAATGGCAATTAACTGTAAATTTATCAAGTAATCATTTTGGGTTGTAATAACTTTTAAATTGTGGATTCAAAGACTTGTACTTATTTAAATTTCATCTCTGAGACTATAACGGGTTGTGGTGTGTGTTAGTGTGGGGTCACAGCATAAGGTTATTATTATTAATTAAGTGAAGTGATATTGTGGAAAGAAAGACCGTGACGACCCGGATCCCCGACCCCGGATCTGGGGGTGTTACAGAAGTGGTATCAGAGCTAAGCGTTATAAACCTCAGAGATGATGTGACGTTAAGATAATAAGTTCACAAAGATAATAAGAACTCTTGCCAAGTTCATAGTCGGGCTACCTAACGTAGTACTGACAGTTAAAACCCTTATGGGAACCCTTATAAATATCGTGATAGGAGCGTAGTTCGTTATCGTATATGGTAGCGGGACTCCGAACCCTGAGGTTGAGGAGCAACAGCGCGATGATGTTTTATTACTAATTGGAGATCGGATTGTGGATCCGATAGAGTGTCCTAATGCAGGACCGGATGATGTTGATATTGAGGATGTAGCGGTTGAGGATGTTGTCCTAGAAGGGATAGTTGTTGAGGAGGATCCCATGGAGGATCCTGACAAGATTGGATAAAGGACCACTGATGAATTGATGACCATGGTTAGGTCGACTACCAGAGGTAGGATTGGCCGGTCACTACCGGAGGTTCGTTCAAGTTTGTAAAGATAGTAACCCCTTTAACGCGGCTTACTCGTAAGACTGAGAAGTTCGAATGGACAGAGAAATGCGAGAACAGCTTTCAAGAACTGAAGCAGAGGTTGGTGATGGCCCCTATGCTGGCATTGCCGGATGGAAAAGGAGATTTTGTGAAGTGTAGTGACGCTTCGCACAATGGCTTAGGGTGCGTGCTTATGCAGCACGGTAAGGTAATCGCGTACATGTCAAGATAATTAAGGTAATATGAAATTCGATATCCCCGCCCATGAGCTTAGGCTCGTGGCAATAGTTTTACCCTAAAGATTGGAGGCACTACTTGTATGGAGAGAAGTGCGAGAATTACCTAAGCCATAAGTGCTCTAGTACATTTTCACGTAGAAAGAGCTCAACATATGCCAGAGGAGGCAGTTAGAGCTAATCAAGAATAATGATTGGGAGATTCTTTATCATTCGGGGAAAGCCAATGTGGTGGCTGATGCCCTTAGTAAAAAGGAGAGACTCAAGATGATAATGTCTTTGGGAGAGTTTATAAGAGATTTTGGAAATAGTAGTGAAGGTAACCGGAGCCGGTACCGAAAAGCTGTTTGAGATTGCAATAGAGACCGAATTATTGGAAAAGAGCATATGGTGCCAGAGAAAGATGATAAGGGAATAATGAGGTATTCCTATAGAATTTGGGTTCTGAAAGTTCAAGAGCGTAAGGATGAGAACTTAGATGAGATCCATAGTTTGAGGAATAAGATTTTAGAGCAAACCCTGAACGTGATAGTCAGGGAGGTCGCCATCAAGATAGAAGGAACCCATGACATAATGGAGTGGAAAATGAGGATTTTAAATTAAAAGATGACCCAATTATGGGGAGTAGGATGAAACATTTCATACTAAGGAAACAGAAAGTCGAGTAAGGAAAGGAGACCCGAGACGGTACTCCTATACGGCAATTCATGGACCTGTCTAGACAGAACTTAGACTATTATCCCCAACCACCACCTTGAGGAAACAATGCGATAGGAAATTCTTTCAGGACCTTTAAGTCTCTAAGCTTTCAGAGTTCCAAGGAACAGGTTGACCTAGTCGAGGCAAGAGCCTGGCTAAAGGAAATAGAGGAATCATTTGAGATTCTGAATGATTGACGAACCACAAAAGACTATTTTTGTCACTTACCCTCCTAAGAGAGAGACCACCTGCTGGTGAAAGACCAAGAAAGGCACGGAGCCAGAGGTTAGAATAAACTGATTTAAGTTCAGTCAATTGTTTTTGGGAAAGTAATTCCCAAAGAAAGGAGATAGTGTAAAAGCTTTGGAGCTAGAACAAAAGTGGATGAGTATGATGAATTATGAATCTAAGTTGTAAAAGTTATCAAGATTCGTTCTGAGGACACGAATCCAGAATGACGGGATGTTTGGAATCAATACTTATGTTGTGTTAGTTCATGAAATAATGATAAGAGAAAGGAAAATAAAAAGAAACTGAAGTGGAAAGGAATATAAAGGCAATAGAGTTTGAGGTATGATAAGGGAGTTGGGTATGAGGAAACCCTAAAGACTCGTAGCAATAGACATAGAAAAGTATGTAATCATCAGGATGAGGGTGATTCACCATGAGTTAAAGTTGATGGTTGAAGGCATACGAGTTATGTACATTTTATCCCCTTTAAGTTGGGAGGATTCAAGGAAACCTTTAGATAGTTTGAAGGATAAATAATAAGACGCGGATAGACTAAGGAGACAAGAAAGTAAGAAAGTAGGAAAATTTGGATGAAGGAAGTGACCTTCAATAATGTGAAATGTAAGACCGGTGGCTCGATACTCAGAAAGGGAGATGCCAGGTATGAGAGGTATCCCAACATTGAGGTGACTGTTGAGATAAACAACAAAAGTAAATAAGGAATTATTAAGAAGAAGTTCACGTTGAACATGACCAATATCTTTCAGAACATCCATGTTATCATTACCAAATCAGGAAAGAAAAGCGGATGGCCATTGTTATCTTTTGGAGGCCATATGGATTGACCTCAATTTGAATAAGGATGCTATTATGAAGTTAGGTATAGACTATCGAGGTGGGAATGATGAAGAAGATAATCTATCAAGGATATATGACTTGGTTTATCCATGGATGGATGCATGTACCTTTTCAAAGGTGGAATTAAGGATAGAACATCGGTAACTTAAAATGAATCCTAGGGGAATGCATAAAGGTTGGCATTTCACCCTTAATAGGGATAGTATGAAATTTGACAGTATGAATTGGAAAGGATTAAGGTAATAACAACCTTTAAAGAATCAGTGGAGAATTTTTTTTTCAAAAGTATATAGACAATGATTCTAGTATTAGTATATGGTATTTTGATATGCCCTGTATCTAGGGAATACAGGAGGAACGATTCAAGGATAACCTTAGAGGTTTTACAAGGAGAAAGGTAATATTCAAAATTCTCAAGAATAGAAATGTGGATAAAGGAAATATGACGTAATTATAGTGTTGCCAAGTGGGGCACGTGTTAAACCACGAGAAAGTATGGATCGAACCAGTAATGGTCGAAATTATTCAGGGCAATTAGGACTTAAGATAAAAGATGTTCTAATTATGATTGAGAGTCAGTCATGACAGTGATTAACCTCTAAAGACTGAGGCAATAACTTATGGAAAAATGGTGATTTTTTTTTACTTATCAGATTTTAAGGAAAACATCTTCACTCAAGCAGTGATCGGAAATAGGGTAGAAAATTTGTGAAAGTGGTTAAAATAAAATTGACTGTAAGGAAATTATACTATCAGGAAAGGCCAAAGAGGTGGCCGACACTTTAAAGGTAAGAGGATAATTATAGGCGCTTGTGCCAAAATAATACAGTGAGGATGGTTAAAACTGTGAAGGTTGTATTATGGTTTGGAAGATTGACATTCCTTCTGATGACTGTGCAATACCCAACCGTAATAGTAGTTGGTAAAGGTTTAATTCGTGTAATCGCCATGAGCGGGCTATCTATCTTAGAAGGTCCTATCTTGAGATAAGCCAGGACCATGTTTCAAAAAGGACTAGACGAACCTTTGAGTTAAGTCTTCTATTTAAGGCATATGATTAAGAATGGTATTAACCTGCTATCGTTGCTTTGATTGAAACTCTTCTGCAATTTTATCTACTTCATGTCATGAAAGTACCACTAATCGGGTCGTGGTAGTGTATAAGTTATCATTGATAGACTAATTAAGTAGAGTATCTACCTAGTGAATTATTATTCTTTCTTATCAATAGAGAGTCGTATTATTATACGAGGAAGGTTGCGGTGCAAGCATAGAATTCTAGTAACGATGATGTATAGAATGAGATCCCAGATTCGATTTTCGATGTCGAGGGAGTTTCAAAGGTGATTGTGTATAAGCTCGAGGAAGAGCATGGGTCCATAGAATGATGGACGGAATAGCAAAAATATTTAGGCATGTGAAATAGGATGCTATAATACTTGATGTTGATATAAATACATATATGTTTTGTTCTCCTATGACAAACCTCTATAGTTCAGAGGTAGGTTCCAAGCCAGATATTTTGTGGCAGTATATTTTTTTTTATATATACAATTCTCTTCAGTTCGTTCTTTTCTCTTCTTTTCATTTCATGTAAGTTGAGAAGAACAACCCTTCCAGAAGGGGAGGTATTGCCGAATGACTGTCTATCTGTGTGATAGAAGCCTAGTAGGATACCAACTATTGTTTAATTGCTTGTCAAGTACTAAAGGCTGGCCACCTTCTGTACTAACTATGCGAGATAACAAGTGTTCATGATCATAGTGATCTCTCAACAAATTCCTTTACTTCTATATGATTGATCAAACTTTGGGAAATAGAAACAGCTGAAAAAGGAGTAATAAAGTTGTGGTAGTATTCGGAATGGAAACACATTCGTGATACTAAGGTTGACGTGGTTATTAAAAGGTTATAGAACGCTAACGAGCAAAAGTATAACTAGTATAATATTAGGAACGGAAGATAGTAGCGACTACGAACTGGGAAAAAGGATGGGTAGTGAGAAGCAAAAGCTCTAATGCTAAAAGCTATAATGAGAGTCTGTGCAATAGACTTGAAAGAAATTGGAATGATCACTTAACACGGGTTGAGTTTTCTTACGACAATAGATCATATGTCAGTATTGAGGTATCGCCTTATGAGATCCTTGAGGGAAGACAATGTCGATCTCCCTTATGTTAGGATGAAGTTGTAGAGCGCAAGATGCTCGGACCCGCAGTAGTCCAAAGGACCAAGGATATGATAGATCTAATCAGAGGACGGCTGGTAGTAGCCCAAGATGGACATGATAAGTATGTTGATTTGACACGAAAGGAAAAAGAGTATGAAATAGGGGACCTAGTGTTGTTATAGGTATTTCCTTGGAAAGGAAGGATGAGGTTCGGAAAGAAATGAAAGCTAAGTCCACGAATTGTTGGACCCTTGGATATATTAAGACGTATTGGGAGGATAGCATAGGAGCTAGCCCTAACCCCGAACATGTAGCAGGTCGTAACGTGTCTCACGTATCAGTGTTAAGGAAGTGTAATTCAGATGCCAGATAAATAGGGGCATATGAGCGCATAGATATGCAACCCGACGTAACCTATATGGAACAACCGGGAAGGGTTGTAGAGTGAAAAGGGAACAAGTGCTTAGGAGAAGGGTTATCAAACTATTCAGAGTTTGATGGAAGAACCACAATGTGGGAAAATTTATTTGAGAGTTAGAAAGTGTAATGCTAAGAAAGTATCCCAATTCATTTTCTATCTGATTCCGGGACGGAATCCTTTTAAGGAGGGGAGACTGTAATAACCCCAATTTTTGGGAAATTTTGAAACCCTTATGAATAGTATTTTTGCTGAATGAGAAAACTTTTCATGCCACACTATATAGGGGTTCTGATATGGATATTCTGAGATTTTATTAGTACTTTATATGGGATATAAGTGTATGTAAAGATCGTCAGAATCCAAATCCGAACACTTTAATTTTTCCCGGAAATCCAATAGATACGGAAAGAATTGAGTATAAGGTAACAGGATAAAAGGATTTAAATTAAAGGATTATAATAGAGGATCATAAAAAGGAATATAATGTATTGAGAAAGGTTAAGGGAACCTAAGTAATAAGATCCCGGGTATGATCCCTCAAACCATAAACGAAAACGAAAGTTAAGCGAACAGTATAACAGATCAGCGGTCATTAGGCAAACAATTAGGAAGTTAATCAAAGGGATTAGAGAGGATGATGTCACCCAACCTATGAGAAGAGGACAAGGAGGGGAGGATGACATCATGAGGATGACACAAGCATGACATGGGAAGGAAGGAGATGTGGTGGCTTTTTAACCACACAAAATCAAGGGCAACTAGGTAATTTACTAAAACAAACACAAAAATCAAACCAACCAAGCCAAGCAAATCATTTTTCATCAAAATCAAAAAGAAACCAAGGCATTGTTCTTCATGCTCTCGGCCAAAACAGAACCAGCACACTAAAACTGCTGTATCTCCTTCATTTCTCACTCAAATATTGTGTTCTATAGCTCATTGGAAAGGTATTGAGATGACCTACAACTCTTGTTCACAAGTCTCGTCCAAATAATCATGGTAAGACCCTCATTTTTACAGTTCTTTAAATCGGACTTTTAGAAACTTCAAAGCCTAACTTTGTGTACTTGATTTCTTTGGAAAGATCAAGCTTGTAGGAGGCTCCCTAAGGCTTCCTAGCAACTTAACACCTCCCAAGGAAGGTATAAACTTCAAACCCTAGCCTTTACTTTATTTGTTAGTAAGTTTAATGGTTGGTTTTGTGAAATGAGAAGCATGGATTGTGATTATTAGTAGTTTGGTTTGATTTGGAAGTGTTTTGGTAATTGAAGCTTGATTATAGTTCATAGGTCTTGATTGTGGTTGTTTGAGTTGAAAACCTTGGAGATTATGGACGGATGTGGTATGGTTTCGGTGAAGTTTTGTTGTATTGATGGTTATGAGTTGGTTGGTGGTTAATTGGAGTAGTTTAAACATTGGTAATCGCGTAAACATAGCCGTCGTAATATCCGATTTACTTTAGACTGCTTTTGTTCATAACATTTGGACCCGAGAACTCCCTACTAGATTATGACCATTGCCATGTTTAGATAGTTCATGTTACGAGCTTCGTTTTGATATGTAGTTCGTTTGATTCCGATGTACGGTTTAGGAGAAACGACCGTTTCAAGTAACGGCGTTTCGCGAACGAATCATTTCCCCTCGCCTTACTTTGAAACATAGGTTAAAGACCAAAAGGGGTTAATTAATGTATGAAACAATTATGGTAAGAGTGTTAGGCAGTTGGTAAGACACTCGCGAAGGAATCGCTTTATAACTCGTAATGGTTAATTTATTAAAAATGGTGGAGCCGAGGGTACTCGAGTGACTTAAGAGAATCAATAAGCGCAAAACAAGCGTTAGAGTCTAAGTTAGTTAAAGTAAAGATTTACAAGTGACTTTGGTTTAATTCCAACTTACTTATTGTTTATAGGTTACCACACTCGTCCCGAGCCTTTTATCACCCCAAGTCGCTCAGGCAAGTTTTCTACCCGTTATAACTGTTGTTGTGATGAATATATGTATTTGCATTATCTTGCGATAGATGCATGTTGGTTAATTAGCAAATGATGCAATATATTGAAGCATGCCGCTATGGTATATATATATATGCATGCCTGTTTCGCATTTTTTCCATATATATCTGTTGATTCAGTTGATAATACCTATGCTAGAGGATAGCGGTAATTTGCATATACCCTTAGTACAGGGACCCAAAGGTGAAAATATTTTCTAAAACCGGGAGTCGAGGATCCCGAGTAGATTTTGTATATATGGATATAAATATATATATATATACTTATATATATATATGGTCATAGTTTTCAAAACTATTAATCGAATAAGGTTTATTCGATAACTTTAACTTTATTTTATTATTGAATATTATTTCGAATATTATTCGAAGGCGTATGACTCCTTTATATTAAATGAATATTATTTTGAATATTCATTCGAGGACTTATGACTCCTTTTATTTTATTAATGAATATTATTTTGAATATTCATTCGGGGACTTATGACTCCTTTTATTTATTTATCTGAATATTATTTGAATATTCATTCGAGGGCTTATGACTCTTTTATATTATTTATTGAATATTATTTTGAATATTCATTCGGGGACTTATGACTCCTTTTATTTATTTATCTGAATATTATTTGAATATTCATTCGAGGGCTTATGACTCTTTTATATTATTTATTGAATATTATTTTGAATATTAATTCGGGGACTTATGACTCCTTTTATTTATTTATCTGAATATTATTTGAATATTCATTCGAGGGCTTATGACCCTTTTATTTATTTATCTGAATATTATTTGAATATTCATTCGAGGGCTTATGACTCTTTTATATTATTTATTGAATATTATTTGAATATTCATTCGAGGGCTTATAACTCAGTTTATATTATTTAATGAATATTATTTGAATATTCATTTGAGGATCTATGACTCCGATTATTTGCTGAGGTATATTCTTTATTTTATTAAAGAATAAGGTGTCAATAATCAAACTTATTTTCGATTATTCAAATAAAGATAGTACTTTCATATAAGTATATCTTTGGTTATTTAATACTCGTTTCAAGTATAAGTTTTAATACTTCTACTTCAATTATTTTTATAAAGATTATTCTTTATGGGAATATTATTTAAATAATAATATTCAGTCATTTTCTAAATATTTTGGGGACTGATTTACTTCATTAAATCAGCTTTACTCCAAACACTCTATAAAGTGTTTTCGAGTCTTCAAAATGATTTTTAAAAGTTAGAGCGGATCCCAAAACTCATTTTTATATTTAAGATCTTCCTTTTAAGGGGATTTAAATACTCGCTCAAAACCTGAGGGATCCGGCTCTGTGGTGTGTTTTATATTCGCAACAAGGTTGCTGTTTGTTAAATGAATTGATTACTTACCCAACACTCGGGAAGTAAAATTCTTGGAACAAGTTAATCCATTAACAGGCATCGCCTGGGAAATATTGGTGAGTTTTCCTTTCCAACTAGATACGACTTCTTGGTGGAGCCGTATCAACAAGTTCTACTTGGGGAAAGGGGGAACGAGCTTTACGTTTCAGAGTCATGGATTTCATCTGAACTAGGAGTGGCGTAAGTGGTCGAGTGGCGCCGGCCCAGCCTTATTATATTGGCCCAAATGGCCTGGAAGTTCCGCTAAGGCGGTCCATTCCTTAGGAGTTCAGTGTTCGGTTGACAAGTAAATCCGACAGGTTCTCCTCTACATGTAGAAAATGGTGGGGCTGTACTACTACGACTGATCATCGTAAGTGGTCTTCCTGGCGCGGCAAACTCCCGTAATGAGTTCATCATCCATTTGGATAATTCTGCAACACTACCCGTAGCATTTCGATCGAAAGGCTACTAATGGGTGGTTGCCGAAGCATTGACAGGGTCAAACATTTTTATTGGTGTATCCATTGAATGAAGTATCTCGTAACTTCATTTCTTTTCAAAATATTTCAAAGATCAAATATTTTCAAGTTTTATTTGTGGTCTCATCTATGGGATGACCTCGTGAATCTTATTATACTTCAAACAGTAGTAGTTCAAGTAGCTTTATAAATGATATAAGTATAGTGAAGTATTTGGTAACTTCATCCCTTGTTTTTACTTATATCTAGTAAGTAATTATCTTACTCATGATAAAAGATTCTAGTAAGTATCCATTTAGATACTTATATTATTGTTATCACTATATATTATCTTGCGAGCTGTAAGGCTCACTCTTGCTTTATTTCTTCATCACACAACAACAGTTAGGAAAGATGGCCAGACTCCAGCAGACCCAGCGCAAGCGCGTGGGAAGCGTCCCGCGTCTTCCCGATGATGTTGTGGCTGCTATAGCTGCAGAGGTAGATCTATTGGTAGATCAGGCATTCTATTTTTGAGAATCAAATTATGTATAATTATAACTTGTGGCAGATAATGGCAATTAACTGTAAATTTATCAAGTAATCATTTTGGGTTGTAATAACTTTTAAATTGTGGATTCAAAGACTTGTACTTATTTAAATTTCATCTCTGAGACTATAACGGGTTGTGGTGTGTGTTAGTGTGGGGTCACAGCATAAGGTTATTATTATTAATTAAGTGAAGTGATATTGTGGAAAGAAAGACCGTGACGACTCGGATCCCCGGCCCCGGATCTGGGGGTGTTACAAGTTCTGATGGTTCTGCAATCTGTTTAGTGAGTAGAGCCTCAATTGAAGAAAGCTGGAATTGGCACAAGAAACTCTCTCATTTAAACTTCAACAAGATAAATGAACTGATCAAGAAAGATCTTGTGAGAGGACTGCCAAAATCAGTGTTTGCTCCTGATGGTCTTTGTGACTCATGTCAGAAGGCCAAACAAAGAAAATCTTCATTCAAGAGCAAGACTGAATCATCAATTCTTGAGCCTTATTATCTACTTCATGTTGATCTATTTGGTCCAGTGAATGTCATGTCTATTGCAAAGAAGAAATATGCGTTGGTCATAGTAGATGAGTTCACCAGATACACATGGGTGTATTTCTTGCACACAAAAAGTGAAACTGCATCTATCCTCATTGATCATGTCAAACATCTGGATAAATTGATCAAAGATTCTGTGAAAATTTTGAGGAGTGATAATGGCACTGAATTCAAGAATCTGATAATGGAAGAGTTCTGCAAAAATCATGGAATAAAGCAGGAATTTTCTGCTCCTGGAACTCCACAGCAAAATGGAGTTGTTGAAAGGAAGAATAGAACTCTCATTGAAGCTGCACGAACAATGCTTGAAGAAGCAAAGCTTCCAACCTATTTCTGGGCTGAAGCTGTGCAGACTGCTTGTTTTACTCAAAATGCAACACTCATTAACAAGCATGGAAAAACACCATATGAGATGGTGAAGAACAAGAAGCCAAATCTGAAATACTTTCATGTATTTGGATGTAAGTGTTTTGTTCTCAAGACTCATCCTGAACAGCTATCCAAGTTTGATCTAAAAGCTGATGAGGGAATCTTTGTTGGATATCCACTTTCCATAAAAGCCTTCAGAGTCTATAATTTGAGAACAAACATGGTCATGGAATCTATCAATGTCTCTTTTGATGACAAGAAGATCACTGGACTTGAAGATTGCATTGATCATGATCAGCTGAGATTTGAAAATGAAGATTCATATTCTGATACCTTAAATCCTGACAGTCTAAGTTCTAATACTGTAAACTCTGATGGATTAAACTCTGATGTTATTGAAACTGTGGTGACTACGTCAAAGGAAGATGCACCAATGCAGGGGGAGCATACTCAAGATATTATCACATCTCAAGAAGCATCAGAACACACATCTGGCTCTTCAAGTTCTAATTCGTCAAGTTCTGATAAGCCAAGTACTGATAGTGCTGAAAATCTAAATGCTGAAGAATCCAACTCAGAGAGCATAGTTTCAGGGGGAGCATCAGAAAATGAAAGCAAAGACAGCATGAATCATGGGGGAGCATCCAGTTCTAGAGAAAACCTTCCATCTGCAAGGAAGTGGACAAAATCACATACACCTGATTTGATAATTGGAAATCCTGATGCAGGTGTCAAAACTAGAACAGGTACTTCGAATGAATGTCTTTACAATTCTTTTCTCTCTCAGTCTGAGCCAAAGAAAGTGGAAGAAGCTCTTCAAGATGCTGATTGGGTGCAAGCAATGCAGGAAGAGTTGAATGAATTTGAAAGAAACAAAGTCTGGACCTTAGTGCCAAGACCTAAGAATAGATCTGTTGTTGGTACAAAATGGGTATTCAGAAACAAAACTGACAGTGATGGCATAATTGTAAGGAACAAGGCAAGGCTGGTTGCAAAAGGATATTCTCAACAGGAGGGAATTGACTATGATGAAACATTTGCGCCAGTTGCTAGGTTAGAAGCCATAAGGATATTCATGGCTTATGCTGCTCACAAAAAGTTTACTGTCTTTCAAATGGATGTGAAAAGTGCTTTTCTCAATGGAGAATTGGAGGAGGAAGTATATGTTGAACAACCTCCAGGCTTTATAGATTCCAAACATCCAGATTATGTCTACAGGCTTGATAAAGCACTTTATGGACTTAAGCAAGCTCCTAGAGCATGGTATGAGACTTTAGCTCAGTTTTTTCTGGAAAGTGGATTCAACAGAGGAACTATTGACAAAACACTGTTCTATCTCAACCATGGCAAGGACTTACTTTTGGTCCAGATTTATGTTGATGATATCATTTTTGGGTCTCCAAATGACAAACTTTGCAAAAAGTTTGCCAAACTAATGCAGTCAAGATATCAGATGAGTATGATGGGAGAACTTAGTTATTTTCTGGGCCTTCAAGTGAAGCAGAGTGAAGAAGGCACTTTTATTTGTCAATCTAAGTACACCAGAAACTTGCTGAAGAAATTTGGAATGCAAGACTGTTCAAGTGCATCCACTCCCATGGCCACTGCAACAAAACTGGATAAGGATACTGGTAATTCAGTAGATATTACTGATTACAGAGGTATGATTGGCTCACTTCTCTATCTAACTGCTAGTAGACCAGATATCATGTTTGCTACCTGTCTTTGTGCAAGATTTCAAGCAGATCCAAGAGAACCTCACTTAACAGCTGTAAAAAGAATCTTTAAGTATCTTAAAGGAACAGCTGATCTAGGATTATGGTATCCTAGAGAATCAGATTTTAAATTAATAGGTTACTCAGATGGAGATTTTGCAGGTTGTAAAATTGACAGGAAAAGCACAAGTGGAAGCTGCCAATTTCTTGGAGGCAGATTGGTTTCTTGGTATAGCAAGAAACAAAAGTCAATTTCCACATCAACTGCAGAAGCAGAGTATATTGCTGCAGGAAGCTGCCAATTTCTTGGAGGCAGATTGGTTTCTTGGTATAGCAAGAAACAAAAGTCAATTTCCACATCAACTGCAGAAGCAGAGTATATTGCTGCAGGAAGCTGCTGTGCACAGATTCTTTGGATGAAGAATCAGTTACTGGATTATGGGTTAACATATTTCAAAATCCCTATTTACTGTGATAATCAAAGTGCTATTGCTATGACAGGTAATCCAGTTCAACACTCTATGACAAAGCACATCAGCATCAGGTACCATTTCATCAGGGAACATGTGGATGAAGGTACAGTGGAATTGCATTTTGTTCCCACAGATCAACAAGTAGCAGATATCTTCACAAAACCACTGTGTGAAGCTACCTTTACAAGATTGGTAAATGAACTTGGAATGATTTCAGGTTCTTTCTCTAAATCTGCTTAAACTTGTTCTATGTTATCAGACTTTATGATCAGTATTTACAGAATTAATCTCTTTGTGTATTCTGTGCTTAATTGATAAATGTTTTTAAGTACTGACTATTGTCTGATATATATCTCTTAACTCTAATAAGTGATATATCTGTTTAAGTAATCATTCAATCCTATGAGGATAATTATGCTAGATACTGACCTACTAGTCTTCAATAAACAAATGATCCCATGAAAGAAGTAATTATTTCTGTGGAAATCTTATGACACAAGCAAATTCTGATACTTGAGCTTAGTTTAGTTTACTTTATTCATCTTATTACTAAGTCCCAAATTAGAATAATGCTACTCATCTGTTTAAGTTCTGATTCTAGTAAAACTGCTGAATGTACTAAGTGCTGATAAACCTCACTTATCAAAAGAAGAAGAAAAAGAATCAAAGAATAATATCAGGTACTCCTTTGAGATCTAGAGTAAAAATGTGAATGGGACGACCCAAGTGCATAGCTGGTATTAAGTAAATATGCATTAGAAAAGCAAAATACTTTCTTGGTGACTTTTCACACTCTATGATTACTGGAGAATTACTCTGATAATAGCATAAATTCTGATAAGCAGTCGTAACTCACTTACACTGAGAAGCCACTGTAAAATAGAATTTAAAAAGATGCATAAAATTAGCACAAAAACAGTTGAGGTGGACTCATGCATGAACTCATTTATCAGTAGGTTTCAGGATAATGACAGCTCTTTAGCAAAATTTTAATTATGACTTATTTCTAAGATGTACTGAAGTAAATCAGACTTTACTCTTTATTAGTTATTTAGCTTAATGCACACACAAATCACTCCATATGAATGATGAAATTTTTGGTGGTCTATGTTCTTTTAGACAAACAGTCACTGTGTCACCTTGCACAAATTCTAAGGACACGTTCTAGTTATATGTTCTGATGATTAAGTTCTGAAGACTATAACTCAGAACTTGTATGAAAACTTACTAAGATAGATATTCCTTGTTCGAATTAAGACATTATGTTCTGATGACTGTTAAGTTCTGGTATAGGTCTAAGTTCTGATTTTTCAGTCTAACCCTTTACTTGCCTTATCTGTGAGTAAAATTTGGTAACAGTCTCAGATTAATTTAGAATATGTTGAAGTGGAAGATTAATAGTCTATGGGTAGGACTAATGGCACTCGTCCTTGAACAGTTCACTCTTGTTACATGTGCACATTCCTTTTCAAATGACTGTTATTCTTTTTCAAGTCTAGGGAGACGAGGTAGACTTAACTCTATCTGTCAGCATTAAATATCTTCGCGTCTCCTGGCATTCTCTTGCCTATATAAACAGCCACTTCACATTAGCCTTTCCATCAATTTTTCTCACAATCTTAACTTCATATTCTTTTTCAAAAACATCATGGTCCGATTCAACATGTTTTTGAATTACCAAAATTTTCATATGGAGCTAAGCTGCGCCGACTGGCAGCAGGAGTGGCATGTAACTGCCATTCCTGAAGAGATATGGGGCTCGGTCCCACAGGCGGTGCTGAACCGACTTCTGTTCTTCGAGATGGACTACCAGCTTCATCTTGATCGATTGGAGGAGGAAAGGCGGGAAGCTATCCGTCAGCAAGAGCGAATCATTCGACTCGCTATCTTGTTTGTCGAAGATAGGAAGAGGAAGATGACTTAATCTCATCTTCTTCCTGTTCTTCTTCATCCTCAGCTTTGTCAGGCTTCTTAGCTAGGACTAAGGCTGTTGATGTTAGATTTAGAAGCTTAGGACAAGATTGTAAAAGTTCTGATGTAATTTCAATTTCATCAATGTATTATTTTGATATATTAATGGAATTTGTTTTTGTCTTATGATCTTGTCTCTGAGAAATTTTGATACGCATTGATAAATCCTGATAAATATTCTGATGATCATATAAATTGTGTCTGACTTTAAGTTCTGATAATGTTTTATCAGTACTTACTTAACTGATTGATTTTACTCATTCTCACACACAGTTTTTTTTCCAGAATATTGATATTGCAGAGTAAAATATTTGCATTAGTGGGAACAGTTTCAATTTTAAATTAAAACTGATTCACCTTGATTAATGGAATCTAGGTAAGTGGAACGGTTTTTCCTTGAAAAACTGCAAGTGGGTGGTAATTATTCCTTATTTACCGTGCCCATTACTTTTTGCCTTCTCTATGTATAACAGGTGTCAAGGTATTTACCACTACTTTTAAATGCATGTCTGCCATGTGTCCTCAACGGTTACTTTTTGTGTATAAGTAAAAGAGAGCAAAGATTGTCAAATCTTTTATTTACCTTTATATTTTATCTCTCTCTTTACTTTTCAACTCTCTCATCTACTGACGATTTTCTTTTAAGAGGCATTTTCTCAAACACATTACAGGTTACCGATTTCTTTCCAAACATAATGGCACCCAAGGACATTCTCTTTGATGGAGCAAAGTTTGTTCCTAATAACTTCTCTGCGATACTAAACACTACAGAGGCACCCTCTGAACTTCATTTCATTCAGGACTTTCTCACTAGTTCTGATATTGGGTTTGCTCTAACTGAGCCTACATCCATTTCTGGAGTTCAAGTACTGGAGTTTTGGAGGAGTGGAGTATATGACAATGGTGGTGCTCAAGGGTCCCCAAGTATAATATTTTCATCAGGGGAAGATGAGTATGTTGTGACTTTGTCTACAGTTAGACATGCATTACAGCTACCTGAGGACTGTGTTTATTCTACTGTTGATGACTCAGTTCTTCAAAACATGATGGTTAGTCTGGGATATGAAGGAACATTGACCAAGCTTGGACAGTTGAAGAGATCTTTCATAAGGAGGGAATGGAGTTTCTTCTTTGATTGCATTACCAAAGCTTTCGCCAACAAATGTTCAAATTTTGATGCAATTCCCATATTCAGCCAACAAATCGGGTATGCACTTCTAAATCACACTGATTTTGATTATGCACGAGCAGTCTTAGGTTTTATTGGGGATAGGATGACAGAAGATCGCAATACTGTATATTTTGCAAGATTTTGTCAGCTTATTTATAGTTTTTGTTGTAATCCGCCCCAAAATTTTGGTGATCTAATTCCATCTTTCAGAATAGCTAAGAGAGCTTTTACTGATTTATTATCTTCTGATACTAAAAAGGCTGTGTTACGACCCCTCTTAATACCTTTATCTGTCAAACAAGCCTTAATCACCTATGATCCTGTTAAGTACACTGCACTTTATCCTGATGTTCAAACATCAGAACCTGGTTCATCAGCACCTACCACCTCTACTCAGCCACCTCAAACCTCTCAACCATCTCTCAGAACATATCTCAAGTCCTATGTGAAGCCTACATCTTCTAAGTCAAAGAGAACAAAGACTGTTTCTCAAACACCTTAGAAGAAGAGGAGGATTACTTTGAGAGATGAATCAGATTCTGAGGAACAGATTCTTTCTTCAGAACCTGTGGTAACTGCAGCTGAGAAAAAGATTTCTCAGAAGGATTCTGAACTTGGAGGATCTAAGCTTCTCAAGAGGCTTAGAAAAATGACAATTCCTGAAACTTCCAAGGACTCTAAATTACCAAGGAAATACAAGAAACAGAGGGCAAAAAGGCCAGTTTCAGATGATGAGGAGGAAGCAGCTAAGGAAGGGGATCAGGAATCTCTGATCTCACAAGAAAAAGAATTTGATCCAGTTACTTCTTCTCCATCTACTCCATCTCAGGAAACTGTATCTGACAAGGCTAATTTCCCATCTGTGTCTCTTGGTAATCAAGGCACAAGTGCTGATAATGCTGATCAACACTTAGTTGTGCCTAGAGTAATTTTCTTAGAAGCTCCAACAGCAACAAATCTTTTGCCAACACCTGTTACTGATGCTATTCAAACTCCGGAATTATCTACGTCACCTTCTCTGCATCTAGACACTGATGATCAGACTTTAGGTGAGCATCAGGATATGGCTGTTGATCAGAACTTAGCATCAGATCAGCAATTAGAGGATGCTGACGCCTCCATTGCTACTCACACTGCTATTATATCAGATGATACTGATTCTATAAGTTCTGATGCTGCACATGCTGGAGATACTGGTGATGCTGCTCCAACTGCAGATACTGATGCAGCAGGTCCTTCAGGACATATTCCTCTTTCTAAGTCTGAACTAGTAAAGAAGTTTGTTACAGAGGAACCACCAGTGCCTTGGAGTGAAACTCCTGCAGGTCAGGAGTGGACTAAGGAATGGAACTCAGTTTCATGTATTCCATCTGCGTTACATCTTACTGAGCACTTGACTAAAGCTGATGAAATGTTAAATTCTGATGATTTCAAAATCCAGCTTCGTGTCACTGCATTGAGTACTAAACATCTACAAGGTCTTCATTCAACCACTCATGCAGAAATACACAAGATTCAGGAGAACTTTATCAAGCAGGAACAAGTTTGGAAACTTGATAAGAAAAAGTTCTTTCAACCTTCTATTGACAGGATTGCTTATATTGAGAAGACTCAAGATCGTCAACAAGCACAGATTGATCAAATTCTGCAAAATCAAGCTTCTCAGCAATCACAATTGACTGAAATCCAATCTTCAGTGGAATTGCTTATCTCTCTTCTACTTCCTGCTGATGCCAAAAAGGGGGAGAAAGTAATTAAGTCCAAATGCAAGGATGACAAGACACTGCAAGGAAAGGATGATGAAAAAAATGACCAAGGAAACTCTGGAATGGGTGGAGGTCATAGTCAAGGTAAAAGATTCTCATCAAGAAATGCTGAAATTGCAAGTCACAGGATAAGTTCTGATACTGAGAAGAGAATAAGTTCTGATACTGGTAAAAGAATAAATTCTGATGAACTTCTAGATCTTGATGAAGAAATGTCAAGACAGTTATTTCTTCAAGAAAATCCAGGAATGGACTTGGAAAGTTTAAAGGAAGAAGAAGCTAGACTTAAATCAAAGAAAGCCACATCTAAATCTGAAGCTTCTGGTAAAAAGTCACTTCCAAAACTGAAAGGTATTGTGATTAAAGAAAAGGCACAAACTGAAGCAACATTTGCTAAATCACAACCAAAGATAGATCCAAGATCCAAGGGTAAAGAAAAGGTTGGTGAACCTGTTAAAGTTTATGTACCTCCTGAAGATGAAGAAATTACTGATGACAAAGATAATCTTGCTCTGACTTCAAGAAAAGTTCTTAAAACAACCTCTGACATGGCTCAAGTTGTTCAGAGTCAAGAAATTAAAAGTTCTGATATTCAAAAGAAGCAAGTAACCTCTGACACAGCTCAAGTTAACTTGATATCAGAAGGAAGATCAAAAACACTCCTACCAGGATTCACTAAAGCAAAATAAACTCAACCTTTGAAGACTACTGCAAGTCATTTTGAAGCTAGAGTAGTTACTGGAAAGGAAGCAAGAGATAAAACTGGATTGGGAAGTGCTGATGAAAGAAGAGTACACAACACTACCAATGATCCAACTTCCTTGAGTGAACCAGAAATTGGAGCAACTCCTGAAAGATTGAATCAATTGGAATCTGTACAAATGGTTTACCATACCTACTTGAAGGAACACATCTTGTTGTATTTCATGACAGATGGTAGGGTTTATCATATAAGACAAAATGCCATTCCATTGAAGTATTTTGAAGAATTGGAGCATGTATTATTCTTACTTCAAGTGGATGACAGATTGACAGGGACTGCTGCAAACTATTTGAAAGAACAGATTCAGAGACAGAAAAGACTTTATTCTGTTAAGTCTGACAGCATATATGTTCCAAAGTACAGAAATCACAATGGTGATATTGTTGATATGAAGCCTAATACTGCACAGATCAGAACATATCTTGGTATTAAGGGGCTTGAATTCAATCTAGAGTCTGACAAAGCTTATGTCATAAGACTAGATCAGGAGTTGAGAAAAGCAAAGATTAATGATCTCAGAGCTGCAATATTTCAAACTGGTGAAGATACTGCAGAGCTTAAAGATGTCAAACGGAGAATGATTGATGAACTCAGATATGTTGGAAATGTTTGTTGAAGAATTATCTCAGAACAACTCCTGACATCAGAGAGATCAGAAAATGATGAAGCCAAGTCGAAGATCTACAACTGCTTAAATTCTGATGTGTATACAGACTAAAGTTGTTATCAGAAGTTGAATTGGTAAAAGCTTTAAGGACTGTAAGTTGTAGTTATCTTGTCTAATTCTCATGCATTTGTACTTAATGTTTTTGACATCATCAAATATCTGTTAAACTTGTATATTTTGCTAATTTACAAGTTGGGGGAGATTGTTAGATATATTTGATAATGTCATGGCTAATATGTTTTATGTTTAGATTTCAGATCTTATTTGAACAGGACAAATCAGTACTTAACTGATCAGTACTTATACTGGACGTCAGGACTTAAGGGATATCAGTACTTATGTTATCAGGAGATAAGCATCAGGAGATAGATATCAGAATTTAAGTGCTGAAGGACGATCAGATAAGGACAGTAGCTGATTAAAGTTAAGAAGATCAAGATAAACATAAGAAGAGATATGCATGAAGAAGGAATTCCGTAAAGAATGGAATACTTGGAATAAAAGATATCTGATTGATATATATTAGGAAGCAGAATTATATTCCATATCAATTAGCGATTATCTTGTAACTGTGTAATATATAAACACAGACATAGGGTTTACACTACAAGTGTTATCATTATCGAGAATATTATTTACTGTAACCCTAGCAGCTCTCGTGATATTTTGTTCATCACTGAGAGATAACAGTTCCAGATTGTAACAGAGTTTATTGTTTCAATAAAGTTTGTTTTCTGTTACATAAGTTCTTGAAGTTTGATTTGATTGTAATAAACACTGTATTCACCCCCTCTACAGTGAAAGTGTGACCTAACAAACCATGATTTACCCTAAATCCCCGAATAAGGAGTCCTTACCAGTTTGATGGATAAGGAGGACACTCGTTGACTACAGAGATAGAGTGTGAAAACCCGGGTCAAATCCCGAGTTTTTTTTTCGAAAATCGGGTCAAGTCCCGATTCTGAGTCTGAAATAAACCAAAATCTACTGTCTCGAGTGCATCCAACTTGGTTAATGACTAGCCCACCACAGTCCCCCAAAAGATCATGATTTGTTGGTGCACATAGTGGTAGTACTTTATCTTATAAACTAAACAAAAGCCTCAAATATCCTCGATGTGAGATTCGGGTGTTACAAACTCCCCCACTTAAACTCCTGACATCCTCGTCAGGCCAGAACAGACAGCCCATATGTAATATCCGGGACATGACGTGTAATTATTTTTATCAATAAATGATTATTATGTGATTTTTGGTGAATTATTTGATGATTGATGTTATTATGTGAATGTTTATACATGGTAAAGTCTAGGTATGTTAATTTTATTATGTGCAGAATAAAATATAGATAATTAAGGTATTTTTCTGGTAATTTTTAGAGTGTTATATGATTTAATATTGATTTATGAATTTATTAACTATTTTCTGAATAATTACAAAATTATTTTATAAAGCCGGGAATCGTCCAACCTCAACCGTTTTTACGTTTTTACAACCCGAAACTCTTCCGAGAACTCCTTCTTAACCTAATATGGTAATTCCGGATATTTTCCATATTTTGACTTTTTCAATCCGGATTACGGTTTGACCCGTGCGCGGCCCGACACAATATTTTCGATACGCTAACCGTTTTCGATAACATTATCTTTGTACAAATCGTTTTATAAAAGCCCGGTTTTGATAATTATCCGAAATAGGATAATACTTATCCAAAATAGGATAGTGCTTATCCAAAACAGTATAATGTTTATCCAAAACGATCGTATTTATAGTTACTTAACGGCTAAGAAATATATTTATCGATCCAACACGATCCAGAATGTACTAATATTTCGTAAATATAAATAGCCTTTTTCTTATTTCATTTCACTCGTATAATCATAATTAGACAATACAAACCAGTAAAACATAGAGAAAACCCTGATCAAATACCGCGTTCTTGAAAATCAATCGCACAAATGAAGGTGTTATCGAACTTCGATTCGGGCATGCAATATATCAAAACGAATCTCTCAAAAACCTCTTTCTAAATCCGCCATCTATTTTTGTGCAGAAATCAAGGTATTTTTCTTAATTAATTGTTTTAATTTGAATTATTTATGGATTAAATTAAGAATTTTTGTTCCTGATGTTGTTTGTATGATTTGATGGCATAATCATGTAGATCTTTTCTTTCTGGTCATTTTGGCATATTATATGTCAAAAACCGAGTTCAATAACATATACAAATTGATGTTTGATTCTGGAAAACTGAAATTAGGGTTTTGAATGTTTGAATGTTCTAAATCGAATTTGGGATTTTTAATTTCGTGAATTTTGGGATTGACTGAATAACATCAGTGTATAGATCGTTCAAAAATAAGTTAGTTTATGTAATTAGTTTCTCTGTTGGATGCCGGAATCGACCCGCCGGAAAAGCTCGAAGCTTCGCCGGCGTTAATGGCGATTTCGCCGGCATCCCGGTTTCAGGAACGATTTATTTCTGTTTTGCCGTAATTTGGTTGTTGTTGAGTTGTTAAATGAAGCCTAATCAAACACGAATAAGAAAGTGTTGTCTGGGTTGAGGATTGAAGCTCGCCGGAAAAACCCTGGCGGCCGGATTCTGGAATTACGGGCGGCGGGTCGAACAGTTCTTCACGACCCGTTTGTTTGACCCGTCTTGACCCGCTTTTGATCCTGTTTTTCCCTAATTCCAGATCCAATTTCTGTTTCTGATTTACTTTATTTAAAAATCAATTCAAAATTCTATTTTTAATTACAAAAAAATTCATAATTAATTCTGGAAAATTATTTTTAAAATTCAGAGAATTGGTTTTAATTATTTAAAAATAAATCTGATTTATTTTAATTAATTTTAATTAGTTTTTAATTATTAATTAATTAATTTTAATTGATTAATTTAATATTAATAAATTAATTAATTTAATTAATTATTAATTAATTTTAATTGATTTAATAATTAAATTTAATCATTTAATTTGATTTAAAAATTTTGAAAAATAGGTTCGAACTTTAAAATATTATTTAAAATTATTTTCAAAGCTCAATAATTATTATAAAATTATTTTAAAGCCAGATTTCGGTGTTCGAACTCTATTATTTAATTATAAAATAATTCGGAGCCCCGTTTTAATTCCGAAAAATGTTCAAAAATTCATATTAAATACCTGGAAAATCATTTTTACCCCGAATCTTCGTTAAAAAATTATTTTGATCAAATATCTTACGTGCTATGTGCTATATGTGATCTGATTGCTGTATAATTTGATTGTATGTGCATTGTTTGACTGTTTTTGTTGTAAGTTTCAATCCGTACGTCGGATTTGGGTGAAACGTAGGGTAGATAGAAGCTTGTATCAAATATAATGAGATGAGAAGTAATGTTGATAAGTATATGTGATGTCTAACAGAGGAAGCGAGACATATAAAGGGAAATCAAGTGGTCAGTGAGTGGGAACCAATTGACAAGTGTTAGTAAAGTGAAAGCAAACTGATAAGGCAAGTGTCCCTGAACTTTCTTGTAGTATAATTGCGAATACTTTTGAACTCTTTTCATTATGTTGCAATTATTCCCAGTAGTTCCTATTTTATATTGCAAGTACTTTGAAGTACTTAACCCTAAACCCTGATTATTATTGATCTTGAGTCGCGAGCCTGATTTCTTGTAAACCATTGATTGTTGAATTCTTAGATATAAACCACACATATCCGTTATTACTCCACAAATACATATCTACCACATACTGGTCCTTGATATGAGATTGCTTAACAGACGAACCTTTATGCCTTGTATAACAGACGACCATTCCTTGTAACCTTTGAACCGTTGATATAAAGACTCGTGTATTCTTTTTGAATTATTTAATTGTGCAATTATGGAAATTATTAAATAAATAAAATATATGTGTTGGTTTTAACCGCTATGTGTTATTTGATTATTATCCATATGTGATTTATAGTGTACCGGGTTGTCCGTGCAATTAATTATGGGATTGTATTGAATTGTTTTCACTTTCAAAAGTGGATTTAGTGTAAATTTATTTGCATAAATATTGGGAATGTTTCTAAATTTTTTTTATGATTTTATAATTATAATAATTATTTTTAGAATTTTATAAAATTGAGAAATCAATATTTCATTAATTATTTATCTTTAAATGATTTGCATAGTATGTTTAATGGTAAAATCCATATTTAATTTTAAAATTCTTCAAAAATTATGAAACTCATATTTATTTAAGTTTGGAATATTCTGAGAATTTTAAAATTATTCTGAAATTTTTTGGGATTAATTTCACCCGCACGTTTTTTCGTTTAATTGTTAAAAAGCGGGTATAAAGGGCACTTTGAAAATTGTTCTAAAATTTTGAAAATTATGTTTTTATAAACTTCGGGATATTTCTAACATTTTAAGACTATTTCTGTAATTTTCTGAATTTATTTTAAGTGCAGCTCGGATCATTAATTGTTAAATGCGGATATGAATTACGTTTCAAAAATACTTTGAAAATTATAAAAAAAATTATTTTAATAACTTCAAATTATTTGTGATATTTTAGAACTATGTTGATAATTTTTCGGGTTTATTTTACCCGCAACTTGGTTCGATTATTCGCGAATTTCGGAAAAAACCGAGACAACGGGACACGTGTTTGCTTATCAGGCTGGGTTTTGCTGCGTTTGTGTACGTGGCAGCTGTTGGTAATTAAAAAAAATAAATAAATAAAAACAAAAACACAGACACAAACACAAACACCCACCCCTGTACCCCTTTCTCTCCATTGTTCTCGGCTTAATCTCTCGAGAATTCTCTAGAAAATTCTCTTAAATCTCTCTACTTCTCCTACATCTCTCTCCCCCTCTATTCTGTTGCCCCTGTCCTGTATTCATTCGTTGTTGTTCTTCCCTCCTCAGACAAACTCCGGCCGCCTTATTGCCGCCGTTTTTCTTTTTCTGGTGAGGTGATTATGGTGCGATGGTGTGTGTGTCATGTGTGTGTTCGGTTGTGTTGATCACATATACATACGGTGTGTATATCTTCGTTGTGGTGGTATTTTCCTTCTCTGTTTCATCCCGGTTGCCGCCGGATTAAACTCCGGCGAGGTGACCTGTGCCTCTGGGGCCGCGCGTGTGCGTTGGTCGCCTGGTTCTGTTTTGTTGTTGCTTTGTGCGCGTTGTCTGGAATAATTAATTAATTGTATTAATTTCTGCAGGGCTTATTGATTGCAATTCGTGAAATAAGTAATTGATACGGGAATTATTAAAAATCAATTGGTGAAACTCGTGATTGGCATCCGAAATTGGGGTACCTCCGAGATTTCGCCGCCGTCAGCGATGACCATCGGTGAGCTGACGGTGGACTGTGATGTTTATTCTGAGTCCTAAAATTTCAAAATATTAATTTAGTTCGAGAAATATTTATCCGATATTTAGATTTTGTATTGAGACTTGGATTTTGTATTGAGACTTGGATTGCGTATTTAATTATGATTGAGTTATGAATTTGAGTTGACTGGAGTTGTGATTGTTGTATTGTTGATTGGTTTGACGTCGAATCATTTCGACGGGTAGTCCGATAAACAAAAGAGACGCTGCCCGATTTTCGGGAAATTTACCTACGAAAATACGGGAGCGTATCCGACGATTATCGGGACGTCGAATGGTTACATAGATATATATATGTGTTCTATATGGAACTTGATTGCACGATGTGGTGAAATAATTTGCTAAAATCCATAACCCTGATTTTGTAAAATTACAAGTATACGTATTTTCGGAAAGCGAACACCAAACCGATTTCTCGAGAATGTGAACCCTGACTGTTGGATGTGTTGTTATATTATAATAATCCATATAATTATGAGTCGGGTTTGAAAATAGTTGGGTAGAATTGATATCGAGGATATGTCAAGTATACCTAGACGTCTAACGTAGGGTATTTCGACCCTGTAGGTTATAGTCGGGAACACTGACAGTGGATGATGAGCTAAAGATAACCTAGCAATCAGTCGACGAGCTCAGTAGAGTTTCAACAGAAAAACCTGGGTGTCGAAGTCGAATCCAATGGGATCTAGTGGTTGGACGTTAAAGCCTGAGCGGCAGCGTCGGATCAGAATTGATCAGTAGTAGTTGTAAAGCCTAAAAGGCAAGTATTTATGAACTTTTATTCAAGATATATTACCAATATTTTCGAACTGTTTTATAACATATTGTTATCATTAAACATAACTCCTGTTTTATAATGCACATGCTTCAAACTATTTACCCTTAAACCCTGATTCTTTCTTGATCTTGAGCCGTAAGCCTTATTCTTTACAAACCGTACTTTGTTGATCCTCAGACACCAAACCACACAAATATGATACTACTTCCCAAATGTATAACTACCAAACTTCAAACACTGAAACAAAATTGTTTGAAAACACAGAAATTTTTATATCTCAACCATTCTTTATAACATCAAAGAACTATACCTTGAACAATCATTATTTGTCTAATACCTGATCATTTTACAAACTGAAAACCGTTTCTTATACGTACCTTGATATACCCCTGTGATACATCTTGAATTGCATTATGTTTTAATATCAATGCTTTATCGCTGTTGATTATGATCTTGCTTATTGAATTACATTGTTATTATACTGAATTGTTCTAGAATTGGATAGTTTTCTTTATGTGGACCAGATTCGTGGTCGAATTAGGCCAATATGTGCCTTGGATCCAGTAATTAGAGCAGTGCTGTGTGCTTGCTCGGGGTTAGTGCGTGACTGATCAGCAGCCTAACCTTGGTGTTTAAAACTTAAAATGAATATCCAATTCTAATGATTAGTTTAAAAGAAATTTGATTCCTTTGAATCATCTCATTTGATCATTGTTAACCTCAATTATCACTATTATGACTTGCTGAGCTAGTTAGCTCATCCTTGCGATTCTTTTATATATTTTACAGTTGAAAAGAATATGGATGATAGTGAAGTTCCTCGGTCCAAAATGCGGGCTAAGGTTCCAGTTGAGTTAAATCGAGCTAGAAGAAGCTTCATGCGGTATAGAGATAGTCAGATTGTAAGAATGATTTTATTATCAATTGTAAGTTAAATTAGTTGGGATTTGGTACGTTGTAATAAAGGTTAGGATTGTGGCTTGTTTTCATACTTTAACCTGTTGCGATCCGTGGTTATGTAAAGCAGGGTCATTGCAAATAATATTTCTTATTCAGGTTTATATATTGTCTATATGTTGTGGACCCCAAAGTTATGACCCGGGTTTGGAAGGCACCACACTTGGTCTTCTACCTTCTGATTCTTTTCTTGGATTGAAAGTCAATCTTCTTGTTTACCTTGTTATACCTTCATGGTGTTGTGAATCACCTGATGCTTCAAGATAAATGTTGTTTATGATTCAGTTTATTGAATTACTTTGTTTATCATGTTATTAGTATATAATTGGATTGTTTTTGAATATGGACCAGATTCGTGGTCAGACCATATTCGTGGTCATAATAGGCCAATGCATGCCTTGGATCCAGTATATAGAGCAAAGCTGGGAGCTTTGCTCGGGGTTAGTGTGTGACTGATCAGCAGCCTAACCTTGATTTTTTTTAAAATAAAAGTGAATATCCAATTCTAATCATTGATCATTTAAAAACTTGATTCCCTATATCAATTCAATTGATCATTATTTAATCTCAGTGTTGTCATTGTGACTTGCTGAGCTAGTTAGCTCACTCTTACGAATCCGTTTATGTTCTTTTCCAGTTAAGAAGAAAACTGGTGATGGCGAGGATCCTCAGTAGAGTGTTCCAGCTAGGTTTTCAGGTTGAAATGGAATGAGCTAATAGAAGATGTATGGCTAGTGTATAATAAAAGTTTGTAATAAAGTTTGACTTCAGATGTAAGATAAATAAATTTGGGATTTGGTATGTTTGTAATGAATAAGGTTGTGGCTTGTGGACATACTTTGAATTATTGTGATCCGTGGATATGGTAAGTAGGGTCATTGCGTATATTGTTATTATATAAACAGGTTTATATATGGTGTGTTTGTGTGTTGTGGACCCCAAACTTCTGACCCGAGTCTGGAGGGCGCCACAGGTTTGGCATCAGAGCTAAGGTTTAAAGTCTGCCACAAGCCTAGATTGTCGGGAATGGGTAGAGGGTTAAGATTAGTATTAGAAAATAAAGAAATAGAACGTCGAGAGGTTGAGTGTGACTAGTAGGTTTTAGTACGATTTGTGGCGAGATTCAAGATTTTTATCTAGCAGCGTAATTTTCAAATAGCGGGGATGATAGATTCCTTTATTTCGATATCAACTGATCACTCAGAACCTTCAGTCGGATTACCATTAGCTGATTCACGCCCTTCTCATCGTACCAGTTACGACGGTTGCACCATTACAAGCTATTCCACTTGTTAGTCCCTTAACAATATAACAAGAATTACAGAAGGGGGTTTGAATGGAATTCTTGAAACTTTTTCTTGAAATAAAAATGTTCTCACTCGAATATATATATAAGTGTGAATTGATTAGCACAATGCGGAATAGTTACTTAAATAAATCAAAACACAAATAATTAAAAACATGAGTCTTTAAAAACTTTCTGGTGGATTTGAATGATTCCACCAGAGATATATAATATATATCGAGAGAACCCTGTGTGCAAAATGCTCACAGCTGCTTACAACAATTGAACAACTAAGAATGCAGAGAAATGCTAAGGATTTTTCTTACAAATGTTTCTCTGCTTGTTTCTCAGATTAGATAATTCCTTAGTTGCTACTTCTTGGTTTATATATATCGCCAAGATTACAAAGTAATGAGACAGGATAATAAAACCAAAACTATCTAGTCTATTATAATGCTACTTCATTACTCTATTCCAGCATCTTTGAATATCTTCATAATAACATGGAAATGGCAATGCTTCTTTGTTCTCGAAAACCCAGTTGAGTAGGCTACCACATTCCATTTGCATCCACTCGACGCATGTGACTGTGTTGTCACTGTCAACAGATATTTGAATTCTTTATCCGTCGGGTTCATGATCATCCGTCGAGTTATTGATCATCCGTCGGGTTGTTGATCATCCGTCGAATTCATTGTTGTTTATCCATCGGGTAGCAATAAGGCACTTGAATTCATTTCACTTATGCAGAATTACAAGACATCATCTATGTACAATTAATCAACCTATTCTGCATATCTAACTAAAGTCAACATGACTTAAGTACTACTACAGATTCTAAACAATGTGTATGCAGAAATGTGCTACAGACTTATTGTTACATTAGCTATTCACTCGATGGATAATAAGTCATCATCCGCCGGGACTATATTGAGTCATCCGTCGGGACTATGAACCTTATCCGTCGAGTGCTACATAATTTCACTAAGTAAAATCTACCAATGTGTTTTGTTCATGAAATCATCAAGTATACAACATATACACAACAATCTTCCCCAATTTATGTCTACTGGAATTGTAGCCATAAATTAAGAGATACTTGATGATAACAAAACACCCTAAAAATACAACTTTTAAAAGATAGTAGATAATACTGAAAAGTGCTTCAATTAACAAAATGTACAAAGTTTTGCTCACAGTCATTTTCAAGTTGCTCCTCTAGCCTGAGCAGATTTATCTAGTTCCTTGAAGGTCCGGATCTCTTTCCAAACTTTCTGTTGTTTTCCTCAATCTGATTTTGGAGCTGCCTGCGGAATTCCAGTTCATCAGATTCTGAGAGATTTAGCTTTCCTTGCATTTCCAAAAGAGTCTCATTGCTAGAGATGCTCAATTGGTCTTCTAATCTGAAAAATCTTCTCACTCCTTTATCATCCATGAACTCTATCAGCCAGTAGGGCCTTAGATGCACTCTTCTCCCTGTATAGGGGATAATTAGAGTCTTTGGGAGTGCATCTTTAGCTCTAACACTCCTTAGTTCTTCAATCTTCTTCAGTACCAATCTTCTTGCAGTAATATTGAACCCAAAGTTCTTCTTGAAGGATGAATAAACTTTAATCAGTACAACTTGGCTTTCTTGAAGGATCCTGTGAAGTGGCCACTGAATCTCATTTCCTCCTTTGTACTTGAACACTAACCTTTCAGGTAGGTTTCTGTATGCATCAATTCCTCTCACTTTATCTAGTTCATCTAGATAGAGGTTTAGATCAGAAAATTCTATGATGTCACACAAGTACATGTAATCTCCCTTACTGACTTTAGATTAAGCTTTGACTAGAGATTTGGATTTGAGAGGTGACAAATTTACTTTCTTGACTGCTCTTGACTTTATTCTTCTTGGCTTGTTAAGGATTGGCAAATAGAAGTCAGGAATTGGTATGTTCTCCCATTCTACTGGTTCATCCTTAGGCACAATAGGTTCACCATGGATGTTCCTGTAAGGATCCACCACTTTGATATCTTCAAATACCATAGAGGGTTTTGATGCTTGAGTTGTAGTTGGAGTGGATTCCTTGGGAAACTGATTCTCCAATTCCTTATCAACAATGTCCAGTTTCCTTTTAGTTCTTTTAGCCAATTCCTTGATTCTTGGAGATTTCTTCTGTTGTTCAACTTGCTTTTCTGATTCAATAACTTCAGATGGCTGAGAAGGAATTTGTTGTGATGAATTTATAGCATGTAGCTTGGCCAAGATAGCAATTTGCTCTTTCTTTTGTTTAGTCTTCTTAGCATCCAGAGCATCTTGCTTCTTTTCCTGCTTCAATCTAGCCTTTTCTTCTCTATTTGCTTGAGCAAATTGAGGATGTCCAGCCACCACACAAATTTCTTTCCCATTTCTGAAAATTTTAGCAATTCTTCATTTGGAAGCTGAATCAGCTGGATCTTTGTAGAAAACAATTGATCTTGACAGAAGCTTCTTTTCATCAGGCTTAGGTGTCTCATACACAGTATCCAAAGGGTTCTTCAATGATGATTTTGAGTAGTTCACCCTTGGTTTCAGAATTATTTCAGCCTTTGGAGATTTGATGCCGTATGACTGTCCTCTTTCCAGATAGTTCATGCTCATCTCATTCACACTAATTTGCTTGACTTGAGAGTGATGGATGTCTGACTTAACTGGCTCCTTGACAAGTTCAAACTTCTTTTGTATTTCCTCATCAATCTTCTCCCAGTTGACTAAACTCAACTTCTCCTTATCAGCTGCACTTATGTTGGCTGCTGCTGCATTGATCAGATCTATACTGTCTGTAACTGGTGACTTTGAGATAGTAGTGGAAGGCACAATTACTTTACTGATTTGAATCTGAAGCCTCTCCCCCTCACTTGGTCCTTTCTCCCCCTTTTTGTTATCATCAAGTTGATTGGAGGAGGGAGTTTGAGCAGCCACCAATTTTTGAAGTAAATTTGTCTGTTGAGCTTGATGAAGATGAATGGCTGTTAAAGATGCTTCCATGGTTGACATTCTTGTGTCCAAGGCATCTATCTTGGTTGACAGATCAAAATTTTTCCTTAATTGCCTCTTGATGTCAAGCATTGTAGCTTCTGGAAGTTTAGAATCCATCTTGTCTGAAATGGCCATCTTCATCTCCTCAATATCATTCTTCATGGTGTTGACATCCCTAGCATGTTGGAAGCCTTTGATTTGTTAAAGTTGCAGGGAGGCTAGATGTTCCTAAAGGAGCTTCTTTGTGCTGGCACTAGTAGTGGTTTGAAGAGAAATATTTGTCTGATTGATTAGTTGGATCAGGGTTGTCTTGAAGTAGTGCTCATCACGGTGCTTTGAAAATGCCCATGATGGCATACCTGATCTTGAACTTGAACGTACTTCTCCCCCTATGTCCATTGCCTCATCTTCACTATCCCCACTCCCATCACCAAAGAAATCAGCTGAGCCACCAGTCTCATAGTCCACATCACCAGCTGTAAAAGGCAAAGCTGTGATGGCATCCTTAGCTCTCATCATAGACTGTGTGGTATGCACCAAATTCAATATCCTTTCTGCGTTGTTATTGCCCTGTTCAGCTAGAAGTTGATAAGCTGGAACATGGTGAGTAAATACCTCAGCATCAAGGGAGGTGGAATCTATAACAGCTTTAGGATGCTGAGATCGTCCCTCCCTGTCTGCATCCTGGACATTCATTGACTCACTAGCAATGACATCCATCCTTATAGCTCCAGTACCTGCATTTCTCTCATTTTCTCTCTTTTGTTGCATCAGGGTGTCACCCTGGCTCCCCACCCTCACACCCTCACCTTCACCTACTAAGGTGAGACTCCTCTCACTTTCTTTTGCCAATCCTGAAGAAATGGATTGCATAGTTTCACTCATTTCCTCTCCTTTTTCCTGGGAGCAACCCAGACTCTTACTCAAAATACTCTTCTCTCTCAATCTTAAGAGTGACTGTACAACCACTAAATCTTCTGCACTTGAAATAAATGAAATTTAAAGCTGTGCAGAGATACTCGACGGATGAGTGATATCCATCAAGTGAGTGGTTTCGCTATCCGACAGATAACTGCTGTTAAGCTTATCCGTCGGGATACAATCACTACTCGATGGATGAGCAATATCCATCGAGAGAGTAGAAATGAATGAACTGGGAAAAGAAACTATTGTTGACTCTGTGCTGATTGAAGATATTTTGGGCACAGATGATACAACAGTTCCTAAAAGAATTGGCAAGTGAGCCAATAAATCGTCTAAAAGATGATGCTCACTTGCACTAGATTTTGGCTTCCCCAACAGAGTTAAAGAAGGGGAATCAGGAATTGATGTGTTTATCATATCCACATCCAGAGAATTTGTTCGTGAGTTTGGTGTTTGAGGTGCTTCTATGACTTGAGATTTTGGCTGTAACTCCACATTTATTGGACCCACATCAAACTGAATTTGTGAAGGTGCAGTGACTGTGTCTTTAGCACCAGTTTACACAGTGTGTGTACCCTGTGCATCCCCAAGGGTTTTAGACTTCATCTTTCTGGCATGAGTTTGGGGTGAGCTTGTGTCCCTAACCCTCTTGGCCTGTGCTCTTGGTTGAGGGCTTTGTTCAATAACTGCATCCTTTTGGGAGGATGCAGCTAGAAATGAGCTTTTATCCTTTTTAAGCACTGCAGTTTGTTGGGAAACTGCAGTGTGGCTAGGCTGGAATCCACTCAACTCTCCAACCTTATTCTTGGGGTTTCTTTTATGTTCACCCCTTCCCTCACCTTTCTTGCCCTCCTTCACACTCCCCTATTTGGTTTTAGTGGATTTTTCAACTGGCATCTTTTGGGAGATACCAGAGGGGGCTTTCTTTGATTTGGGTTTGAAAATTTTTGCAGTTTTGGTAGCTTAGGTAGGCAACTGTTTGGTCATTGACACAGTTGCCATAGCCACACTGGAACTCAAAGAAATTAGTGAGGTTGGAATAGTGGTAGGGATAGATGAACTTACCTCACTTACCTGAGGTGCTTGCATTACAGGAAAATAGAACAATGGCACATCCTTGTGATGATTGGCCCTGTTCAAATCTGCAATGAGCCTTCTCTCTTGAACCCAACAATCTAGTTTGTTGTTAAAGTTCTCAAGCACAATCTCTTTACAGAGGTGGTTAGCTAACATCATAAAGAATCTAGCATAATACACATTTTTACCTCTTTTATTTAACTCTCCTAATTTAAAGCCTAACTCAAACAAGACAAGGTCACTGAAATTATAGAATTCATCTGTAACTAGCTTGTAGAGCATGTTAAGCATTGAGATATTGACTGAATCAAAATTACTGACTTTACCTGAAAAGACCTTTGTCACAACATCATACATAAAACTCCATTCTTTCCTAAGACCCATTCTCCTAATGTCACTTAACTTAGAAGTAGAAAGAGCATAGTTCATAGAATTACGCATATTGATTATATCAGTGTTAGTGTGTGGTGAGGTCACAGTGTTATCAGAAATCTTGAAACATGCTTTTATAACAACACTATTGATACATAACTCTTTACCTTTAATGGTGAGTGTGATTGTCTTATCTGTTGAGTTGTAGGTAGCAGTGGTCCACATCTCTTCAACAACTTCACAGAAGATTGTGGGTGATTCCAGCATGGCATAGTTGAGCTTGCAATTCTTCACAAAGTCCATCATCTTGTGATAGTCACCAGATTGCTGAATACCCTTGTTCACTAGTGCAGTGAAATTGTTCTTCTCATAAATAAACCCAGTTTGAGACATAATCTTTATAACAGGTGCCATTGTTAGAGAATAAGAGCTTGAAGAGAAAGAGAGTAAGTGCTTTGAGAGAGAATGAAATTAGAGCAGTTGAATTGAGAATGATAAAAGAAAAGCGATTGCAATGAAATAAGCTTTTATACTATCTCAAAAATAACTGTTAAAACTAATAAAGTAAAATAAAGTAACCAATAGAAATTGCCTAAAATAACCGTTTAAAAATAAACTGTAAAAATTCCACCCATTATCCGTCGTGTTATGCTTACAAACTATAAGTATACTCGATGGATAATGTACAGGGAATTAACGGCTAAGATTAAGACAATTCGATGGATGAGGATAAACGGTTATCTGTCGAGTCACAAAATATTCCAGAAAAATAATTGATTTTTATTAGCAAATAGTATACCGACGGATGATCAAACTCGATGGATAAAGATCACCCGTCGAGATGTAAATTTTGACTTAGCCAAAATTTCATCCTAGATTGAGAAATTAATTAAATTTCTGGCTGCATTTTAACTAGCAAATTAACTCATATGAATTTAAGAATAATTAAGCACACCTAACTCACTTACCAACCTTGAAAAGGTGGATTCATCCAGTGGCTTGGTAAAGATATCTGCAAGCTGCTTCTCACTTGGAACAAAATGAAGCTCCACAGTACCATTCATTACATGTTCCCTTATGAAGTGGTACTTGATATCTATGTGCTTTGTCCTTGAATGTTGTACTGGATTTTCAGTGATGGCAATTGCACTTGTGTTATCACAGAAAATAGGTATCCTCTCAACTTGCAAACCATAGTCTAGCAATTGATTTTTCATCCATAATATCTGTGCACAGCAACTACCAGCAGCAATATATTCAGCTTCAGCTGTAGAAGTAGAAACTAAATTTTGCCTTTTACTGAACCAGGACACAAGCTTGTTTCCTAAAAATTGACAGGTTCCTATTGTACTTTTTCTATCAATTCTACAACCTGCATAATCTGCATCGGAATAACCAGTTAGATCAAAACCAGAATCTCTAGGGTACCAAATGCCAAGTTTTGGTGTTCCCTTGAGATATCTAAAAATTCTCTTAATAGCTATTAAGTGAGATTCTCTAGGATCAGCCTGAAATCTAGAACATAAACATGTAGCAAACATTATATCTGGCCTACTAGCTGTTAAGTACAAAAGTGAGCCAACCATGCCCCTATAACTTGAAATAACCACAGATTTTTCAGTAGTGTTTAATTCAAGCTTAGTTGCAGTAGCCATGGGAGTTTTTGCAGATGTGCAATCCACTAGATCAAACTTCTTTAAAAGATCAAAGATATATTTAGTTTGACTAATGAATATTCCATCACTAACTTGCTTAACTTGTAAACCAAGAAAGTAAGTCAGTTCTCCCATCATACTCATTTCATACTTACTTTGCATCAATTTGGCAAACTTTTTGCAAAGTTTCTCATCTGTAGAGCCAAAAATAATATCATCTACATAAATTTGAACAAGTATACTAGAGCCATTAACATTTTTGAAAAATAAAGTTTTATCTACAGTACCTCTTGTGAAGTGATTTTCCAAAAGGAACTTTGATAAAGTGTCATACCAGGCTCTAGGTGCTTGCTTCAGTCCATAAAGTGCTTTTAAAAGAAAATATACATGTTTTGGAAAATTTGGATCTTCAAAACCAGGAGGTTGACTGACATAGACTTCCTCCTCCAAATCTCCATTCAGAAAGGCACTTTTGACATCCATTTGATAGACCTTGAAATTGGCATGGGCTGCATAGGCTAAGAAGATTCTGATGGCTTCAAGTCTTACAACAGGAGCAAATGTTTCATCAAAATCTATTCCTTCTTGTTGACAATAGCCCTTAACAACCAATCTTGCTTTGTTCCTGACTACTATGCCATTTTCATCTATCTTGTTTCTGAATACCCACTTGGTGTCTATTGGATTCTTTCCTTTAGGCTTGGGCACCAGCTTCCATACATTATTCCTTTCAAATTGGTTTAGCTCCTCCCGCATAGCTAAAATCCAATTAGGATCCAACAAAGCTTCTTCTACCTTCTTTGGTTCTTCCTTGGAAAGAAAGCTGCTGTATAGACATTCTTCTTGAGTTGCTCTCCTTGTTTGAACTTTAGAAGATGCATCACCAATTATGAGCTCAAAGGGGTGATCTTTTGTCCATTTTCTTTGTTGAGGTAGATTAGCTCTAGATGAAGAAGCCTCATTGTTGTCTTGATGTGTGATTGAGTTTTGATTGTTAGAAACTCCCCCTGAGTTTTTGGATATTTGATTTGAGAAAGGGGAACTTTCTGTAGGTGATCTATCTTAATTTCCAGCTTCTCTTGATAACCCGACAGATGGTGAATTTTGAGTACCGACGGATTAAGCTGGTTGTCTCCCGATGGATAACACAGATTGCCTCCCGACGGATGAAGCATTATGTAACTCGACAGATGTTGAGTTTTGTGCTTCATTGATCACTTTCATCATCACTATCATCACTAACCATCTCCACATTATCGAATTTGAGGCTCTCATGGTAATCTCCATCTTGCAGTCCTTCAATCTTTTTATCATCAAACACAACATGTATTGATTCCACAACAATGTTGGTTCTTAGATTATAAACTCTATATGCTTTACCAATAGCATATCCAACAAAAATTCCTTCATCTGCTTTAGCATCAAACTTCCCATTTTGATCAGTTTGATTTCTCAGAATATAGCATTTGCATCCAAAGACATGAAGAAAATTTAGAGTTGGCTTCTTGTTCTTGAACAATTGATAGGGAGTCATGCATCTTGCTTGATTAACCAGAGAAATATTCTGAGTGTAGCATGCAGTATTAACAGCTTCAGCCCAAAAATATGTTGGCAGTTTAGATTCTTAAAGCATTGTCCTTGCAGCTTCAATAAGTGATCTGTTCTTCCTTTCCACTACTCCATTTCGTTGTGGAGTTCTTGCTGCTGAAAACTCATGCAGAATCCCATTTTCCTCACAAAATGCTCTCATGACAGAATTCTTGAACTCAGTTCCATTGTCACTCCTGATTCTTCTAACCTTGAAATCAGGGTAATTATTGATTTGCCTTATGTGATTGTTGATGATTTCACTAGCCTCATCTTTAGACTTTAGGAAATATGTCCAAGAGAACTTTGAGAAATCATCTACAATTATTAGGCAAAATCTTTTCCTTGAGATAGACAACACATTGACCGGTCCAAACAAATCCATATGTAGCAGTTGCAAAGGTTCTTCAATTGTTGAATCAAGTTTCTTCCTGAATGATGCTTTAATCTGCTTCCCCTTTTGGAAGGCATCACACAGTCCATCCTTAGAAAACTCCACTAGAGGAATGCCTCTAACCAGTTCTTTCTTTACTAGCTCATTCATGGTCTTGAAGTTTAAATGGGATAGCTTCTTGTGCCATAGCCAACATTCATCTTGACTTGCTTTACTGAGAAGACAAGTAACAGATTCTGCATTAGATGAGTTGAAATCAGCTAGGTACACATTTCCTTTTCTCACACCAGTGGGAACCACTTTGTTGCTTCTTTTATTAGTCACAACACAGGCTTCCGAGTTGAAGGTTACTGAGTTGCCTTTATCACAAAGCTGGTTGATACTCAACAAGTTGTGTTTGAGACCATCCACTAAGGCAACCTCCTCAATGATGCCATTTTCCTTTAAAAGCAAGCCATATCCCACAGTATAACCCTTACTATCATCTCCAAAAGTAATACTTGGGCCAGCTCTTTCCTTAAACTCTGTGAGCAGGGTAGAATCACCAGTCATGTGTCTTGAACAACCACTATCCAAGTACCAAAGATTCTTTCTGTTTCCCTGCACACATCAAAATCAAATCAAGTTGATTTTGGTACCCAAGTTTCCTTGGGTCCTGCCTTGTTAGCTTTCTTTTTCTTTTTCTTAGGCTTTATCTCATTTGACTTGGGGATATCAGATTCATCCTTGGTCATTTGAGTTGGGCCTTTGAAACTATTCATTGCAACAGAATTATCATGCATATTATAATCAACAGGGAATGTCATACTTTTAGTAAACATGTTATTCCAGTTGGGCATGCTAAATGGCATTTGTGGCATACTAAATGCAGCATAATAAGGATTGGGTGCAAATGGCATATTAGCAAACTGTGCATTCATATTCTGTGTAGACATGGCATTCATAGGCATGGGAGGCATGCCATTCATGTTAGGAAAGTGAGGTGGCACAGACATGGAAGTAGGCATGACAGATTTGCAATTAACAGACAAATGATTTACACTACCACACTTGACACAGATTTTTCTAGGAGCATATTTATCAGATGTGTAGTTATTGTGTTTGTTAATCCCTACTTTACCATTTCTATTATTTTTCTTTTTAGCCTCTGTTTTTACCTCAATCATTTCAAGTATGTCACTTAACTGTTTGACAGTCATGTGACCAACATTATCCTTTTTCCCTTTCTTAACTTAACTCGATTCTCCAGAAATAAAGTTCTTGGAAACAAACCCATACTTCTCATTCAGCTTAACAAGTTTGGCTTTACTGATAGGCTTGCTCACAGCCGACGGATGAGGATTTTCATCATTAGACGGATAACCCTTTTTGTTATCCGACGAATGATCCTCATCATCCGTCGAGTCTACATCTGTTAGCACTCCATCTACCAAATTTGGTTCTAGTTTCTCTTTGTTCTTTTTCCAGGCTGCATCACAGAAAGACTCAATTCCTTGAACTTTGGTGATTTGAGCATGGACATCCCTAGATATTTTCCATGCCTTAATCACCTCCTGTTCACGCTCGAGCTGCTTCTTTAAAATTTATTCTTTCTTCAAGGACTCAGTTAATTCCTCCTTGGAAATCTTACACTCAATTCTTAACTTTTCAAAATCAATGAACTGAGACTCAAGCACATTATTTCTCTCACTTAAAAACAAATTGTTTTCTTTGATTTTAGCATTTTCTTTAGTAAGAGACTTAAGTGTAACACGCAAATGATATAACTCTGTAAACATGTCATTTATAGCAACATTACACTCAGCTTTAGATAAATATGCAAGGTTTGTAGTAATTACTTGATTACTTGAAGAACTTGATTATGTTTCATCAGACTTGGCCATTAGGGCTAGATTAACATAGCTGACATCTTCATCTTCATCCAGACCATCTGCTGCCCAGTCATGTTCTTGTGTAATGAAAGCCTTTTCCTTTTATTTGAGCAGTTCAAAGTATTTTTGCTTATAATCCATAGGCTCAAACTTTTTCTTACTGGAATCTGGCTTCCTACACTCATTGGCAAACTGCCCTGCCAAGCCACATTTGAAACATTTGAATTTTGATTTATCCACCATGTTTCTATTTGGCTTGGCTGCTCCAAAGTCCTTTTTGAACTTGAGCTTGGCAAATCTTCTGGAAAGAAATGCTAAGTGTTCAACAATGTCTTCCATGTCATCTTGGCTCAAAGAATCTTCACTTTCTACTGCAAGCCCCTTGCCCTTGCTTTCACAGACCCTTGAAGTTGACTCAACAGCTTCCATCTTCACTCCCTTCTCTTTTTCCAACTGAGAAACTAGTGCAATGGATCCTCCTTTGTTCTTTCCTCTCTCCATCCTCTCATCTTTCTCTATTTCAAGCTCATATGTTTTCAGGATGCCATATAGTCTCTCCAAAGTAAGCTCCTTATAATCTTGTAAGTTTCTCAATGAGACTGTCATTGGTTTCCATTCTGTTGGAAGAGATCTAAGGAATTTCAGATTGGAGTCTTTTGTCTGATAGACCCTTCAGCTTTAGAGCATTTAGCAGTTTTTGAAACCTACTAAAAATGTCAGTGAGAGACTCACTTTCTTCATTATGAAAATGCTCATATTGCTGAATCAGTAGCTGCATCTTGTTTTCTCTAACTTGCTCAGTGCCATCACAGATGATCTGTATTGTATCCCAAACATCCTTGACAGTTTTGCAGTTGATAATGTTGTCAAACATATCTCCATCAACTCCATTAAACAAGATATTCATGACCTTTTTATCCTTCCTGACTTGTTCAATGTCAGGATCAGACCATTCATGCCTTGGCTTGGGGACTGATGGCTTGTTTCCTGTTGCAGCTCTCATTTGAACATGAGGGCCTCTTTCTATGCAGTCAACATAGGCCTCATCTTAAGAAATCAAATGAAGATGCATCTTTACCTTCCAATGATGGTAATTATCTTTATCCAGAAAAGGGATCTTGACTCCAACATCCTTCTTGTTCATCTTGCTGTATTGTTTTGATATTTAAACTCTTTGTAAGTTAAGAGCTTGCTCTGATACCAATTGTTAGTCCCTTAACAATATAACAAGAATTATAGAAGGGGGGTTGAATGGAATTCTTGAAACTTTTTCTTGAAATAAAAATGTTCTCACTCGAATATATATATAAGTGTGAATTGATTAGCACAATGCGGAATAGTTACTTAAATGAATCAAAATACAAGTAATTAAAAACATGAGTCTTTAAAAACTTTCTGGTGAATTTGAATGATTCCACCAGAGATATATAATATATATCGAGAGAACCCTGTGTGCAAAATGCTCACAGCTGCTTACAACAATTGAACAACTAAGAATGCAGAGAAATGCTAAGGATTCTGCTTACAAATGTTTCTATGCTTGTTTCTCAGATTGGATAATTCCTTAGTTGCTACTTCTTGGTATATATATATCACCAAGATTACAAAGTAATGAGATGGGATAATAAAACAAAAACTATCTAGTTTATTACAATGCTACTTCATTACTCTATTCCAGCATCTTTGAATATCTTCATAATAGCATGGAAATGGCAATGCTTCTTTGTTCTCGAAAACCAAGTTGAATAGGCTACCACATTCCATTTGCATCCACTCGACGCATGTGACTGTGTTGTCACTGTCAACAGATATTTGAATTCTTTATCCGTCGGGTTCATGATCATCCGTCGAGTTATTGATCATCCGTCGGGTTGTTGATCATCCGTCAAATTCATTGTTGTTTATCCATCGGGTAGCAATCAGGCACTTGACTTCATTTCACTTATGCAGAATTACAAGACATCATCTATGTACAATTAATCAACCTATTCTGCATATATAACTAAAGTCAACATGACTTAAGTACTACTACAGATTCTAAATAATGTGTATGCAGAAATGTGCTACAGACTTATTGTTACATAAGCTACTCACTCGATGGATAATAAGTCATCATCCGTCGGGACTATATTGATTCATCGGTCGGGACTATGAACCTTATCCGTCGAGTGCTACATAATTTCACTAAGTAAAATCTACCAATGTGTTTTGTTCATGAAATCATCAAGTACACAACATATACACAACACCACTTCTTGGAGTGAGACCACCTATTCGAGGACCCCACCTGCTAATTATGACTTTACCAGACTTTCGGTGGCGGGTGAATCTATTCAGTTTACTCCACACCCTGTTCCCTACTACAAGTATGAGGCTGTTCTGTTAGAGCGAGAGGCCTTGTTGGCCCGGATTCAGGAGCTACAACATATCATAAGGACTATGGATATTGACAGGAAAGTAAAGGAGCTTTGGAATGAGATTCAGGTGACTCGTAAAATACTTGAGGCTAGACTTCATGGAGCTACCTGTGAGTATGCATCCCCAGATGTTCTTATGGGGTGGGCCAGAGAAGCATTGGAGGATTTTGAAAGACTTGGTGGACCAGAGTTTCCATAACAGAAATGATGTGACAACTAATATATGTATAATAGTGTGTAGTGTGTATTATTGGACTTTTGGTAGGAATGCGAACAAACTAAACCTGATGAATAAGGAATAGGCATGTTGTACCTTTGCCTTTAATAAAATGTTTTGTGCTTGTACCACCAAACTTTGATATATATCAATACCTTACCTTTACAACATTGTCATTTATTTTACCATACCTATTTTATCTTATTACACCAGTTATAAAACTCTTGTGATAACATGTACCCTATTCCCCTTAACTGTTTACATTCTGTAAAGAAGCATGCTATTTACTTAGTTCAACTATTAAAAATGATTTCAAAAAGAGATATTTTTGTTTTACAAAATCTTTTCATAAAAAGGATTTTGTTTTAAAGGCTAAATAAATTATTTGATTCTTTACAGAAAATGTCTCCCAGAAGAAATACCCGTTCCACCAACCAGAATGAAGAAACCAACAACAACAACAACAACAACAACAACAACACCCAAGACAGCAACAACCAGAATGCCAACCCAGGTCCCATAGACCCAATTGTAGCCCAGATTCTTCAGATCTTGGCTCAACAGACAGTTCACCTGACTCAACAACAGCAGAGGTAGACCAACCCTCAGGTAACCTTTAAGACATTTCAGGCGGTGAATCCACCAGAGTTTAAGGGTTCTGTAGATCCTATTGAGGCAAGAGTCTGGTTGAAGGAAATTGAGAAGGCGTTTGCCTTAGTTAAAGTAAGAGGGGAGCAAAAGACTGAGTTTACAAGTTATTACTTGAAGAATGAAGCCACCTACTGGTGGGAAACTGTTAAAATATTGGAAGGTACAAATGATGTTACGTGGGATAGATTCAAGGAGCTATTTTTAGAGAAGTATTTCCCCCAGTTTGTTCAGGATCAAATGGAGTTGAAGTTTCTAGAGCTAAAGCAGGGAAATATGTCAGTGGCAGATTATGAAATTAAGTTTGAGGAGTTGTCTAGGTTTGTGCCATCATATGTGGACACTGATAGGAAGAAAGCTAAAAGGTTTCAGCAAGGACTCAAGCCATGGATTTGAGGGAAGGTGGCCATATTTGAGTTGGACACGTATGCGGGAGTTGTGCAGAAGGCTATGATTGCGGAGACAGAGAGTGAAATGTCTCAGAAGGAGAAGGAAGGTAAGAAGAGGAAGTTTGAGGGAAGTGAAGGACAGTCCCAAGCAGGGCAGTTTCCAAATTTTAATCAAAGGAAGGGCAGGTTCCAGCTCGGAAGAAATTTTAACAAACATAATGCAGGTAATGGAGGCCAAGGTAGCCGCCCAACCATTGGGAACCAGCCAACCCAGCAGAGGCCAGCTATACCAGACTGTCAAGTCTGTGGGAAGAAACATGGTGGAGTTTGCAACAAGTTGAATGTGGTCTGCTACAGATGCAACCAGAAGGGGCCCTATTCAAGGGAGTGCCGTAATTAGCCAGCCAGAGAGCTAGTCAACAAGGACCAGCCTACCAAGAATCAGACATGCAAGGTTCTAGTAATTGGCTATGTTTTAAGAATCAGACGCTAGAGGAGAAAGTGGTCACGTTTAGAGGCCAGAGACAAGCGAAGAAGTTCTTGACGATGATCCAAGCTAGGAAGTTACTACAACAAGGATGCGAGCACTTCATTGTGTATGTGATAGATAGAAGTCAGGAGCCAACAAAACTGAAAGACATTCCAGTGGTAAATAAATTTCCAGACGTATTTCCAGACGAATTACCAGGACTTCCTCCAGATAGAGAAATTGAATTTGCAATCAACTTAGCACCTGGAACGGAACCAGTACCTAAGGCCCCGTACAGGATGGCGCCAGTTGAAATGAGGGAATTGGCAAAGAAATTGCAAGAATTGTTGGAGAAAGGAGTGATTAGACCCAGTATATCCCCATGGGGTGCACCAATACTATTTGTTAAGAAGAAGGACAGAAGCATGAGGTTATGCATCGACTATCGAGAACTTAATAAGCTTACGATCAAGAACAAGTATCCATTATCTCAAATCGATGATTTGTTTGATCAGCTGAAAGGAGCCAAGTACTTCTCTAAGATTGATTTGAGATTCGGCTATCACCAATTAAAGATCAAACCTGAAGATATACCAAAGACAACTTTCAGAACAAGGCACGGTCATTATGAATTCTTAGTAATGTCTTTTGGATTGACCAATGCCCCAGCAGCATTTATGGACTTTATGAACAGAATTTTTAAGGAATATTTGGACAAATTTGTAATTGTGTTTATCGATGATATTTTGATCTACTCAAAGTCAATAGAGGATCATGCATAGCATTTAAAGATATCTTTGGAATTTTAAGAAAGAAGAAGTTGTATGCAAAGTTTTCAAAGTGTATATTTTGGTTATAAGAAGTTCAATTCTTAGGACACATTGTAAGTCATAAAGGGATCAAAGTGGACCCAGCAAAAATTGAAGCAGTTATGAATTGGGAAAGTCCAAAAACACCAATAGAGGTGAGAAGTTTCTTGGAATTAGCAGGATATTATCGACGATTTGTTCAAGATTTCTCGAAGATTGCGACGCCTCTGACGAAATTTACCAGGAAAAATGAGAAGTTTATATGGAATGGGAAGTGCGAAGAAAGTTTTCAAGAATTGAAGAAGAGGTTAATCACGGCACCTGTTTTGTCACTTCCAGATGATCAAGGAAATTTCGTAATCTATAGTGATGTTTCTCATAAGGGATTAGGTTGTGTTCTGATGCAGCACGATAAAGTCATTGCATATGCGTCTAGACAACTGAAATCTCATGAGAAGAAGTATCCTACTCATGACTTGGAACTAGCCACGATAGTATTCTCCTTGAAGATTTGGAGACACTATTTATATGGAAAAAGATGCGAGATTTATACGGATCATAAGAGTTTGAAGTACATATTCACGCAAAAGGAGCTTAACATGAGACATAGGAGATGGCTGGAGTTGATCAAAGACTATGATTGCACGATTAACTATCATCCGGGAAAAGCGAATGTGGTGGCAGATGCGTTAAGCAGAAAGGAAAGATTGAACATATTGATGATACCTGAGGAGTTATATAAGGAATTTCAGAAATTGGACTTGGAAGTCAGAATGTGCAAACCTGATGAAGCAAAGATGTATAGTATGACTTTTCAACCAGAATTGTTAGAAAAGATAAGAAAGTGCCAAGAGGAAATAATGGATGAGGATATCAATCGTTTGGTCGGAGAAGAGTTATGCACTCAGAAGGACGATCAAGGTATTCTCAGATTTTCATCCAGAATTTGGATACCACCAGTGGCAGAATTGAAGAATGAAATTCTATAGGAAGCTCACAATTCAAGGTATTCTATTCATCCGGGAAGTACCAAGATGTACAGAGATTTAAAAGAGAATTATTGGTGGCCAGACATGAAGAGAGAAATTGCGGAATGGGTTAGTAAATGTTACACGTGTTAGAGGGTCAAGGCAGATCACCAGAGACCAAGTGGATTATTACAGCCACTAGAGATTCCAGAGTGGAAGTGGGAGCACCTTGCTATTGACTTTATAGTTGGCTTACCAAGGAAGAAAGCGATCCACGATGCTATTTGGGTTATAGTGGACAGACTAACCAAATCAGCGCATTTCTTGCCTATCAATGAAAGATTTTCACTGGATAAGTTGGTTCACATGTATTTGAAGGAAATAGTAGTGCGTCATGGAGTCCTTGTGTCTATTGTGTCTGATCGAGATCCACGTTTTAATTCAAGATTTTGGAAAAGTTTTCTAGAATGTTTAGAAACTAAGTTGAATATGAGTACGGCTTATCATCCGCAGACGGACGACCAAAGCGAGAGAACAATCCAAATAATTGAAGACATGTTACGTGTGTGTGCCACTGATTTCAAAGGAAATTAGGATGAGCATTTTCCTTTAGTGGAGTTTGCTTATAATAACAGTTATCATGCCAGTATCGGAATGCCTCCCTATGAAGCTCTTTATGGACGCAAATATCGATCACCAGTATATTGGGATGAAGTCGGAGAACGTAAGATACTTGGACCCGAATTGGTACAGCAGACAAAGGAAGTTGTTGTGATCATTCAGAAGAGGCTAATTACAGCACAAGATCACCAAAGGAAATATGCAGACCAATCCATAAAGGATATGGAATTCGAAGAAGGAAATCTAGTGTTATTGAAGGTGTCACCGTGGAAAGAATTATCGAGATTCGGAAAGAAAGGGAAGTTGAGTCCTAGATACGTTGGACCTTTTGAAGTTTTGAAACGTGCCGGCAAGGTGGCATACGAGTTGGAGTTACCCCCGCATATGGAGCATATTCATAATGTTTTTCACGTATCGATGCTTAAGAGATATAATCCAGACTCTAGGCATGTAATTGAGTATGAGCCGATAGAAATTCAGGCAAATCTGTCGTATATAGAGAATCCAATAGAGATTCTAGAAAAGAGAGAAAAGGTATTGAGAAATAAAGTTGTGAATCTAGTACGAGTATTGTGGAGAAACCCTATGGTTGAAGAATCAACCTGGGAGTTAGAAAGTGATATGCGAGAAAAGTACCCTCAATTGTTTACTTAGGAGATTCTGAGGATATAATCCTTTTAAGGGGGGAGGATGTAATATCCGGGACATGACGTGTAATTATTTTTATCAATAAATGAATATTTTGTGATTATTATGTGATTTTTGGTGAATTATTTGATAATTGGTGTTATTATGTGAATATTTATACGTGGTAAAGTCTAGGTATGTTAATTTTATTATGTCCAAAATAAAATATAGATAATTAAGGTATTTTCTGGTAATTTTTAGAGTGTTATATGATTTAATATTGATTTATGAATTTATTAACTATTTTCTGAATAATTACAAAATTATTCTATAAAGCCGGGAATCGTCCAACCTCGACCGGTTTTACATTTTTACAATCGGAAACTCTTCCGAGAACACCTTCCTAACCTAATCTGGTAATTCCGGACATTTTCCATGTTTTGACCTTTTCAATCCGGATTACGGTTTGACCCGTGCGCGGACCGGCGCAATATTCTTGATATGCTAACCCTTTTCGATAACATTATCTTTGTACAAATCATTTTATAAAAGCCCGATTTTGATAATTATCTGAAATAGGATAATACTTATCCAAAACAGGATAGTGTTTATCCAAAACAGGATAATGCTTATCCAAAACAGGATAATGTTTATCCAAAATAATCGTATTTATAGTTACTTAACGGCTAAGAAACATATTTATCGATCCAACATGATCCATAACGTAATAATATTCCGTAAATATAAATAGCTCTTTTCTTATTTCATTTCACTCGTATAATCATAATCAGACAGTACAAACCAGTAAAACACAGAGAAAACCCTAATAAAATACCACGTTCTTGAAAATCAATCGCACAAACGAAGGTGTTATCGAACTCCGATTCAGGCGTGCAATATATCAAAACGAAGCCCTCGAGAACCTCTTTCTGAATCCACCACCTATTTTTGTGTAGAAATCAATGTATTTTTCTTAATTAATTGTTTTAAATCGAATTATTTATGGATTAAATTAAGAATTTTTGTTCTTGATGTTGTTTGTATGATTTGATGGCATAATCATGTAGATCTTTTCTTCCTGGTCATTTTGGTATATTATATGTCAAAAACTGAGTTCAATAATATATAAAAATTGATGTTTAATTCTGGAAAATTGAAATTAGGGTTTTGAATGTTTGAATGTTCTAAATCGAATTTGGGATTTTTAATTTCGTGAATCCTGGGCTTGATTGAATAACATCAGTGTATAGATCGTTCAAAAATAAGTCAGTTTATGTAATTAGTTTCTCCGTTGGATGCCAGAATCGACCCGCCAAAAAAGCTCGAAGCTTCGCCGGCGTTAATGGCGATTTCGCCGGCATCCCGGTTTCAGGAACGATTTACTTCTGTTTTTGCTGTAATTTGGTTGTTGTTGAGTTGTTAAATGAAGCCTAATCAACCACGAATATGATAGTGTTGTCTGGGTTGAGGATTGAAGCTCGCCGGAAAAACCCTGGCGGCCGGATTCTGGAATTACGGGCGGCGAGTTGAACAGTTCTTCACGACCCGTTTGTTTGACCAGTCTTGACCTGCTTTTGATCCTGTTTTTCCCTAATTCCATATCCAATTTCTGTTTCTGATTTACTTTATTTAAAAATCATTTTAAAATTCTATTTTTTACAAAAAAAATCATAATTAATTCTAGAAAATTATTTTTAAAATTTAGAGAATTGTTTTTAATTATTTAAAAATAAATATGATTTATTTTAATTAATTTTAATTAGTTTTTAATTATTTTAATTAATTGATTAATTTAATATTATTTGATTAATAAATTTAATTAATTATTAATTAATTAATTTTAATTTATTTAATAATTAGATTTAATCATTTAATTTGATTTAAAATTTTCGAAAAATAGTTTCGAACTTTAAAATATTATTTAAAATTATTTTCAAGGCTCGATAATTATTATAAAATTATTTTAAAGCCAGATTCAGGTGTTTGAACTCTATTATTTAATTATAATATAATTCGGAGCCCCGTTTTAATTCCGAAAAATGTTCAAAAATTCATATTAAATACCTGGAAAATCATTTTTTACCCCCAATCTTCTTTGAAAATTATTTTGATCAAATATCTTACGTGCTATGTGCTATATGTGATCTGATTGCTGTATAATATGATTGTATGTGCATTTTTTGACTGTTTTTGCTGTAAGTTTCTATCAGGAATGTTGTGTACTTGATGATAAGTGAGATAAAACACCTTAGTAGATTTAACTTAGTAAAATTTTGTAGCACCCGACAGATGATCAATTATAGTCCTGACGGATGATTCAATATAGTCCCGACGGATGACTAATTGATATCCATCGGGTGAGTAGCTTATGTAACAATAAGTCATGTAGCACACTTCTGCAAACAACTTTGTATAGTTTCTGTAGTAGCTTATGAGTCATGGAAACTGCTAGTAGATGTACAGAATAGGTTGATTAAATATAAATATAAGATTTCTTGTAATTATGCACAAATGAAATGAAGTCAAGTGATAAATGGCTACCCGATGAATGATTAACAAAGCTGCCCGACGGATGATTAACAAGGCAACCCGATGGATAACGAGCATGTACCCGACGGATGATCAATTCAAACATCTGTTGACAGTGACAACACAGTCACATGCGTTGGGTGTTTGCAAAAGGAATGTGGCAGCCTGTTTAGCAGGAAAATGAGAACAAAGAAGCATTACCATTTTCATGCAAGCTATGAAGGTTTTCAAAGATGCTGGAATTGAGTAATGAAGTAGCATAGAGTTAGACTTGATAGTTTTATTTTATTATCTTGTCTTTTTGCTATGTAAACTTGGTGATATATAAACCAAGTACAACAAGTAGAACAACAACTAACAAGACTAAGAAAATACATTCACAGAGAAATATTTGTAAGCTGTATCCTTAAGCATTTCTCTGCAAGTTTTAGTTGTTCATACTTGTAAGCAGCTGTGAGCTTATTTGAGCTACACAGAGTTCTCTCGATATATATATATATATATATATATATATATATATATCTAGTGGATGCATTAAAATCCACCAGAAAGTTTTAAAGACTTGTGTTTTTATTACTTGTGTCTTGATTTATATAATTCTTTCATTCCGCATTTTACAAATCATACACATATATATTATTGAGTTATAATCATTTTTCGTAAATCTTAAAAATAAGCCAGAATTATATTCAACCCCACATTTTATAATTCTTGTTGTATTGTTAGGGAATAACAATTTGTATCAGAGCAAGCTCTGGAAGTACAAAAAGTTTAAAGATCACAACAAAACAGCAAGATGAACAAGAAGGATGTTGGAGTGAAGATTCCATTTCTGGACAAGGACAATTATCACCACTGGAAGGTGAAAATGCACCTACATCTTCTTTCTCAAGATGAGGCCTATGTGGATTGCATTGAAAGAGGTCCTCATGTACCAATGAGAGCTGTAACAGGGAATGAACCATCTGTTCCCAAGCCTAGGCATAAATGGTCAGATCCTGATATTGAGCAAGTCAGGAAAGACAAAAAGGCCATGAATATATTGTTCAATTGAGTTTATGGTGATATGTTTGATAACATCATTAACTGCAAAACTGCCAAGGAGGTTTGGGATACAATTCAGATTATTTATGATGGTACTGAGCAAGTAAGAGAAAATAAGATGCAACTGCTAATTCAGCAATATGAGCACTTTCATTGTGAAGAGAGTGAGTCTCTCACTGACATTTTTAGTAGGTTTCAAAAACTACTAAATGCTCTGAAGTTGCATGGAAGAGTCTATCAGAAAAAAGACTCCAATCTCAAGTTCCTTAGATCTCTTCCAATGGAATGGAAACCAATGACAGTCTCACTGAGAAATTCACAGGATTACAAAGAGTTTACCCTGGAGAGACTGTATGGCATCCTGAAAACTTATGAGCTTTAAATAGAGCAAGATGAGAGGATGGAGAAAGGAAAGAAGAAAGGAGGGTCCATAGCACTAGTTGCTGAGTTGGAGAAAGAGAAAGAGGTGAAGGTAGAAGCTGTTGAGTCTACTTCAAAGGTCTGTGAAAACAAGGGCAAAGGACTGGTAGTAGAAAATGAAGATTCTTTGAGCCAAGATTATATGGATGATATTGATGAACATCTTGCATTTCTTTCCAGAATATTTTCCAAGCTCAAGTTCAAGAAGAACTTTGGAGCTGCTAAGCCAAATAGAAACATGGTGGATAAATCAAAATTCAAATGTTTCAAATGTGGCTTGACAGGGCACTTTTCCAGTGACTGTAGAAAGTCAGATTCCAGCAAGAAGAAGTTTGAGCCTGTGGATTATAAACAGATGTATTTTGAGTTGCTCAAACAAAAGGTAAGGGCTTTTATTACACAAGAAAATGACTGGGCAACAGATGTTCTGGATGAGGATAAAGATGTCAGCTATGTCAATCTAGCCCTAATGGCCAAGTCTGATGAAATAGAGACAAGTTCTTCAAGTAATCAGGTAATCACCACTAACCTTGCACATTTATCTAAAGCTGAGGGTAATGATGCAATTAATGACATGTCTACAGAATTATATCATTTACGTGTTACACTTAAGTCCCTCACTAAGGAAAATGTTAAATAAAAGAAAACAATTTATTTTTAAGTGAGAGGAATAATGTGCTAGAATCTCAGTTTATTGAATTTGAAAAATTGAGAATAGAATGTAAGATTGCTAAGGATGAATTAACCGAGTCCTTGAAGAAAGAAGAGATTTTGAAGAAGCAGCTTGAACGAGAACAGGAGGTGATTAAGGCATGGAAATCATCTAGAGATGTCCATGCTCAAATCACCAAAGTTCAAAGAATTGAGTCCTTCTGTGATTGTAATAACCCCAATTTTTGGAATTTTTGAAACCCTGATGAATAGTAACTTTTGCTGATGATGCTGATTAAGGAAAATTATCAGACCATGATATATAGCAGTACTGTTATGGAAATTCTAAGATCGTATTAGTATTCCATAAAGTAAATAAGTGTATGTAAAGATCGTCAGAATCCAAATTCGAACACTTTGATTTTTCCCGAAAATCCACCAGATACCGAAAGAATTGAGTTTAAGGTAACATGATTAAAAGGATTTTAATTCAAGGATTATAAGAGAGGATCATAAAAGGAATATAATATATTGAGAAAGGTTTAGGGAACCCAAGTAATAAGATCCCGGATATGATCCCTCAAACGATTAGTAAGAACGAACGATAAACGAGTCGTAAAACAATTAAACGACAGGTAATGCAAGAGAGATTAATGCAAGGATTAAGGATGATAATCAAGCAACTAAGCAAGGATTAGCATAAAAGATGCTTCCACCACCAAGTGATGACAAGTGGTAATTGATGAAGTCACCAAGGTGATGTCATGCTTAGTCACACTCCACTCACTTTATTCAACCAATTAATCACCCAAATATCCCATTCACTTTCATTTTCCACCACAAACTCATTTAGCAAAGTAAAAACTCTCCCAAGAATAAGTGCTCTCGGCTTCTTCATCCTAAAGAAGAGAAAATTTCCAAAAATCAAGATTCAAGCTTTGTTAAATTACAAGGTAATTATCCAAGGTTCCTTATGACTAGTTGTGGCTATCCTAGAAGTTTAAGCCTCCAATTCTTCATGAATCTCTTCCAGTAAATCAAGGAAGAAGATGATGAATAGTGTTTTCAAGATTACTAACTTTATTTTCTTTGATTTCCTTTAATATCCAAGCATTCCTAAGCTATCTCAAGGCTTCTTAAGGCTTCCTAGCTACTCTAATCACTCCAAGGAAGGTATAACCGCTCCAAACCCTAGCTTTACTTTGAGTATTAGGTTTGGTTTTGTTGATTATAGTTCATGAGAGCATGATTCATGTATATTTAGAGTTTGGTTGGATTTGTAATGAGTTTGGGTTGTAAATCTTGGTTAGTGGTTAATGAACCTTAAGTATAGTTAACAGCTCTTGTTGTGATTGAATAAGATGGATAAAACATGAAGTAATGGACTGATTTAATAGGATTTAGATGAATTTTAGTTGTATGGTTGATTTGTGGTTGAATGATGGTGGAATGGTGTTGATTGGTGGTGGTTTAATATTGAATTGATTAGGTAAAAATTTGGGAATTGCAAAGTTATAGCCGTCGTAATGCCCAATTTTCCTTAGACTGTTTTTGTTCTTAACTTCAGGACCCGTGCACTCACTGTTAGATTCTGACCATTGGCATGTTTAGATAGTTCATGTTATGAGCTTCATTTTGATATGTGTTTCGCTTGAATCTGATGTACGGTTTAGGAGAAACGACCGTTTTAAGTAACGGCATTTCGCGAATGAACCATTACCCCTCGTCTTACTTTGAAACCTTGGTTAAGGTCCTTAAATGACTAATTGGAGTATGAAACAATTATGTAAAAAGGATTAGGCAGTTGGAAGAGTACTCGTGAAAGAATCGCTTTAAAATTCTTAATGGTTAATTTATTAAAAATGGTGGAGCCGAGGGTACTCGGGCGACTTAAGTGAATCTTTAAGCGCAAAAGCGAACGTTAGGGTCTAATTGGTTAAAGTATAGATTCTTAAGCGACTTTGGTTTAATTCCAACTTATATGTTGTTTATAGGTTACCAGACTCGTCCCAGGCCTTTTACCACCCCCAGTCGCTCAGGCAAGTTTTCTACCCGTTATACTGTTGTTGTGATGTATATATGTATATGCATTATCTTGTGATAAGTGCATGAATATTATTAGCAAATCTTGCGATATATTGGAGCATGCTGATATGGTATATATGCATGTTTGTTTCGTAATCTTGATATCTAATTGTTGATTCAATTGCTTATAAGTTGCATAATACCTATGCTAGAGATAAGCAGTAGTTGCGTATACCCTTAGTATAGGGGACCCAAAAGTGAACATATTTCTAAACCGGGAGTCGATGTTCCCGAGTATAATATATATATATATTTATATATATATATAGATATAGTTTTCAAAACTATTAATCGAATAAGGTTTATTCGATAACTTTAGTTTATTTAATGAATATTATTTTGAATATTCATTCGAGGACTTAAGACTCCGTTTATTTTATTTAATGAATATTATTTTGAATATTCATTTGAGGACTTATGACTCCGCTTATTTATTAAATAATATTCTTTATTTTATTAAAGAATAATGTTTCGATAATCAAACTTATTTTCGATTATTCAAATAAAGATCGTACTTTCGTATAAGTATATCTTTGGTTATTTATTATTCATTTCAAGTATGAGTTTTAAAACTTCTACTTCGATTATTTTTATAAGGATTATCCTTATGGGAATATTATTTAAATAATAATATTCAGATATTTTCTAATATATCGGGACTGATTTATTTTATTAAATCAGCATTACTCCAAACATTCTTAAAAATGTTTTCGAGTCTTCAAAATGATTTTAAAAGTTAGAGCGGATCCCAAAACTCGTTTTCAAATTTAAGATCTTCCTTTCGAAGGGGATTTAAATACTCACTCAAAAATCTGAGGGATCTGGCTCCGTGATGTATTTTTTATATTCGCAACAAGGTTACTGTTTTGATAAAAGAGTTTTTGATTACTTACCCAACACTCGGGAAGTAAAATTCTTGGAATAACTTAATCAATTAACAGGCATCGCCTGGGAAATATCGGTGAGTTTTTCTTTCCAACTAGATGCGACTTCTTGGTGGAGTCGTATCAACAAGTTCCTACATGGGGAAAGGGGAGACGAGCTTTACGTTTCAGAGTCATGGATTTCATCTGAACTAGGAGTGGCGTAAGTGGTCGAGTGGCGCTGGCCCAGCCTTATTTATTGGCCCAAATGGCCCGAAAGTTCCGCTAAGACGGTTCATTCCTTAGGAGTCCAGTGTTCGGTTGAAAAGTAAATCCGACTGTTCTCCTCTACATGTAGAAAATGGTGGGGTTGCACTACTGCGATTGATCATCGTGAATGGTCTTCCTGGCGCGACAAACTCCCGTAATGAGTTCATCATCCAATTGGATATTTCTGCAACACTACCCAGAGCACTTCGATAGAAAGGCTACGGCTGGGCGATTGTTGAGTGTTGGCAGGGTCGAGTTTTTCAAATGATGTTTTCATCAAATGAAGTATCTCGTAACTTCATTTCATTTTGATGATATTTCAAAGATTGATTCTATACAAGTTTTGTCGTGTAGCTTCATCAATGGGATGAACTATTTATACCTTGAACGGTGGTAGTTCAAGTAATATTCGGAAAAATATATAAGTATATTGGAGTATCTTGAAACTTCATCTTTTCAACTTATATCTAGTTAATGATTATCTTATGAATGACAAAGGTTTTCAGAAAAACGTTGAGGCAAGGTTAGATATATGAGATCACCTTGCAACGATATTTTTATACAGTTATAAACTGGAACTCTGTGTATATTATACATATCAGAGGATTTCAAAGATTGTGAAAAGTATATATATATATACTGAATATTTTGCGACTTGGTCACGTTAAGATATCAACTTGGTTCAATTCTTCTTGACCAAGACATTCATAAGTACTATAAGAATGCTCATATATTGTTAATTATTATATATATTATTTCGGTGGGCTTGTTGCTCACCCTTGCTTTCTTCTTTCATCACACAACAACAGATAGACAAGATGAACATGACCAAGCTCCCAATTCGTGAGCGGATAGGAAACGTTCCGCAGTTTCCTGTGGGCATTGATGCCATTGTAGCTGAGGTAGGAACTGCCAATAGGCTAGGCTTTCAACTTTTGTTGTACCAGACTTATGTATATTTATGAATTGTAATAATGGAAAGGAAATGTAAATTTATAAATTTATTCAGAAACCCTTTTGAGGTGTAATGACTTATAATTGTGGAATAAAATGACTTGTGTTATTTTTGGTATTCATCTCTGAGACTATAACTTGTGTTGTGTGTGTGTATATTGTGGGGTCACAGTACGTAGTAGTTGGTTGACTGTTAAGATTAAGTATTGATAAGGGAAATGGAACTCGTGACAACCCGAATCCCCGACCCCGGATATGGGGGTGTTATAGTGATGCAGCCTGGAAAAAGAATAAAGAGAAGCTGGAATCCAATTTGGTTGAAGGATTGCTAACAGATGTAGACTCGACAGATGATGAGAGTCATTCGTCGGATAATCAAAAAGATTATCTGTCGAGTGACATAAATCCTCATCCGTCGGCTGTGAGCATACCTGTGAGTAAAGCCAAACTTGCCAAGTTAAATGAAAAATATGGATCAGTTTCAAAAAACTTTATTTCAGGAGAATCTAGTCAAGTGAAGAAGGAGAAGAAAATGAATGTTGGTCATCTGTCCATCAAGCAATTGAATGACAGACTAGAAAAGATTGAGGTTAAAATAGAGGCTAAAAAGAAAAATAATAGAAATGGGAAAGTAGGGATTAACACACATAACAACTACACACCTGATAAGTATGCTCCAAGAAAAATCTGCGTTAAGTGTGGTAGTGCTAATCATTTGTCTGTTAATTACAAACTTGCCATGCCTACTCCCATATCTGTACCACCTTCTTTTCCCAATATGAGTGCTATACCTTCTATTCCTATGAATGCTATGTCTGCAAAAAATATGAATACGCAATTTGTTAATATGCCAATTGCACCTAATCCTTATTATGCAGCATTTAGTATGCCTCAAATTCCATTTAGCATGCCCTACTGGAATATCATGTTTGCAAATAGCATGCCATTTCCTGTCAATCAAAATGTGCATGATAATTCTGTTTTAATGACTGGTTTCAAAGGTCTAACTCAGATGACTAAGGATGAATCTGATATCCCCAAGTCAAATGAGATAAAACCTAAGAAACAAAAGAAGAAAGTTAACAACGCAGGACCCAGGGAAACTTGGGCACCAAAATTAACTTGATTTGGTTTTGATGTATGCAGGGAAACATAAAGAATCTATGGTACTTGGATAGTGATTGTTCAAGACACATGACTGGAGATTCTACCCTGCTCACTGAGTTCAAGGAGAGAGTTGTCCCAAGTATTACTTTTGGAGATGATAACAAGGGTTATACTGTGGGATATGGCTTGATTTCTAAAGACAATGTCATCATTCAGGAGGTTGCCCTAGTGGATGGTCTCAAGCATAATTTGCTGAGCATCAACCAGCTTTGTGACAAGGGCAATTCAGTAACCTTCAATTCAGAAGCCTGTGTTGTGACAAACAAGAGGAGCAACAAAGTGGTTCTCACTGGAGTGAGAAAAGGAAATGTGTACCTAGCTGACTTCAACTCATCAAATGCAGAATCTGTTACTTTTCTTCTCAATAAAGCAAGTCAAGATGAAAGTTGCCTATGGCACAAGAAGCTGTCCCATAGAAACCTTAAGACCATGAATGAGCTTGTCAAGAAAGAACTGGTTAGAGGTATTCCTCAAGTGGAGTTTTCTAAGGATGGACTGTGTGATGCTTGTCAGAAAGGAAAGCAGATCAAAGCATCATTCAGAAAGAAGCTTGATTCAACAATTGAAGAACCTCTGCAATTGCTACACATGGATTTGTTTGGACCAGTCAATGTGTTGTCCATCTCAAGGAAAAGATTTTACCTAGTAATTGTAGATGATTTTTCAAAGTTCTTTTGGACATATTTCCTAAAGTCTAAAGATGAGGCTAGTGAAATCATTATCAATCATATAAGGCAGGTCAACAATCATCCTGATTTCAAAGTTAGAAGAATCAGGAGTGACAATGGAACTGAGTTTAAGAATTCTGTTATGAGAGCATTTTGTGAAGAGAATGGGATTATGCATGAGTTTTCAGCAGCAAGAACTCCACAACATAATGGAGTAGTGGAAAGAAAGAACAGATCACTTATTGAAGCTGCAAGGACAATGCTTGAAGAATCAAAATTACCAACATACTTCTGGTCTGAAGCTGTAAATACTGCATGATACACTCATAATATTTCTTTGGTTAATCAAGCAAAGTGTATGACACCCTACCAAGAGTTCAAGAACAAGAAGCCAACCCTAAATTTTCTTCATGTCTTTGGCTACAAATGTTATATCTTGAGAAATCAAACTGATCAAAATGGAAAGTTTGATGCTAAAGCAGATGAAGGGATTTTTGTTGGATATGCTGTTGGTAAAGTATATAGAGTCTACAATCTTAGAACAACATTGTTATGGAATCAATACATGTTGTGTTTGATGATAAAAAGATTGAAGGACTGCAAGATGGAGATTACCATGAGAGCCTCAAATTTGATAATGTGGAGATGGTTAATGATGATAGTGATGATGAAAGTGATCAGGAAACAATGATAAAGAATATTGTAGAAAAATCTACTACTAATGAAGCACAAAATTCAACATCTGTCGAGTTGCAAAATGCTTCATCCGTCGGGACACAATCTGCTTTATCCTTAGGGAGATAATCAGCTTCATACGTCGGAACTCAAAATACACCATCTGTCGGGTCATCAAAAGAAGCTGAAAGTCAGAATAGATCACTCATAGAAAATTCCTCTTTCTCAAATCAAAGATCCTTAAACTCAGGGGGAGTTTCTAATAATCAAAACTCAATCACACATCAAGATAACAATGAGGCCTCTTCATCTAGAGCTAATCTACCTCAATAAAAAAATGGACAAAGGATCACCCCTTTGAGCTCATCATTGGTGATGTATCTTCTAGAGTTCAAACAAGGAGAACAACTCAAGAAGAATGCCTATATAGCAGCTTTCTATCTAATGAAGAACCAAAGAAGATAGAAGAAGCTCTGTTGGATCCTGATTGGATTTTAGCTATACAGGAGGAGCTAAACGAATTTGAAAGGAATAAAGTATGGAAGCTGGTACTGTGGAAAATCACTTCACAAGAGGTACTGTGGATAAAACTTTATTCTTTAGAAATATTAATGGCTCTAGTATACTTGTTCAAATCTATGTAGATGATATTATATTTGGCTCTACAGATGAAAAACTTTGCAAAAAGTTTGCCAAATTGATGCAAAGTAAGTATGAAATGAGCATGATGGGAGAACTAACTTACTTTCTTGGTTTATAAGTTAAGCAAGTTAGTGATGGAATATTCATTAGTCAAACTACATATATTCATGATCTTTTAAAGAAGTTTGATCTAATGAATTGCACATCTGCAAAAACTCCCATGGCCACTGTAACTAAGCTTGAATTAAACACTACTGAAAATTCTGTGGATATTTCAAGTTATAGGGGCATGGTTGGTTCACTTCTGTACTTAACAGCTAGTAGGCCGGATATAATGTTTGCTACTTATTTTATGCTAGATTTCAGGCTAATCCTAGATAATCTCATTTAGTAGCTATTAAGAGAATTTTCAGATATCTCAAGGGAACACCAAAACTTGGCATTTGGTACCCTAGAGATTCTGGTTTTGATCTAACTAGTTATTCAGATGCAGATTATGCAGGTTATAAAATAGACAGTGTTAGGTCACACACACTGTAGAAGGGGGTTGAATACAGTGTTTATCTCAATCAAATCGAATTAAAGAACTCAAGTAACAGAAAATAGACTTTATTCAATATAATAAACTCTGTAACAATATGGAATTATCCTCTCTCAGTGATGAACAAATATCACGAGAGCTGCCAGGGTTACAATGAATATTATTCTCGATAATGATAACACTTATAGTGTAAACCCTATGTCTGTGTTTATATACAACACAGTTACAAGATAATCGCTAATTGATATGGAATATAATTCTGCTTCCTAAAATATATCAATTAGATATCTTTTCTTCCAAGTATTTTATTCTTCATAGAATTCCTTCTTCATGCATATCTCTTCTTGCATTTGTCTTGATCTTTTTTCCTTTCAATCAGTCGCCTTCCTTATCTGAAAGTCTCCTTTAAGTCCTGATATTATCTCCTGATAAATATCTCCTGATAACTTAAGTTCTGACTTCAGTACAAGTGCTGATTTCCAGTTAAGTACTAATTTGTCCTGTTTAGGTAAGATCTGAAAACTAAACACAAATCACATTAGACATGACATTATCAAATATATCTAACAATCTCCCCCAACTTGTAAATTAGCATAATATGCAAGTTTAATAGATATTTGATGATGTCAAAAACATTAAGTACAAATGCATGAAAATTTGACTAGATAGCTACAACTTACAGTCCTTAAAGCTTTACCAACTTTAACTTGCGATAACAGCTTCAGTCTGTATACACATCAGAATCTGAGCAGTTGTAGATCTTGACTTGGCTTCAATTACTGATCTCTTTAATATCAGGAGTTATTCTGAGATAGTTCTTTAACAAACATCTCTCAGCATATTTAAGTTCATCAATCATCCTCCTTTTAGCATTCTTCAATTCAACTGTATCTTCACCAATTTGAAAGATAGCAGCCCTGAGATCATTTATTTTAGCTTTCCTTATATCCTGATCTAGTCTGATCAAATATGCCTTGTCAGACTCAAGATTGAATTCTACAGCCTTATAACCCAGAAAGGTAGTTATAATCTTAGTAGAGTTAGGATTCATCTCGACAATATCACTCTTGTGATCTCTGTACTTGGGATAGTATGTGCTATCAGACTTCACAGAATAAAGCTTCTGCTGTCTCTGAATTTGAGTCTTCAAATAATTTGCAGCACTTTCTGTTAATCTGTTCTTCACTTGAAGTAGAAATAAAACATGTTCTAGTTCCTCAAAATACTTCAGTGGTATAGCATTTTCCTTTATCTGGTAAACCCTTCCATCTGTCATGAAATATAACAAGATGTGTTCTTTCAAGAAGGTATGATAAACCATCTGTACAGATTCAAGCTGATTCAATCTTTCAGGAGTTTCTCCAACACCTGGTTCACTTAAGGAAGTTGGATCATTGGTTGTGTTCTGCACTCTTCTTTCATCAGCACTACCCAAACCAGATTTATCTCTTGCTTCCTTTCCTGTAACCACTCTTGCTTCAAAACCACTTGTTGCAGTCTTCAAAGGTTGAGTCTGTTTAGCTTTAGTGAATCCTGGTAGGAGTAACCTTGAGGATTTAACATGAGCAATGTCAGAGGTTTTCTTTAACTTATCTTCTGATATCAAGCCAACTTGAGCTATGTCAGAGGTTGCTTGCTTCAATGTCATATCAGAACTTACTATATCTTGACTCTAAACAACTTAAGCCATGTCAGAGGTTGTTTGAGAAATCTTCTTTGAATCCAGAGTAAGATTAGCATCTTCAACAGATATTTCTTCATCCATAGGAGGCACATAAACCTTTACAGGTTCACCAACTTTTTCTTTGCCCTTGGACCTTGGATCTATCTGCATTTGTGATTTGGCCTTGGTTGCCTCAGGATTTACCCTTTCTTTTATCACAATGCCTTTAGCCTTAAGAATTTTCTTTTCAACAACAAGAGCTTCAGATTTGGAGTTGACTTTTTCTAACTTAAGTCTATCTTCTTCTTCCTTTAGACTCTCAAAGTCCATTCCTGGATTTTCTTTCAGAAATAACTGTCTTGAAATCTCCTCATCAAGTTCAAGATGTTCATCAGACTTATCCTTTTACCAGTATCAGAAGTTATTCTTCTCCCAGTATCAGAACTTGTTCTTTGACTTGTAGTTCCAGTTCTACTTGATGAAAGACCATTACCTTGACCATGACCTCCACCCATTCCAGAGTTTCCCGGATCATCTTTTCCATCATCCTTTCCCTTCAGTGTCTTAATAGGTTTGCATTTGGACTTAATTACTTTCTCCCCCTTTTTGGCATCAGCAGGTAATAAAAGAGAGACAAGCAATTCCACTGAGGATTGGATCTCATTGAGTTGATTTTGATGAGAAGCTTGATTCTTCAAAATTTCATCAATCTGAGACTGTTGCTTCTCTTGGGTTTTCTCAATGTAGGCAATTCTGTCAAAGGTAGGTTGGAAAAACCTTTTCTTTTCAAGTTTCAGATTCATATCTTGCTGGATCAAGTTTTCTTGAATTTTATTCACCTTGTCATGAGTTATTGAGTGTTGACCTTGAAGGTGCCTTGTACTCAATGCAGTAACTCTCAGCTGTGTCTTGAAATCATCATTGATCAGCATTTCATCAGCTTTTGCAAGATGCTCGGCAAGAATCTTTTCAGAAGGAAAAAAGGTAACTGTGTTCCACTCCTTAGTCCACTCCTGTCCTCTAGGAGTTTCACTCCAAGGTACTGGTGTTTCTCCTGTAACAAACTTCTTAACTATCTCAGCTTTATGAACAGTTTGTTGAGGTGCATGTCCTGATGGACCAGCTGCATCAGCATCTACATTTGTAGTAGCAGCTTCACCAGTAAGTTCATTATTAGCAGCATCAGAACTTATAAAATCAGCATCAGCAGCTTCTTCTGATAAAAGAATAGTATGAGAGGCTATTGAGGCTTCAACATCATCCTCTAAGGGCTGATCTCCAACTAAGTTCTGATCAACAGCCATATTCTGATGCTCATCTAAAATCTGATCTTCAGTATCTAGATGCAGAGAAGGTGTTGTAGGTAATTCTGGATTAAAATCAGCATCAAGAAATAGTGTTGGTGGTGGAGTGATAGGATCTGGTGGAGCTTCTAGATGCAAAACCTGAGGCACTTCCAAGTTATGGATGTCAATTTCATCACTTGGCCCCTGGTTATCAGCATGCACTGGAGATTGATGAGTTGCATGAAGGTCTGGATCAACACTAGGAGAATTGTGAGCTTCAACAGGATCTTGTGAGATCAGAGATTCCTGACCCCCTTCCTTAGCTGCTGCTTTCATTCCTTTACCCAAATCTTCAGGCCTTTTTGCCAATGATTTGAATCTTTTAGCTTTTAAGGAGTCTTTAGGAGCTGTATCATCAGAATTACACTTTCTAAGCCTTTTTAGGGGCCTGGAACTCCCAATATCAACATCCTTCTGAGAAGAGACCTTCTCACATTCTATAACAACATGTTCTGATACTGGAACCTGTTCCTCAGCATCTGATTCATCTCGCAGAATGAATCTCCTTCTCTTCTGTTGTGTCTGAGGTACTTTCTTAGTCCTCTAAGGTTTGGAAGATGAAGGATGCACTGTAGGATCTGAAGGTTGAGGTTGAGAAGTTTGAGGTGGTTGAGTAGAGGTGGTAGGTGCTGATGGATGAGGTTCAGATGGTTGAACATCAGGATATAGTTCAGTGTATTTAACTGGATCGTAATTTATTAAGGCTTGTTTGACAGATAAAGGAATTAGGAGGGGTCTTAACACATCCTTCTTATTATTAATAGATAATAAGTCATTAAAAGCTCTTTTAGCTAGTTTGAATGATGAAATTAATTCACTAGCAGATTGGGGCTTATTATCACAACATAAACTATAGATAAGCTGACATAATCTAGAAAAATAAACAGTAGTTCTATCTTCTATCATTCTATCCCCAATAAAACCTAAGACATCACTTGCATAGTCAAAATCAGTTTGATTTATGAAAGCATACCCGATTTGTTGGCTGAATATGGGAATTGCATCGAAATTGGAACATTTGTTTGCAAAAGCCTTGGTTATGCAGTCAAAGAAGAAACTCCATTCCCTCCTTATGAAAGATCTCTTCAACTGGCCTAGCTTTTCCAATGTCTTCTCATATCCCAGAATGGCCATCATGTTTTGAAGAACTGGCTCTTCAACAGTAGAATAAACATAGTTCTCAGGTAGCTGCAGTGCTTGTCGAACCGTAGACAATGTCACAACATACTCATCCTCCCCTGATGAAAAAATAATACTTGGGGACCCTTGAGCACCACCATCATCATATACACCACTTCTCCAGAACTCCAGTACTTGAGTACCAGAGACTGCTTCAGGTTCGGTCAGAGCATACCCAATATCAGAACTAGCAAGAAAGTCCTGAATGAAGTGAAGTTCAGATGGGGCTTCTGACTTGCTAAGAATAGCGGAGAAGTTATTAGGAACAAACATAGCTCCATCAAAAAATATGTCCTTGGGTGCCATGAGAAATACGTGAGAGAGAAAATTGCCTGTAAGGTGTTTGATAAAATGTCTGTATGAAAAATCGTCAGTAGATGTGAGAGAGAATAAAAGTAAAAAGAGAGAGATAAAATATGAAGGTAAATAAAAGATTTTACAATCTTTTCTCTCTTTTACTTAAACACGGAAAAAAAATAATCGTTGAGACACCTGTCAGACATGCAACAGTAAAAGATAATTAATGGGCACGGGTATTCAGTAATCATTACTTATCACATGCAGTTTTTCAAGGAGAAAAACCGTTCCACTTACCAAGTAATCCCATTAATCAAGGACGTTCAGTTTTATTTTAAATTTTAAAACTGTTCCCACTAAATAAATTATTATTACTGCTTTACCAATATTCTGTAAAAATATGACCAATGAGAGAATGACCATAAATAAACCAAGTAAATATAACACCCCCAAATCCGGGGTCGGGGATCCGGGTTGTCACGAGTTCCATTTCCCTTAATAACACCCAATCTTAATAATTAATCAACTACTCTGTACTTTGACCCCACAATAAACACACCACAAGTTATAGTCTCAGAGATGAACATCCAAAAATAATCACAAGTCATTTTATTCCACAATTATCTGCCAATACACCTTAAAAGGTTTTCTGAATAAATTTACATATTCCTTGCCATTATTACAATTCATATTATACATAAGTCTGGTTCATCAATAGTTGAAAACCTAGCCTATTGGTAGCTCCTACCTCAGCTACGGCGGCATCAACGCTTCCAGAAGACTGCGGAACGTTTTCTAACCGCTTGCGAATCGGGAGCTTGGTCCTGTTCATCTTTTCTATCTGTTGTTGTGTGATTAAAGAAGAAAGCAAGGGTGAGCAGCAAGCCCACCAAAATAATATGTATAATGATTTACAGTATATGAGCCTTCTCATAGTACTCATGAAAGTCTTGGTCAAAAGAAATGAACCAAGTTTGATATCTTAATGCGATGAAGTCGCAAAATATTCAGTATATATACATATATACTTTTCAAAATCTTGGAAGTCCTTTTCCATGTATAATATACACAAAGTTCCAGTTTATAACTGTATAAAAATATCGTTGCAAGGTGATCTCATATATCTAACCTTGTCTCAACATTTTTCTGAAAATCTTTGTCATGCATAAGATATTCATTTACTAGATATAAGTTTAAAAGATGAAGTTACAAGATACTCCAATATACTTATATCTTTTCCAAATACTACTTGAACTACCACCGTTCAAGTTATAATTAGTTCAAAAGTTCATCACATAGATGAGACTACAAGATAATACTTGAATAGATTCAATCTTTGAAATATTATTGAATGAAATGAAGTTACGAGATACTTCATTAAGTCCCGATATATATATACACCTATATATATCTCTCATACATTTCCTGAAAACCTCTGTCATGTAAAGTATGAACAGAGTTGCAATATCCAATGAATTTGGATAGAAAAGAAATTTTGGCATAAACCTGATATCTTGCTGATCAGGCAAAGATACCAATAAGTAACCTTTTCTACTAGTAGATGGACGAATTCCCCACTGGTCATCACCATGGTCGCAATAGGACCTTATGCTGGACTGCCACTCAGCCACTTATGCATTTGATGGACTCCCACTGAGCCACTTACACTATCATGGACGCCCACTGAGCCCATGTTGCTTATGCCGACTCGATAGATGGACTTACTTCCCGAACGTTGGGTAAGTAATCAATTCATTTACCAAAACTGCAACCTTGTTGCAAATATAAAATACACCATAGAGCCGGATCCCTCAGGTTTTGAGTGAGTATTTAAATCCCCTTTTTAAAAGGAAGATCTTAAATATAAAAATGAGTTTTGGGATCCGCTCTAACTTTTAAAAAATCATTTTGAAGACTCGAAAACACTTTAAAGAGTGTTTGGAGTAATGCTGATTTAATGAAGTAAATCAGTCCCAATATATTTAGAAAATCTCTGAATATTATTATTTAAATAATATTCCCATTAAGAATAATCTTTATACAAATAATTGAAGTAGAAGTTGTAAGACTTATACTTGAAATAAGTATTAAATAACCAAAGATACTTATACGAAAGTAATATCTTTATTTGAATATCAAAAGTAAGTTTGATTATCGAACATTATTCTTAAATAAAATAAAGAATATTATTAAATAATAAGCGGAGTCATAAGTCCTCGGATGAATATTCGAAATAATATTCAATAATAAAATAAAGTTATCGAATAAACTTTATTCGATTAATAGTTTTGAAAACTATAACCATATATATATAAAAATATATATTATACTCGGGAACATCGACTCCCGGTTTAGAAATATGTTCACCTTTTGATCCCCTATATTAAGGGTAAACTCAATACCGCTTATCTCTAGCATAGGTATTATGCAACTGTAAGCATTTTAACCAACAGATATATAATCCAAGAATATGAAACAGGCATGCATATATACCATATCATATGCTATAATATATCGCAAGAATTTGCTAATAACAAATATGCATTTATCGCAAGATCATGCATATACACATATACATCACAACAACAGTATAACGGGTAGAAAACTTGCCTGAGCGACTGGGGGTTACGAATGGCTCGGGACGAGTCTGGTAACCTATAAACAACAAGTAAGTTGGAATTAAACCAAAGTCACTTGTAATTCTATACTCTACCCAAATTAGACTCTAACGCTCGCTTTGCGCTTACTGATTCTCTTAAGTCACTCGAGTACCCTCGGCTCCACCATTTTTAATAATTTAACCATTACGAGTTTTAAGGCGATTCCTTCGCGGGTGTCTTACCAACTGCCTATTACACCTTACATAAATGTTTCATACTTCAATTAGTCATTTAAGGTCTTTAACCTATGTTTCAAAGTAAGGCGAGGGGTAAGGGTTCGTTCGCGAAATGTCGTTACTTAAAACGGCCGTTTCTCCTAAACCGTTCATCGGAATCAAACGAACCACATATCAAAACGAAGCTCGTAACATGAACTATCTAAAAATGGCAATGGTCAAAACCTAGCAGTGAGTTCAAGGGTTCTGATGTTAAGAACAAAAACAGTCTACGGTAAATCGGGCATTACGACGGCTATGTTTACACGATTACCCAATTTTAAACCACTCCAAATCATCTCACAATCAACCCACAATCACAACCCAATCAAAACTCCATCCATACTTTATCATAACAGCCCCAACAACTCAACATTAACAATTTATACTATTCTTTATCATGAATTTAAACTACACTTAAGTTCATTAATCAACAACCAAGAGTTACAACTCCAAAAACATCCCAAAACCAACTAATCTCTACATACACAACCATCAAGCCTCTCATGAACTAGAATACTCATATTATGCTCTTAACATTCAATAACAAAGCTTGGTTAAGAGATTATACCTTCCTTGAAGCTTCTTAACACAACACAAGAGCTTTGAATGCCTAAAGAACCTTGATCCTTGCTTGTATAACCTTAATCTTTCATAAAAATTCAAGAAAACTAAAGTTATTTCTTGAAGGTTACTATTCACCATCTTCTTCCTTGATTTATTGGAAGAGATTGTGAAGGAATTAGGAGCTTAAACTTATAGCATATCCATATCTATGTACAAGGAACTTTAGATAATTACCTTGTGATTTAACAATGCTTGGAACTTGATTTTTGGAAATTTCTTCTTTGAAAAAGAAGAAAAGCCGAGAGCAAGCTTGGAGAAAGAGAGATTTTTTTATGTTTTTGCTTTAATTTGATTCTTTGGTTGGTTGTTTTTGATTTGTTTTTGGTTAATTACCTTATTAACCTTGAAAATTGTGTGGTTAAAAACCAATCACACCTCCTTCCCCTTATGTCATGCTTATGTCACATTGCTATGTCATCATCACTTTCTTGCCCTCTTCTCATTGGTTGGATGACATCATCCCCTCTAATCTCTTTGATTAGCTTCTAATTGTTTGCCTAATGACCGTTGATCTGTTATACGGTTCGCTTAACTTTCGTTTTCGTTTATCGTTTGAGGGATCATACCCGGGATCTTATTACTTAGGTTCCCTTAACCTTTCTCAATATATTGTATTCCTTTTATGATCCTCTCTTATAATCCTTTAATTTAAATCCTTTTTATCCTGTTACCTTATACTCAATTCTTTCCGTATCTAGTGGATTTCCGGGAAAAATCAAAGTGTTCGGAATTGGATTCTGACGATCTTTACATACACTTATATACCACATAGAGTACTAATAATATCCCAGAAGATCAATAACAGAACCCCTACATAGTGTGGCATGAAAAGTTTTCTCATTCAGCATAAACACTATTCATAAGGGTTTCAAAAATTTTCCAAAAATTGGGGTTATTACAGTAAATAAATACTGCCACGTCAGAATTAGAACTTGATTTGTATCAGAGCTAAAAAGGTCATCAGAATATGGTTAGTATCAGGATTTAAAATGTCATCAGAATATGAAACGACTCAGAGACTAAATCTTACAAAATGATAAAATTTCATTAATATATCAAGCAAATACATTCGATGAAATTTAGCAATTACATGAAAAGTTGCAAGACAGTCCTAAGCTACGATTCCTAACATCAACAATTTTAGTCTTAGTCTAAGAAGATCCTATCGACTAGTTCCTGTTGCTGGAGATGAAAAGCACTGCAAGACGGATGATCTGTTCTTGCTGACGAAGAGCTTCTCTCCTTTCTTCTTCCAATCTATCAAGATGAAGATGATACTCCATTGATAAAAAGAAGAGTTCGGTGTGAACCTCTTGTGGAACCGAATCCCAGAGTTTATCAGGAATGGCAGTGACATGCCACTCCCGCTGCCAGTCAGCACAACTCAACTCAATAGTGAAAGTTTCATAGTTCAAGAACATGTTGAAATGAACCATTTTTGATGAGTATGTCATGAGTGAGTTTGAGAGAAAATGAAAGATGTGTTGACTGGAATGAGGTGTTGGTTTATATAACCAATAGAATACCAAGAGACGCAAGGAATATTAAATAGTTACAGGTAAAAGTAATGATACCTCGTCTCCCTAGATTGATGAGTAATAAGGACATCCATTGGAAGCTTAAAACAGGAGTTAATGCACACACGAAACAAGTAAAAATTACTGTGCATATACGAGTACCACTAACCCAAATTATGTCGACTGTTTATATCTCACTCAAACATATTCTGATTTTAGAAATGACAGTTTCAGATTGAACCACAAAAAGTCAAGTAAAGAATCAAGATTTAATATCATAACTTAGACTTATATCAGAACTTAACAGTCATCAGAACATGACTCCTTAACTCGAAAAGAGAATGACTATTTCTGTAATTCTTCACACAAATTCTGATTTCGTTTCATCAGAACTTAATCATCAAAACTTTCATTATAATTTGTCCTCAGAATTTATGCAACTGACACTTAAACTGTTCATCTAAAAGAACATTGATCACCACAGTAATTTTCATCATTCATATGGAGTGTATGTGTGTGCAGTAAGTTAAATATCAGATAAAGATTAAAGTCTGATTCACTTCAGTACATCTTAGAAATAAGGCATAACTAAGAACTTTGCTCAAAATCTGTCATGATTTTGAAGTCTACTTTAGAAGAGTTCATGCATGAGTCCACCTCAACTGTTTTGTGCTCATTTTATGCATCTTTTGAAATTCCATTTTACAGTGGCTTCTCAGTGTAAGTGAGTCATGACTGCTTATCAGAATTTATGCTATTATCAGAGTATTTCTCCACTAATCAAAGAGTGTGAAAAGTCACCAAGAAAATATTTATTTTTGCTTTTCTGATGCATATAACTTAATACCAGCAATGCACTTGGGTCTTCCCTTCCACATTTTTACTCTAGATCTCAAAGGAGTACCTGATTTTTATTCCCTTTTCTTTTCCTTTTTCTTTTGATAAGTGAGGTTTATCAACACTTAGTACATCCATCAGATTTACTAACATCAGAACTTAACAGGTAAGAAGCACTATTCTAGGTTGTGACTTGGTAATAAGATACACAAAGTAAACTTAACTAAGCTCAATATCAGAATTTGCTTGTGTTAAGAGATTTCCACATAAATAATTACTTCATACATGGGACCTTTAGTATTTTAAAGACTACTAGGTCAGCATCTAGCACAGTTATCCTCAATGGGTTGAATAGTCACAGAAACATTCATATCACTATCAAAGTTTAGAATTTCACATCAGACAACAATCAACACTTAAACAATTTCCAATTTAAGCACAGAATACACAAAGATAGTAATATCTGTAAATACTGATCATAAAATCTAATGTATCAGAACATAAACTAAGCAGATTTAGAGAAAGAACCTGAAACCATTCCAAGTTCATTTACCAATCTTGTAAAAGTAGCTTCACACAGTAGTTTTGTGAAGATATCTGCTAGTTGTTGATCTGTTGGAACAAAGTGTAATTCCACTGTACCTTCATCCACATGTTCCCTTATGAAGTGGTACCTAATACTGATGTGCTTTGTCATTGAGTGTTGAACTGGATTACCTGTCATAGGAATAGCACTTTGATTATCACAGTAAATAGGGATTTTAAAGTATGTTAACCCATAATCCAGTAACTGATTCTTCATCCAAAGAATCTGTGCATAACAGCTTCCCGCATCAATGTACTCTGCTTCTGTAGTTGATGTGGAAATTAACTTTTGTTTCTTGCTAAACCAAGAAACTAATCTGCCTCCAAGAAATTGGCAGCTTTCACTTGTGCTTTTCCTGTCAATTTTGCATCCTGCAAAATCTGCATCTGAGTAACCTATTAGCTTAAAGTCTGATTCTCTGGGATACCACAATCCCAGATCAGCTATACCCTTAAGGTACTTGAAAATTCTTTTCACAACTGTTAAGTGAGGTTCTCTTGGATCTGCTTGAAATCTTGCACAAAGACAGGTAGCATACATGATATCAGGTCTACTAGCAGTTAGATAGAGTAGTAAGTCAATCATACCTCTGTAATCAGTAATATCTACTGATGTACCAGTATCCTTATCCAATTTTGTTGCAGTGGCCATGGGAGTGGATGCACTTGAACAATCTTGCATTCCAAATTTCTTTAGCAAATTTTTGGTGTACTTGGATTGACAAATAAAAGTGCCTTCTTCATTCTGCTTGACTTGAAGGCCCAAAAAATAGCTAAGTTCCCCCATCATACTCATTTGATATCTTGACTGCATCAGTTTGGCAAACTTCTTGCAAAGTCTGTCATTTGTAGAACCAAAAATGATATCATCAACATATATCTGCACCAAAAGTAAGTCCTTTCCATGGTTGAGGTAGAACAGTGTTTTGTCAATAGTTCCTCTATTAAATCCACTTTCTAGAAGAAACTGAGCTAAAGTCTCATACCATGCTCTTGGAGCTTGCTTAAGGTCATAAAGTGCTTTATCAAGCCTGTAGACATAATTTGGAAGTTTTGAATCTACAAAGCCTGGAGGTTGTTTAACATATACTTCCTCTTCTAATTCTCCATTGAGAAAAGCACTTTTCACATCCATTTGAAAGACAGTAAACTTTTTGTGAGCAGCATAAGCCAAAAATATCCTTATGGCTTCCAATCTAGCAACTGGTGCAAATGTTTCATCATAATCAATTCCCTCCTATTGAGAATATCCTTTTGCAACCAGCCTTGCTTTATTCCTTGTTATTATGCCATCACTATCAGTTTTGTTTCTGAACACCCACTTTGTACCAACAACAGATCTGTTCTTTGGTCTTGGCACTAGGGTCCAGACTTTGTTTCTTTCAAATTCATTTAACTCTTCCTGCATTGCTTGCACCCAATCAGCATCTTGAAGAGCTTCTTCCACTTTCTTTGGTTTAGTCTGAGAAAGAAAAGAATTATATAGACATTCATTTGATGTAGCTATTCTAGTTCTGACACCTGCATCAGGATTTCCAATAATTAAGTCAGGTGTATGTGATTTAGTCCACTTCCTTGCAGATGGAAGGTTTTCTCTAGAACAGGATGCTCCCCCATGATCCATGCTGTCTTCATCAACATTTTCTGATGCTCCCCCTGAAATTATGCTCTCTGAGTTGGATCCTTCAGAAATTGAGTTTCCAGAATTATCAGAACTTGGCTCATCAGAACTTGATGAATCAGAACTTGAAGAGCCAGTTGTAGGTTTTGATGCTTCTTGAGATGTGGTTGTATCTTTAGTATGCTCCCCCTGCACAGGTGCATCTTCCTTTGGCGTAGTCACCACAGTTTCAATAACATCCGAGTTTATTCCATCAGAGTTTGCAGTATCAGGATTTGGACTGTCAGGATTTAGACTGTCAGGATTTCGACTGTCAGGATTTACAGTATCTGAAATTAAATCTTCATTTTCAAATCTTAGCTGATCATGATCATTGTGTTAGTCCTTTAACAATATAGCAAGAATTACAGAAGGGGGGTTGAATGGAATTCTTGAACCTTTTTCTTAAAATAAAAATGTTCAAACTCGAATATATATATAAGTGTATTGATTAGCACAATGCGGAATAAAAACTTAAGTGAACCAAAACAAGAGTAATTAAAAACAAGAGTCTTTAAAAACTTTTTGGTGGATTTAAAAAATTCCACCAGAGATATATATTATATCGAGAGAACTCTGTGTGCAAGAATGCTCACGGCTGCTTACAAATATGAAGTACTGAGAATACAGAGAAATGCTAATAATTCTGCTTACAAATGTTTCTCACTTTTTGTATCTTAGTTATTCTTTTCTATTTGCTACTTCTTGTTTATATATTACCAAGATTAAAAAGTCAAAAGAAAAGATCATTACAAAAACTATCGGGTCTAATGCTTTGCTACTTTGTTCTCTGTTACCCAGTTAAGAGGCTTCCTCATTCCATTTGCATACACTTTGACGCATGTGACCAGTTGTCACTGTCAACTGATATTTGAATTCTTTATCCGTTGAGTACATGATCATCCGTTGATGGCTTCGTTGATCATCCGTCGACTGATATATTAAACATCCGTTGATAGGTATTTGATCATCCATCGATGGCTTTGTTAATCATCCGTCGGTAGCTATTTTGGCACTTGACTTCAATTCATTTATGCAGAATTACAAGACATCATCTATGTACAATTAATCAACCTATTCTGCATATCTAGTTAAAGTCAACATGACTTATATGCTACTACAAAATCTATACAAAGGTGTATGCAGAAATGAGCTACAGACTTATTATTACATAAGCTACTCACTCGATGGATAATAAGTCATCATCCGTCGGGACTATAATGAGTTATCCGTCGGGACTATAATTCTTATCCGTCGAGTGCTACATTATTTCACTAAGTAAAATCTACTTAGGTGTTTTGTTCATGAAATCATCAAGTACACAACATATGCACAACAATCTCCCCCAATTTATGTCTACTGGAATTGTAGCCATAAATTAAGAGATACTTGATGATAACAAAACACCCTAAACATACAGCTTTAAAGAAACGTAGATAATACTTAAAAGTGCTTCAAATAACAAAATGTACAAAGTTTAGCTCACAGTCATTTTCAAGATGCTCCTCTAGCCTGAGCAGATTTTTCTAGTTTCTTGAAGGTCTGGATCTTCTTCCAAGCTTTCTGTTGTTTTCATCAATCTGATTTTGGAGCTGCCCGTGGAATTCCAATTCATCAGATTCTGAGAGATTTAGCTTTCCTTGCATTTCCAAAAGAGTCTCATTGTTGGAGATACTCAATTGGTCTTCTAATCTGAAGAATCTTCTCACACCTTTGTCATCTATGAACTCCATCAGCCAGTAGGGCCTTAGATGCACTCTTCTCCCTGTGTATGTGATGATTAGAGTCTTTGGGAGTGCATCTTTTGCTCTAACACTCCTTAGTTCTTCAATCTTCTTCAATACTAGTCTTCTTGCAGTGATATTGAACCCAAAGTTCTTCTTGAAGGAGGATGAATAAACTTTAATCAGTACAGCTTGGCTCTCTTGAAGAATCCTATGAAGTGGCCACTAAATCTCCTTTCCTCCTTTGTACTTGAACACTAACCTTTCAGGTAGGTTTCTGTATGCATCAATTCCTCTCACCTCATCTAGTTCATCTAGATAGAGGTTTAGATCAGAAAATTCTTTGATGTCACACAAGTACAGGTAGTCTCCCTTATTGACTTTGGGCTGAGTTTTAACTACATACTTGGATTTGAGAGGTGACAACTTCACTTTCTTGACTGCTCTTGACTTTGTCCTTTTTGGCTTGCTAAGGATTGGTAGATTGAAGTCTTGAATCAGTATGTTATCCCAATCTATTGGCTCATCCTTGGGCACAATAGGTTCACCATGAATATTCCTGTAGGGATCCACCACCTTTATGTCTTCAAATACCACATAAGGCTTTGTTGCTTGAGTTGTAATTGGTGTGGATTTCTTAGGAAATTGATCTTCCAATTCCTTGTCAATAATATCCAGTTTCCTTTTAGTTCTTTTAGCCAATTCTTTCTTTCTTAGAGATTTCTTCTATTCTTCAACTTGCTTCCTTGATTCAGTAGCTTCAGATGGTTGAGAGGGAATTTGTTGTGATGTGTTTACAGCATGTAGCTTGGCCAAGATAGCAATCTGCTCTCTCTTTTGTTTAGCCTTTTTAGCATCTAGAGCAGCCTGCTTCTTCTCCTGCTTCAATCTAGCTTTTTCTTCTCTATTTGCTTGAGCAAATTGAGGGTGTCCAGCCACCACACAAATTTCTTTCCCATTTCTGACAATTTTAGCAATCCTTCTTTTAGAAACTGAATCAGCTGGATCTTTATAGAAGATAATTGATCTTGACAGAAGCTTCTTTTCATCAGGCTTGGGTGTCTCATACACAGTGTCCAAGGGGTTTTTCAAAGATGATTTTGAGTAGTTTGCCCTTGGTTTAAGAATTATTTCAGCCTTTGGAGACTTGATGCAGGAAGATTGTCCTCTTTCCAGATAATTCATGCTCATCTCATGCACACTAATTTGCTTGACTTGAGAGTGATGGATGGCTAACTTAACTGGCTCCTTGACAAGTTCAAACTTTTTCTGTATCTCCTCATCAATTTTCTTCCAGTTGACCAAACTCAACTTTTCCTTCTCAACAACTTTCAAGTTAGCTGTTGCTGCTTGAATCAGATCTATACCATCTACAACTGGTGGCTTTGAGACAGTAATTGAAGGCACAATTACTTTACTGATTTTTTATCTGAAGTTTCTCCCCCTCACTTGGTCCTTTCTCCCCCTTTTTGTTATCATCAAGTTGAGGAGTCAAGCCTTGTGTTTTAGACAGTTGCATTAGAAGACTGGTCTGAGACTGTTAATTTTGAAGAATGGTGACCACATAGTTTTCAATAACTTGAACTTTGTCCTCCAATTTGGCCAGCTTCTTTTCAGCATCTGATTCTCTTCTCAGTCTCAGGAGCAGATCCTGCATGGTACCATAGGGCATTATTGAATCCAGCTTCTCAGAATTTTAGGTCTTCAAGTCAGCTATATCCTTTTTGAGTTCATCCACACTCAGATTCTGTCTTAATTGCTGTAGCTTCATGAGATGTAGAGAATCTAGGTGGGCTTGAAGAATAGCCTTGGTACCAGCATTTGAGGTGTTCTGAATGGCCTTTTGGATATACATGATTTGTTTGACTAAGGATACATTGAATTGTCCTGGTGTAGACTCCTATGTCAATGCCCATTCAGGTAGATCTGAAATAGAACTTGGGCCTTCATCTCCCCCTAAGTTCATGCTTCCATCAAATGAAACAGAGTCATCATCATTAGAATTTACTCCAAATTCTTCAGATGGCTCACCAGCTGTAGAAGGCATTAAATTAACAGCAGCTTTATCCCTTTGTAGAGATTCTGAAGTATGTACTAGATTTAAAGTCTTCTCTGCCTCCTCATTGAAGGGTTTTTAGCACATAAACGCAGCGAAAACGTAAATTTAAATCTTAAAAAAAACCGAAACCCTCCGCAGGATCCATGCGAAAAATAATATTTAATTCGTAGTTCAGTATGTTTACCTTAAGAAGCTTTACGTTAATGGAAAGATGGAGGTCTTTAATGGCGATCCAAAAATGATGAACGGAGATCCTTAGCAGCTGCTCCTCAAGTGTAAAGCACTCCACCGGTATCCACCAAGAAAACGATGTAATGACGGAGGAGGAGATGAAGAGAATTAGGGTTTTGTAAATCTTTTTGGTTGAGGCAAAAATAGGGTCTATAATAGTATATTTATAGGCAAAATTTTCAGCTGAAAATTTTCCCATAAAATATTATTATTATTAACCCTTTATTATTCTCACTAATAATTAAAACACCTTTTAATTATTAATCCTTTTTCTAAACTCTTTAGAAATAATTCTCTCACTTGATTTAATTTCTAAAAATTAAATTCTTAATTAATAATATTAAGAACCTTTTCTTAATTAATTTATAATCAATTAAATCTCATTTAATTAATTATTAAATTTGCCAATTAATTATTTATTTCATAAATAAATAATTATCAGCCATTATTAATTAATTCCTCCACCATTAAATCATTCTTTTTTATGGTGTGACCCTGTAGGTTCAATATTAAGCCGATAGTAGAAATAAATAATAATAAAACTATTTTATCATTATTTATATAAATTCTCTAATTCATTAAATATGATTAATTAATTAATCATATTTATTCTACATCGTGAGGGATACTTCTCAGCATATCGCGACTATCCGGATAATACGAATTTACTGCTTAGAATACCAAGAACCTATTCAGTGAGTAGTTACCGTACAATCAATTCCTTCTACCCTGCAATGTCACGATTAAATATAAGGTATGGAACTTGTGTCAAGCCTATCTTATTTAATCACTTGCTTTCCCATTCACTATGCTTAGTTCTATTTAATGTAAATTAGAAACTCATTTCTAATTTCATTCACTCTAGCCAGAGATTCCTGAACTAGCATAAGTGGATCAGCATTGAACATTCTCTTCCTTCACTGGAAGGGGTAGATCCTTTATTGATCATACACTATCTTCGTGTACAAATTCCTATACCTAGTAGAGCCCTTATAATTGTCCCTTGAGACTAAGAACTAAACCAAAGCATAGTTCAGTGTACACAAGATGACTATGATGACCTCAAGTCTAAGGATACTTGTACAACTATCACTATGTGAACAACTGCTGACACGGGAGTGAACTCCATCAGTTGTTCAGCTGTGTGAGTCATGTTCAGTGAATTTATTCTATAATAAGCACCTACATACTAGCTATAGTGTCACCACACAAATGTCTATGAGAACAGACATCCTTCATAATGAAGCAAGCATAGTATGTACCGATCTTTGCGGATTATTAATTACCAGTTAGTAATCCTACGACCAGGAACTATTTAAGTTTAGAGTTATCATCTTTTAGGTCTCATTATTATGATCTCATCACAATCCATAAAAATCTTTACTCTAAACTGTGGTATATCTTATTTAAACATTTAAATAGATAGAGCCCACAATAAAAATAAAACAAGTCTTTTATTAATATCAATGAAATCAAAATAGATTACATAAAAGTTATTCCTAAATCCTCATACATGATTGGACTTAGGACATATCTCTTTCAATCTCCCACTTGTACTAAAGCCAATCACTCTGGTATCTAATACCCATCTTGTCTTTATGATGATCAAAGTGACTCTGAGAAAGTGGCTTTGTGAGTGGGTCTGCTACGTTGTTATGTGTGTCAACTCTCTCGATGTTGACATCTCCTCTTTCAACAATCTCCCTAATCAGATGAAAGCGCCACAGGACATGTTTGGAAATTCTATGATACCTAGGTTCCTTGGCTTGTGCTATTGCTACGTTGTTATCACAATACAACACAATAGGCTCTTCAATGCTAGGAACAACTCCCAACTCAGAAACAAATTTCCTCATCCAAACGGCTTCTTTTGCAGCCTCACTTGCAGCTATATATTCTACTTCCACTGTGGAGTCATCCGTTGTAGACTGTTTGGAACTCTTCCAACTAATCGCACCACCATTCAGAGTAAACACGTACCCTGGCATGGATTTGCTATCACTTTCTGATTGAAAACTAGAGTCTGTATAACCCTCTATTTTCAACTCAGATTCACCACCAAAAACACGAAAAATGTCCTGAGTCCTTCACAAGTACTTAATGATGTTTTTCACTGCTTTCCAGTGGTCTTCACCTGGATTGGACTGATATCTGCTCATCACACTAATTGAATAAGCAATATCAGGCCTTGTACACAACATTGCGTACATGATAGATCCTATTGCTGAAGCATAAGGAATCTTACTCATATGCTCTCTTTTCTCAGGTGTCTTAGGAGACATTTTTTCGGAAAGGGACACTCCATGGCTCATCGGTATGAGACCTCTTTTGGAGTTTTCCATGCTAAACCTTTTAAGCACTTTCTGGATGTATGTACCCTGGGTAAGACCTATCATTCTTCTAGATCTATCTCTATTGATCTTCATACCGAGAATGTAGGATGCTTCTCCCAAGTCCTTCATGGTGAAGTTCTTTGATAGCCATACTTTGACTGATTGTAGCATCGGTATATCATTTCCTATAAGAAGTATATCATTCACATACAATACAAGAAATATTACCGCACTCCCACTAACCTTCTTGTAGACACATGGTTCATCTATGTTTTTGATAAAACCAAACTCTTTGATTGTCTCATCAAAACAGATGTTCCATCTACAAGAAGCTTGCCTTAAACTATATACGGTTCGCAGCAGCTTACACAGTAGGTGTTCATTTCCCTTGGAAAGAAAACCCTCTGGATGTGTCATATACACTTCCTCCTCAAGTTCCCCATTGAGGAAGGCCTTTTTCACGTCCATTTGCCAGATCTCATAGTCGTAGTAAGCAGTAATCGCAATAAAAATCCGAATTGATTTTAACAGGGCTACAGGCAAAAAAGTTTCATCAAAGTCAATCCCTTGCCTTTGTTTGAATCCTTTTGCCACGAGCCTGGCCTTATAGGTCTCCACCTGGCCATCTGCTCCAATCTTTCTTTTGTATACCCACTTGTACCCAATAGGCTTAACACCTTCAGGCGCCTCAACCAGAGTCCATACTTGGTTGGTATACATAAATTCCATTTCGGATTTCATGGCACTATGCCATTTCTCCGAGTCAACACTACTCATATCCTCATTATAGGTCACAGGGTCGTCATCATCAATGATTGACAACTCATTGTCATTCTCAATGACAAGGCCATAATACCTCTCAGGTTGGCGAGACACTCTCCCTGTCCTACGAATGGGCTGTTCCACAGAAGGTTGTTCAGTCTGAACAGGTGTTTCCACTTGATCCGTAGTAGTTTATGCTTCTTGAACTTCATCAAGTTCAATTTTGCTCCCACTGTTTCCTTCAAGGATAAACTCCTTTTCCAAGAAGGTAGCATGTCTGGAGACAGACACCCGATGATCGGTGTAAAAGTAATACCCCAAAGTCTCTTTAGGATATCCCAAAAAATTACATTTTACGGATCGAGATTCCAGCTTATCTGGGTCAACTTTCTTGACATAAGCTGGACATCCCCAAATATTAACGTGTTTAAGACTCGGTTTCCTTTCTTTCCATATCTCATATGCTGTTTGAGGAACAGATTTGGAAGGCACCTTATTCAGTAAATATGCTGAGGTTTCCAATGCATAACCCTATAGGAATACTGGAAGATTCGCATAGCTCATCATGGACCGAATCATGTCTAACAAAGTTCGATTTCTCCTTTCAGATACCCCATTTAACTGTGGAGTATATGGAGGAGTCCACTGGGAGACTATACCATTTTCTTTGAGATAATCTAGAAACTCTCCATTCAAGTATTCACCACCTCGATCTGATTGAAGAGTTATAATAGTGTGTTTGGTTTGTTTCTCCACTTCATGTTTATATTCTTTGAACTTTTCAAAGGCTTCAGACTTGTGTTTCATCAAATACACATATCCGAATCTAGATCTATCATCTATGAAAGTAATGAAGTATGAAAATCCACCCATGGCTTGCGTAGACATTGGTCCACATACATCTGTGTGTACCAATCCTAGCAAATCTGCAGCCCTCTCTCCATGTCCACTAAATGGAGATTTGGTCATTTTACCCAATAGACAAGACTCGCATGTAGGATATGATTCAAAATCAAAGGGGTCAAGTAACCCTTCCTTATGCAATGTCCGCAGTCTATTTTCACTAATATGACCTAGCCTACAGTGCCATAAATAGGTCAGATTTTCATCATCTCATTTTCTTTTATTAGTTTGTTCAATCTGAAGTAAATCATGCTCTACGTCACATACATACAGACCATTATTTAAAATGCCACGTCCAAAAAGAACATTATCTCTAAGGATAGAACATTCATTATTCTTAATAATAAATGAAAAACCATCCACATCCAACATAGGAATAGAAACAATATTCCTCACAATAGAGGGAACGTTATAACAATTATTCAAAACAATAGTCTTGCCCGTAGCCATATGTAAACTAAATGATCCTACAGATATGGCCGCAACCCTTGCTCCATTGCCCATACGTAGAATCACCTCATCTTTTTCAAGAGTCCTACTTCCCTTTAGTCCTTACAACGAATTGCAAATATGAGAACCACAGGCGGTATCTAATACCCAAGTAGAAATTTGACCTAGTGACATATTAACTTCGATCATGAACATGCCTGAATCAGAAGCGGTAGTCTCACTACCCTTCTTCTTCAATTCTGCAAGGTAAACCTTGCAGTTCCTCTTCCAGTGCCCCAACTTGTTACAGTGAAAACAAACAGCTAAATTAGGACCAGTCAACTTGTGAGCATCTAGTATGCTCCGGAGTGATAGTGCAGAAGACATGACGAATATAGTAAATCTGTAAATGATAAACACATAACAACACTTGGAAAATATTCAATTTCATTTCAAAACACTATATGAATCGGGTCTTTATTCATAAGTGTCTCCCACTAGTTTATCTAATTTTTTTCAACCTCCTAAGTGAAAATTAAGCATTCATAATGCTAATGGGAATATGGATCCTACATTCCATCACACAACCTCGGTTGTGGCACAAAACGTCATGTGATGTTCAATAGGCAGACAACTCTTGTCAATTACATCTTATGTTATTCCCTAATATAAGTTTAGCCTCTTGAATAATTGAGTCACGGCTGTGGCACGACAAACTCAATATTCTAAGTCAAGTCTAACCCAATATTTCGTACAATTGAATCAGTCTCCAACGGCCCACGGCTGTAGCACGTACCGACCTTTAGATTCTAATTCAATGTATACATCTCTATGTAATAGACAAGTATTTCTTATTTCGAAATCAAATCCCTCGGCTGTAGCACGAAACGACAATGATTTAAAAATAAGAACCACTTTCTACCATGTTGGAAGGCTATGACCGACACAAGCCCGTTGTATCATTGGCCAATTACTACTTGATATTATTTAATTTTAGAGGGATTATATTACGTTACAATCATAATCATATTATAAAGAGATTCTTCCTTTTAAATTAAATATTTCAAATCAATAATCGATAATCAGATGATTCCCTGATCGGGTGGAGCATTGTCAAGACGCGTCACTTAATAACCCTTTCTTACAGATAGAAATCTGTTGTTGACAGAATCATCCTTTTTTCTCAATATTGAAAATTCATATTCAATTTCGTGTTTCATAAACACAAGAATCTCATGATCTTATTTATAATATTTATTGTTAAGGCAAGAAACGATTCCTATTCTAGATTTTCTAGAGCACGCCTTATATTGATTTAAGTTCACATAAATCTATCATCGCATGGTAAACATAGGCATATATCTCATATATAAAATAAATAAACAAGTAAATATAAAGTGCCATAAAGTAAATGTGTTTGGTTATGGCCCCATCCTATGTGATCTTTATCAAGCTCATGATAAAGATCAAGGTCAGTCTAATATGGTGATGGAAATAAATACAACTACTTATTACATAAGTCTTCTTCTTTGTTTAGACTTCTTGTATGCCTCGTCTTCTTCTTTGTATCACCTCCATTGGATAGCCTTCTTGAGTCTTCAATTACATTACATGATTGAAAGTAAAACTAATCTAATGAACTTACAAGAATAACTCGAGTTATAATCGAGATTTATGATTACAAAGATTGACGACATGCAAGTCGTATTTAAAACCAAAACCAAAACCATTACACTAAGGTCGAAAGGCCATAACCATCCACCATGCTCATACAACACATAAAAGCATGTTAAAACACATAATATGATCTTAACATATCATATTATCCATGATCTAATCATAAAAAGAAAATATGACAAAAATCAGAAAAATCAGAATCAAATCAGAAAAACAAGAATCACTGTTTACGGGCAGTAAACGATGTCAAACGCCTTACAGATGAGTCGTTGATAGCTTTATCTATCAGTTTTGTTCAAACGCTCGTTTACCTATGGAATAGGGTATTCGTTTGCGTAAATCGGACACCAGACCCAGATTTCAGCAAATCTGCAGCAGCCAATTCAGAATCCGTATCTAATATGATTCTCATAATTAGAACAAACATAAATCATGTATATCTCACTATATATACAGATTACATAATCATCTTATGATTATATAACTCACATGAATATCATATATTCAAAACCATACATATATAAACATATTATATCAACATTAAATCATGGCGAATCATGTACATGCTCATATATCGAAAACATTTAAACACATAAACGAATTAAAAACTTTTCGCAAGTAGCTCTGATGCCATTGAAGGGTTTTTAGCACATAAACGCAGCGAAAATGTAAATTTAAATCTTAAAAAACCGAAACCCTCCGCAGGATCCATGCGAAAAATAATATTTAATTCGTAGTTTAGTATGTTTACCTTAAGAAGCTTTACGTTAATGGAAAGATGGAGGCCTTTAATGGCAATCCAAAAACGATGAACGGAGATCCTTAGCAGCTGCTCCTCAAGTGTGAAGCACTCCACCGGTATCCACCAAGAAAACGATGTAATGAAGGTGGAGGAGATGGAGAGAATTAGGGTTTTGTAAATCTTTTTGGTTGAGGCAAAAATAGGGTCTATAATAGTATATTTATAGGCAAAATTTTCAGCTGAAAATTTTCCCATAAAATATTATTATTATTAACCCTTTATTATTCTCACTAATAATTAAAACACCTTTTAATTATTAATCCTTTTTCTAAACTCTTTAGAAATAATTCTCTCACTTGATTTAATTTCTAAAAATTAAATTCTTAATTAATAATATTAAGAACCTTTTCTTAATTAATTTATAATCAATTAAATCTCATTTAATCAATTATTAAATTTGCTAATTAATTATTTATTTCATAAATAAATAATTATCAGCCATTATTAATTAATTCCTCCACCATTAAATCATTCTCTTTTATGGTGTGACCCTGTAGGTTCAATATTAAGCCGATAGTAGAAATAAATAATAATAAAACTATTTTATCATTATTTATATAAATTCTCTAATTCATTAAATATGATTAATTAATTAATCATATTTATTCTACATCGTGAGGGATACTTCTCAGCATATCGCGATTATCCGGATAATACGAATTCACTGCTTAGAATACCAAGAACCTATTCAGTGAGTAGTTACCGTACAATCAATTCCTTCTACCCTGCAATGTCACGATTAAATACAAGGTATGGAACTTGTGTCAAGCCTATCTTATTTAATCACTTGCTTTCCCATTCACTATGCTTAGTTCTATTTAATGTAAATTAGAAACTCCTTTCTAATTTCATTCACTCTGGCCAAAGATTCCTGAACTAGCATAAGTGGATCAACATTGAACATTCTCTTCCTTCACTGGAAGGGGTAGATCCTTTATTGATCATACACTATCTTCGTGTACAAATTCCTATACCCAGTAGAGCCCTTATAATTATCCCTTGAGACTAAGAACTAAACCAAAGCATAGTTCAGTGTACACAAGATGACTATGATGACCTCAAGTCTAAGGATACTTGTACAATTATCACTATGTGAACAACTGCTGACACGTGAGTGAACTCCATCAGTTGTTCAGCTGTGTGAGTCATGTTCAGTGAACTTATTCTATAATAAGCACCTACATACTAGCTATAGTGTCACCACACAAATGTCTATGAGAACAGACATCCTTCATAATGAAGCAAGCATAGTATGCACCGATCTTTGCGGATTATTAATTACCAGTTAGTAATCCTTCGACCAGGAGCTATTTAAGTTTAGAGTTATCATCTTTTAGGTCTCATTATTATGATCTCATCACAATCCATAAAAAGCTTTACTCTAAACTGTGGTATATCTTATTTAAATATTTAAATAGATAGAGCCCGCAATAAAAACAAAACAAGTCTTTTATTAATATCAATGAAATCAAAACAGATTACATAAAAGTTATTTCTAAATCCTCATACATGATTGGACTTAGGAAATATCTCTTTCACTCATTGCCCTGAGCAGCCAACAGTTGATAGGCTGGCACAGGATGAGTAAAAGTGTCAGCATCCAAGGAAATGTTATCAATTACAGCTTTGTAATGTTGCTGAAATTGTCTTTCCTTTTCTGCATCATTCACAATCATTGACTCATGAGCAATGGCTGGATCCACCCTTATACCCTCTGTACCTGCTTTTCTCTCATATTCTCTCTTTTATTGCATCAGGGTCTCACCCTGACTTCCCACCCTCACACCCTCGCCATCACCTACTAAGGTGGGACTCCTCTCACTCCCTTTTGCCAATCCTGAAGAAATGGATTGCAGATTTTCACTCATTTCCTCTCCCTTTGACTGGGAGCAACCCAGCCTCTCACTCAAGACACTCTGCTCTCTCAATCCTAAGAGTGACTGTACTACCACTAAATCTTCTGCACTTGAAATATTTGAAATTTGAAGTTGTGCAGAGATACTCGACGGATGAGTGATATCCATCGAGTGAGTGGTTTTACTGTCCGACGGATAACTGCTGTTAGGCTTATCCGTCAGGATACAATCACTAATCGACGGATGAGCAATATCCGTCGAGAGAGTAGAAATGAATGAGGTGGGAAGAGAAACTATTGTTGACTCTGTGCTGATTGAAGAAATTTTAGACACATATGACACAACAGTTTCTGAAGGAATTGGTAAGTGAGCCAATAAATCATCTAAAAGATGATGCTCACTTGCACTGGATTTTGGCTTCCCCAACAGAGTTAAAGAAGGGGAATCAGGAATTGATGTGTTTATCATATCCACATCCAGAGAATTTATTGGTGAGTATGGTGTTTGAGGTGCTTCTATAACTAGAGATTTTGGCTGTGACTCCATATTTATTGGAGCCACATCAAACTGAACTTGAGAAGGTGCAGTGACTGTGTCTTTAGCACCAGTTTGCATTGTGTGTGTATCCTGTCCATCCCCAGAGGTTTTAGATTTCCTTTTTCTTGTAAAAGTCTGGGGTGAGCTTGTGTCCCTAACCCTCTTGGCCTGTGCTCTTGGTTGAGAGCTTTGTTCAATAACTACATCCTTTTGGGATGATGCAACTAGAAGTGAGCTTTTATCCTTTTTAAGCACTGCAGTTTGTTGGGAAACTGCAGTGTGGCTAGGCTGTGATTCACTCAACTCTCCAACCTTATTCTTGGCTTTTGTGGATTTTTCAACTGGCATCTTTTGAGAGATATCAGAGGGGTTTTTCTTAGATTTGGATTTGGAAATAGTAGTAGGTTTGGCAGCTTTGGTAGGCAACTATTTGATCATTGGCACAGTTGCCATAACTACTCCTAAACTCAAAGAAATTGTGGTGGTTGGAATAGTTGTAGGGATGGATGAACTTACCTCACTTACCTGAGGTGCCTGCATTACAGGAAAGTAGAACATTGGCACATCCTTGTGATGATTGGCCCTGTTCAAATCTGCAATGAGCCTTCTCTCTTAAACCCAACAATCCAGTTTGTTGTTAGGGTTCTCAAGCACAATCTCTTCACAGAGGTGGTTAGCCAATAACATAAGAAATCTAGCGTAATACACATTCTTACCTCTTTTAGCTAACTCACCTAATTTAAAACCTAACTCAAACAAGACAAGGTCACTGAAATTATAAAATTTATCTGTAACTAGCATTCTTACAATATAGCAAGAATTACAGAAGGGGGGTTGAATGGAATTCTTGAACCTTTTTCTTGAAATAAAAATGTTCAACTCGATTATAGATATATTTGTTTTGATTAGCACAATGCGGAATGTAAACTTAAATGAATCAAAATATAAGTAATTAAAAACAAGAGTCTTTAAAAACTTTCTGGTGGATTTAAACAATTCCACCAGAGATATATATATAATATATCGAGAGGACTCTGTGTGCAGAAATGCTCACAGCTGCTTACAAATGGAACTACTGAGAATACAGGAAATGCTAAAGATTATGCTTACAAAGATTTCTCTGTTTTTGGGTTTTTAAGCTATCTCAGTTATTTTTCTATTTGCTACTCTCTTGGTTTATATAATACCAAGATTACAAAGTTAAAAAGATTGAACAAATATAAAATCTAACAGTCTTAATCTTTGCTGCTTTTCGTCCTCTATTACCCAGTTAATGGGCTTCCACAATGTGTTTGTATCCAACTCGACGGCTGTGTGTCAGCTTTCACTGTTCAACTGATGTTTGAATTCTTGATATGATCATCTGTCGACTTTTAGATCATCCGTCGATGACTTAATTGATCATCCGCCGACTGCTATGTTAAACATCCGTTGATAGTCTTTTGATCATCCGTCGAAGGCTTTGTTAATCATCCGTCGGTAGCTATTTTGGCACTTGACTTCATTTCACTTATACAGAATTACAAGACATTACTTATGTACAGTTAATCAACCTATTCTGCATATCTAGTTAAAGTCAACATGACTTATATGCTACTACAGATTCTATACAAAGATGCATACATCACTGTGCTACAAACTTACTATTACATAAGTTACTCACTCGATGGATAATAAGTTAATCATCCGTCGGGACTATAATGAGTTATCCGTCGGGACTATAATTCTTATTCGTCGAGTGCTACATTATTTCACTAAGTAAAATCTACTTAGATGTTTTGTTTATGAAATCATCAAGTACACAACATATGCACAACAATCTTTACAACAGGTGCCATTGTTAGAGAATAAAAGCTTAAAGAGAAGAAGAGTAAGTGCTTGAGAGATAATGAAATTAGAGAAGTTGAATTTGAGAATGATAAAAGAAAACAATTGTAATGAAATAAGCTTTTATACTATCTAAAATATAACTGATAAAAAAATAATAAAGTAAAATAGAGTAACCAATAGAAATTGTCTAAAATAGCCATTTAAAAATAAACTGTAAAAATTCCACCCATTATCCGTCGTGTAATGCTTACAAACTGTAAGTATACTCGATGGATAATGTACAGGGAATTAATGGCTGAGATTAAGACAATTCGACGGATGAGGATAAACAGTTATCCGTCGAGACATAAAATATTACAGAAAAGTAATTGATTTTTATTAGCAAATTGTATGTCGACGGATGACCAAACTCAATGGATAAGAGTCATCCGTCAAGATGTAAATTTTGACAGCCAAAATTTCATCCAAGACTGAAAAATCAGTTTAATTTCTGGCTGCATATCAACTTGCCAAATAACTCAGATAGATTTAAGAGTAATTAAGCATACCTAATGTGGCGCCCTCCAAACCCGGGTCAGAAGTTTGGGGTCCACAACACATATACAATATATAAACCTGAATAAGAAATATTATTTGCAATGACCCTGCTTTACATAACCACGGATCGCAACAGGTTAAAGTATGAAAACAAGCTACAATCCTAACTTTTATTACAACGTACCAAATCCCAACTAATATAACTTACAATTGATAATAAAATCATTCTTACAATCTAACTATCTTTATACCGCATGAAGCTTCTGCTAGCTCGGTTCAACTCAAATGGAACCTTAGCCCACACTTTGGACTGAGGAACTTCACTATCATCCATATTCTTTTCAACTGTAAAATATATAAAAGAATCGCAAGGGTGAGCTAACTAGCTCAGCAAGTCATAATAGTGATAACTGAGGTTAAACAATGATCAAATGAAATGATTAAAAGGAATCAAGTTTCTTTTTAACTAATCATTAGAATTGGATATTCATTTTAAGTTTTAAAAACCAAGGTTAGGTTGCTGATCAGTCACGCACTAACCCCGAGCAAGCACACAGCACTGCTCTAATTACTGGATCCAAGGCACACATTGGCCTAACTTGACCATTGGTATGGTCTGACCATGAATCTGGTCCACATATATAAAAATTATCCAATCCTAAAGCAGTTCAATATGATAACAATATGATTCAATAAAACAAGACCATAATCAATAATGATTAAACATTTGCATAAAATCGTAAGGAAACTCATGGACATCTCAAGGGTATATCAGGGTATGTATAAGAAATGGTTTTCCAGTTTGTAATATGATCAGGTATTGGGCCAGTAATGATTTTTCAGGGCATAGTTCTTTGATGTTATAAAGAATAGTTGAGGTATAGAAATTTCTGTGTTTTCAAACAATTTTGTTCCAGTGTTTGGTGTTTGGTAGTTATACATTTTGGTGTAGTATCATATTTATGTGGTTTGGTATCTGAAAATCAAAGAAGGATGATTTACAAAGAATAAGGCTTATGGCTCAAGATCAAGAGAAATCAGGATTCAAGGTTAAATAGTTTATAACACTTGCAATACAAAACCTGAGTTGTTTCTAAATAATAGTGAAATGTTATGAAACATTTCGAAAATCATTGCAATATATCTTGAAGAAAAGTTCGGAAGTACTTGCCTCACAGGGCTTTACAACTTCTACTGACCAACTCTGAGCCGATTCTGCTGCTCAGACTTTAACGTCCAACCACTAGACCATATTAGGTTTGATTTTGATACTCAAGTTTTTCTGTTGAAATTCTATTGAGCTCGTCGTCTGAGTACTAGGTCATCTCTAGTCCATCGTTCACCTTCAGGTTCCCGATTATAACCTACAGGGTCGAAATACCCTGTAATAACCCCAATTTTTGGAAATTTTTGAAACCCTTATGGATAGTGTTTTTGCTGAATGAGAAAACTTTTCATGCCACACTATGTAGGGGTTCTGTTATGGATATTCTGAGATTTTATTAGTACTCTATATGGTATATAAGTGTATGTAAAGATCGTCATAATCCAATTCCGAACACTTTGATTTTTCCCGGAAATCCACTAGATACGGAAAGAATTGAGTATAAGGTAGCAGGATAAAAAGGATTTAGATTAAAGGATTATAATAGAGGATCATAAAAAGGAATATAATGTATGGAGATAGGTTAAGGGAACCTAAGTAATAAGATCCCGGGTATGATCCCTCAAACGATAAACGAAAACGAAAGTTAAGCGAACCGTATAACAGATCAGTGGTCATTAGGCAAACAATTAGGAAGTTAATCAAAGGGATAAGAGAAGATGATGTCACCCAAAAAATGAGAAGAGGACAAGGAGGGAAAGATGACATCACAGCATGACATAGGCATGACATGGGAAGGAAGGAGATGTGGTGGATTATTAACCACACAAAATCAAGGGCAAATAGGTAATTTACTAAAACAAAAACAAAACCAAATCAACCAAGCCAAATATTTCATTCTTCATCCAAAACAAAAAAAAACCAAGGCATTATTTTCTTCATTTGCTCTCGGCTTTTTACTATTTCAAAGGCAAGAAATGTCACACCCCCAACTTAAATAGCAAAATAAATATAGCTATTACATCATTTTAATGAAGAATACACAACCAAAATCCAAGATCTTACAGTTTAGGGTTTGGAACAGCCCAACACTACCAACTATTACATCTGATTACAAATACCGAGTCCTCACACAACTATTATTACTTATTCTACCTGAGCTCGAACATAAGCATCAGCATCACAGGTCTTACGGGCAGTCTGCTTGAATCTAACAATAGCTGCTAGCTGTAATATAAGGGTAAAGCAAGAAGTGAGCCAAATGCTCAACAAGTGCTAACAGTACGACACAAAATATAAATTGAGATATACTTTTAAGAATGACAATGGAAAGTCATTACCAAAGGTAACGAGAGATAAAAACTATGTGAGATGGAATCATTTTGCTTGCATCAAAACAATTTTAAAATCATGTCTTAATCAAAATCATTTTATGACACTACGGATTACAGCCGGTGATCAACCGCGAAGTAATCCCAAACCTCGCTGGGTTCTAAAACATTAATGGGAATCCCTAGGCAACTTTTAAGCCTAATATAAGTGTGGAAAGGACTCGCGTCTCAGTCCAGATCCACCATTCAAAGAAAACATTTATCCCCCTTTGGGACTGAAAACCCACATTTTATTTATTTGAAAAGCTGATGCCGAATTGTAACAAAATCTCTTTTAACAGTAAACATTTTTATTAAGGAATTGTAGATCAACTCGAAACACGGGAAAGAAGGTATTGAATATCAGAGCCATGATTCATAAAACTATTCTCTATTCAAGTAATTGAATGGTTTTCATATATCAAAGATTTGGACAAGAGGATTTAGTGAGGCTAATGGATAATATGAAGGGTAATGCCAATTTGGGCTCAAAGCAATGGTTTCTCATCAAGGTTCAAGTGCTGGATCATTAAGAATGTAAACTTCATGAATACTAAGGGTGTTAAGGTATGAAGAAATGATTTTTAGCTCAGAATATATCAGAATTGTCAAGCTTTAGGATAAGAAAGAGGGGTATCAATCAATGAGGAATCAAGTTGGTAAGTTTCTGACTATCAGAGTTCAAGGTAAGGTTCTATAGGGGTTCAAGTATCAGGATGAGATATCAATACATAGGAAACATCAACATGTTAATCAAGAGGATCAATCAAGTAATATATCAACTCTTCATTTTATCATGGCATTAAACTATCATGAAAGACTTTTGAACTACTTGCAATACGTACTCGAGGGTTCATGGCATCTCTATGTGATTCAAAGATGAACATAAGATACGCTTGATTTAATATATCAAATGACACAGGATAGTTGCAGCAATGTATGAACTATTAGCAGTAAATATGAAGGACAAGTTGAATCACTTGCCTTGAGATAGGTTGGTCTGGTCTGACTGGTAGGAACAACTACTAGAGCTTCACTCGACTTTTATGGCAAGTTTTCCCTCGTCTCGAGATCCTACATAAATAATAATAATCCTCATTATAATATATTCTCACCAACTTAACCTATTTACAACTCGAAATTAAACACGGATGGCACTTAGGCCTATATGCACTTAATTTATATTCACTTTTAAATTATAATTGCACACACATAGCCACATATTCACATATCACATATTAACACCAAATAAAACCATATATACCATAATGCAACACTAGGCTTGGATGATCTCGACTCACCACTTTAAGTCACTTGGTCGCTAAACTAGACAAGGTCTTCTAATTTTGGCTTCCTAACTCGATGTGCCTTTCCTAAATTATCCAAAGCCTATTGACCCTCACTTGTGCCTTTTGCTCTACTGACCTTATACTATCTTACAACTATGGTGGTCGACCTAATACTCACTTCTAAGTGTTCTAAAACTATGTGATAAGTGATAGTGCTCACTGGTGCAAATTTCAGAATGACAACTATGGTTTCTTGAGACACTCTTAAACTACAAGTTTTCCTTCAAAACTTTTACACAAGACTCTCCTGACCTAAGGGCATCTCACAAACTTGATATGGCTCAAGGGTCTGGCTTGGGCCTTCTTGGGCCTAAGCTAAAAGTCCAAGGTTCCCCTGTTTTTCTGGGCAGAAAATACCCTGACTTGAATTAACTTGTGACACATGGTTCTAGCTCATATCCTATGAACTATGGTTGGAAACACTTCTCTGACATACCCTCTAACTAAGGCCCAATTGGGCCTAACGAGGGCCTACCCATGACATGGTCAAATCTCCCTATTTCTAAGTTGCAACAAAACTGTCCCCTGCTGGACAGATTTTGTGATTCTACTTGTGCACCTAACCAAATGACATGCAAACCTCCAACCAACTCCTAAAACCTATTATATACTCCCAATACTAACTTCTGGTAGCTTGGGCCTCAAATTTCACACCAATGATATGGTCAAAACTCACTCTAAACCTCAAGGTGCTATACTGATTTTTCTGCAGAAACTATAACTCTCATTTTCCAAGGTTTTGACTTGACAAACTCAACTAACAACAACTCAATACTTAAACCAAGACTTATACATGGTAATCTACTGAACTAACTCCCTTATTCTCAAAATAAATTTGGGTGAGATCATCCATGCCCAAAAACAACAACATGCAACTAAATATATAACATGCAACTCATGGAAAGCACATAACAAGATTTCGGCTAGGCATAAAGTTTTAAATGCTTGCAAAATCGACTTGCACCTAATACTCATCCTTAATAATCATGAAATATAACTTCTTTCAAGTATTAATAAGAAATTTATCATGAAAACAATCTATTTTAAGCACACATATTTCGAATTTATAGATTTTTAAACATAACTACATGATTTCGAAAAGAGTAGCATGCAAAACATGGTTGATCATCATTTTAATGTCTTAAAACTAACATGCATGGCTAAACATAAATATATAATGAAATTTCAGTAGCATGCAAAGGATTTTAAAGCATGATATCTCCATAAAACACTTAGTTAGCACATATACATAATATATCTCATAGAGAGCTCTTGAATTCACAAGAATCAAGAGTTTCTCTTTGGAGATCACATAAGAACTGCACATGCATCCATGGAACTTCAACTTCCAAGTCACAAAACACTTGGAAAGTATATAAGATGAATGTAGGTAAAAGATTTACACTTGGGAAGATGAAGAATGAATTGAAAAATGAAAGGGGGGTGGGGAATTGGCCTTCGGCCGAGAGCAATGTGGGAGGGGGAGGAGAGAAAATTTGTGGGGTGTTGGAGTGTGGAATGAGAATGACTTCTCCCACTTTGATTTCTTTGTTTTATGCTATTTAGTTTACAAATGATGAGTGGAAGTGAGAACTTACAAAAATGTCCCTTGGTTAAAGTTAGGCCATTTTGCATGCAAGGCTAAGGTAGTAATTTGGTAATAATCAAATGAGTTAGTGGGGTTGGAAAAGTCTTGTTTGCCCTTTGAGAGAATAGAAGGGTGATTTGCATGCATGGTCTCTTATGTAATTTGATAAATATGACAACTAAAATTTATAATGATTTATTTTTATAAAATAAAATATATGTTCAAAAATTATAAAATTTATATCATAAAATAACTTGGATTTTTAGAGACTTTATAAAATCATTTTCAAAATTTGTGAACAAAATACCTTTTAAAAGAAATTTTTTCCAAAGCTTAGAATATTCCTTATGAATCAAAAATAAAGAAATTAAATAAACTCTTGCCTTGAAAAATCATATACTACACAAAGCAAATTTATAATGCAGAAACTTTCACTCACACTAGCGTACAATCATTGAATATATTTTCATTTGACTTTAATATTATACCCAATCCACAAATAATATTACATAAAATGCCGGTCGTAACATCCTCTCCCCCTTAAGGGATTCTGTCCCCAGAATCTAAGAGAAAAGATGAGGATGCCGGGAACGCATATCAGACTCTAACTCCCAAGTCGACTCTTCGACCTTAGGGTTCTTCCAAAGTACTTTTACTAACTTTACTGACTTATTTCTAAGACTCTTTACTTGCCAGTCGAGTATTTTAACCGGTTGCTCAACAAATGACAGGTCTGCCTGAATTTCTACAGGTTCATATTCTATCACATGGCTAGCGTCAGGATTGTACTTCTTAAGCAACGATACATGGAACACATTATGCATATGCCGATACTGAGGTGGTAAGGCCAACTCGTAGGCCACCTTTCCCACTTGACTCAAAATCTCAAAAGGACCTATGTATCTAGGTGCTAACTTCCCTTTCTTGCCAAATCTTATCAACCCTTTTCTAGGTGACACCTTCAGCAACACAGCTTCGCCAATTTGGAATTGAACGTCCTTACGCGCTGGATCCGCATACTTCCTCTGTCTATCTTGAGCAGCAAGCAACCTTTTCTGAATTAACTTGACCGAGTCATGCAACTGTTGTACCAAATCCGAGCCGAGAATTCTTCCTTCTCCTACTTCATCCCAACTTGTTGGTGATCTACACTTTCGCCCGTACAAAGCTTCGTATGGTGGCATACCGATACTGGAATGATAGCTGTTGTTGTAAGAGAATTCAATCAACGGCAAATGGTCGTCCCAACTTCCTGCAAAATCGATTGCACAACTACGCAACATATCTTCAATTGTTTGAATTGTCCTTTCACTCTGGCCATCAGTCTACGGGTGGTACGCCGTGCTCATATTCAACTTCGTGCCAAGACATTCCTGAAATTGCTTCCAGAATCTCGAGTTAAATCGGGGATCTCTGTCTGAAACTATTGATACGGGTACTCCATGCCTTAGTACGATTTCGCGCGCATACAGATGAACCAACTTGTCCAGTGACGACTTCTCATTTATTGGGAGGAAATGCGCCGACTTCGTAAGACGATCAACTATAACCCATATTGCGTCATGTCCGGATTTCGTTCGCGGTAGTCCTACTATAAAGTCCATAGTGATATTTTCCCATTTCCATTCTGGAATCTTCAGGGGCTGAATTAATCCGCTTGGTCGTTGATGTTCTGCCTTTACTTTCTGACAAGTATAGCACTTCGCAACCCATTCTGCCACGTCTCGCTTCATATTTGGCCACCAAAAGTTCTTCTTTAAGTCTCGATACATCTTGGTGCTTCCCGGATGGATTGAAAATTTCGAATTGTGGGCTTCATGGAGGATCTCATTCTTTAATTCAGGTACATGGGGAATCCATATTCTGGATGAAAACCTTAGTATCCCTTGCTCATCCCTTTGAGTATTAATCTCCTCTCCAGATAACTGATTCTTCTCTTTCTCCATTACTTCTTCTTGACACTTCTTTATCTTTTCCACTAGTGTTGGCTGAAAGGTCATTGCACGACAAACTTCCTCGACTTTTCCATAAGCACAAAGTTCCAATTCTAATTTTTCGATTTCTTCAGATAACTCTTTTGATGTTATCATCATATTCAATCTCTCCTTCCTACTCAGAGCATCGGCCACTACGTTCGCCTTTCCAGGATGGTAATTTATCGAGCAGTCATAGTCCTTGATCAGTTCCAGCCATCTCCTCTGCCTCATATTGAGCTCTTTCTGAGTAAAAATGTACTTTAAACTCTTGTGATCCGTGTAGATTTCACACTTCTCTCCATAGAGGTAATGTCTCCAGATCTTGAGTGCGAACACTATGGCGGCTAGTTCCAAGTCATGCGTCGGGTACTTTAACTCATGCGGCTTCAACTGTCTTGACGCATATGCGATCACTTTACTGTGTTGCATCAACACACAACCCAAACCCTTATGTGAAGCGTCGCTGAATATTACAAAATTCCCTTGATCATCTGGAAGTACCAACACCGGAGCTGTTACCAACTTCTGCTTTAACTCTTGAAAGCTATCTTCACATTCTGCACTCCATTCAAACTTTTGATTCTTTCTGGTTAACTTGGTCAATGGCGTGGCGATCTTCGAGAAATCCTTGATGAATCTTCTATAGTATCCGGCCAATCCTAGAAAACTTCGCACTTCCGTAGGAGTCTTTGGCCTCTCCCAACTCATAACTGCCTCAATCTTTGCCGGATCCACTTTAACTCCCTCATTTCCAATAACATGCCCCAAAAATTGAACTTCCTTTAACCAAAACTCACATTTGGTGAACTTGGCATACAACTTCTCTTGTCGGAGTATCTCCAAGGCTATCCAGAGGTGCTGCTTATGTTCTTCTTCCGACTTAGAATAAATAAGGATGTCATCAATGAATACCACGACAAATTTGTCCAAATACTTCTTAAATACTCGATTCATCAGATCCATAAATGCGACCGGAGCGTTGGTCAATCCAAACGGCATTACTAGGAATTCATAATGCCCATATCTGGTCCTGAATGCGGTCTTAGGAATATCTTCTTCTTTGATCTTTAATTGATGGTATCCCAATCTCAAATCAATCTTCGAAAAGCATTTTGCTCCCTTCAATTGATCAAAAAGGTCATCTATCCTTGGTAGCGGGTAGCGGTTCTTGATCGTCACCTTATTCAACTCCCGGTAATCTATGCATAGACGCATACTGCCATCTTTCTTCTTTACAAACAAAACAGGTGCTCCCCATGGCGACGTACTTGGTCGTATCACTCCTTTATCCAATAATTCTTGTAGCTGGCTCGCCAACTCTTTCATTTCTGCTAGTGCCATCCTATATAGGGCCTTCGAAACTGGTTCCGTGCCTGAAGCAAGGTTGATCTCAAACTCAATTTTTCGATCTGGTGGTAAGCCTGGTAGTTCGTCGGGAAACACATCGGGAAACTCACTAACTATAGGAATATCTTCCATGCTGAGGCTGCCTCTCTCTGAATCCACTACATATGCTAGGAACGACTCACAACCTTTTCTAAGCAACTTCTTAGCCTGAACGATTGTAAGAAATAGTTGCTCTTTCCTCTGCCCCTTAAATACTACCTTCTCTCCACTCTTCGTCTTTAAATACACTCTCTTGGTCTTACAATTAATCTGAGCGCTATTCTCTCCTAACCAATCCATTCCTAAAATTATGTCAAACTCTCCCAACTTGAAGAGTATCAAGTCGGCTGAAAACTTATATCCTGAAATATCGATCTCACACTTTGGACAAAATTGATTCACAGGAATCTTCTCTTGGTTCGCAATTACCACATTTACTACCTCACTCATAACCATTTTCTCACATTGAAGCTTATCAACAAAAGATTCTGATATGAAAGATCTTGTTGCTCCCGAATCAATCAATACTTTAGCTTTGACATTATTGAGTAAAAGTGTACCTGCTATCACCTCAGAATTCTGAACAACATCTTTCATCTTTAGATCAAATGTCCTTGCTGTTGCTTGCGGGGTTGGTGCGGGTGGTGGAGGTAATGCCAATACCTCAGCTGGCACGCTTGCACTGGTACTTGCCACGTTCATCAGAGCTTTGATTGGTCCTGTTGCCTTACACTCTCTAGCCATGTGTCCAGTCTTCCCACACTTGTAGCACGTAACTCCTGGCTTCGGCATCTTGCACTCATTTGCCAAATGTCCCTTCTGATTGCACCTATAACAGGTCATGCTCAGCTTATTGCATACTCCGGGGTGCCTTCTTCCACAGTGCTTGCATTCCGGTCTCTGGAACCTGTTTTCTCCAACTTGCCCTTGGCTTGCCTGGTTGTTTCCTTTTGATTCTTGCCTTTTACCCAAATTTCCCTTCTTTTGAAAATTTCCGCCCTTCTGAAAACCAATCCTCTTTACATTCCGATCTTGCGAACTTCCAGCTTCAGACTTTTCTCCATAAAATGGAACCTTCCTCTTCTTGTTATCCCTCTCTTTCCTTGACTGTATCCCATTATTCTCAATCAGAGCAGCTTTCTGTACTACTCCCGCATAAGTTTTAAGCTCAAACATAGCCACCCTATCTCTGATCCAAGGCTCCAATCCTTGCTGAAATTTCTTTGCTTTTTCCTCCTCAGTGCTGGTATACTTTGTCACAAACCTTGACAACTCAGTGAACTTCTTCTCATACTCCAATACAGTCATGTTCCCTTGCTTCAATTCAAGAAATTTTAGCTCCATCTGATTCTGCATGTACTTAGGGTAATACTTGTCCAGAAATAACTTTTTAAATCTCTCCCAAGAAACCTATTGAGTGACTTCCATGGCCTTTACTGATTCCCACCAATAGATAACTTCTCCCTTCAAAAAGTATGTAGCATACGGCGTCTTCTGATCGTCTCCTAACTGTACCAACTCAAAATCCCTTTCCATCTCCTTGATCCATGTGTTAGCTATCACTGGATCAGTGGTATCATGAAATACAGGTGGATTCACATTCTGAAAAGCCTTGAAAGTGACAATTTGTCTAGATGGTACTGGTGGTTCAGGTGGTTGGTGTGGGTCACGATTATCTTGGTTTTCAATTCGTTGTTGAAGAGTTAGTTGTTGTTGAGCTATAGCATTGGTTTGCTGTTGCAAGGTTTTCAGTAGTCGAAGAATATTTGGGTCTGTGGTGAAGGTGGTTGTTGGGTTCTTCTTTTTGGGAGGCATGATCCTGAAATAAGAGTTGTGTCAAAACAGATATGAATGATAAAATGATTCGAGGGTATCGCATGGCATTCTCATTTTCATATAGGGTCAAGTTTCCAAATTAAGAAGATATGATGATAAAAACATAAAATAACAGTTGAGAGCAAATGGAACAATAACACATAATTATTGAAATTTTAAAGGTCACAGTACATAGGATTGGCACATAGTCTGTTTCTAGGAATAACAGGCTTATTTAAAGGAAAAACGGAAACAACTGGGGATTCCATAGAGTCTGATAGTACAACAACATGAAAGGTAAATGGAAAGAACTAAGGCTCCACTCCATCTGAACGGGGCTTGGTAGTCTTTTCCTCTCGAAGCGATTTCGCAATGCTCTGGAGCTCATCCGCCACCATCTGAATGACATACTGGCGGGTACGGTCCCGGTGTGCTGGCATCTCCTCAAGCTTAGTGTTGACGTACTGAACCAAGGTCTCAAGTCTCACAGTCATCTGCTCCTTGGGCTTCCCTTCGTAGTTTCGGCTGTCCGGATACACGTTCTTCAGTCGGTCTATCAGTCGGTCGTACTTGCCCTGAAGCATGTCGAACTCGCGCCTCAACACAGCATACACGGAGAAAGCAATAGTGTCGTCCGACCCAGAGGATGACGAGGAATGTGCCCTTTGCTGACAACCAATAAGAGGAGTATTAATAATAATTTACTTAACCTACTCTCTCGCATAATATCTATAACCTATACACAAATCCTATAACCTATTTGGGCTGTCCAGGGACTCTAAACCGTAGCTCTGATACCAAAACCTGTCACACCCCCAACTTAAATAGCAAAATAAATATAGCTATTACATCATTTTAATGAAGAATACACAACCAAAATCCAAGATCTTACAGTTTAGGGTTTGGAACAGCCCAACACTACCAACTATTACATCTGATTACAAATACCGAGTCCTCACACAACTATTATTACTTATTCTACCTGAGCTCGAACATAAGCATCAGCATCACAGGTCTTACGGGCAGTCTGCTTGAATCTAACCATAGCTGCTAGCTGTAATATAAGGGTAAAGCAAGAAGTGAGCCAAATGCTCAACAAGTGCTAACAGTACGACACAAAATATAAATTGAGATATACTTTTAAGAATGACAATGGAAAGTCATAACCAAAGGTAACGAGAGATAAAAACTATGTGAGATGGCATCATTTTGCTTGCATCAAAACAATTTTAAAATCATGTCTTAATCAAAATCATTTTATGACGCTACGGATTACAGCCGGTGATCAGCCGCGAAGTAATCCCAAACCTCGCTGGGTTCTAAAACATTAATGGGAATCCCTAGGCAACTTTTAAGCCTAATATAAGTGTGGAAAGGACTCGCGTCTCAGTCCAGATCCACCATTCAAAGAAAACATTTATCCCCCTTTGGGACTGAAAACCCACATTTTATTTATTTGAAAAGCTGATGCTGAATTGTAACAAAATCTCTTTTAACAGTAAACATTTTTAGTAAGGAATTATAGATCAACTCGAAACACGGGAAACAAGGTACTGAATATCAAAGCCATGATTCACAAAACTATTCTCTATTCAAGTAATTGAATGGTTTTCATATATCAAAGATTTGGACAAGAGGATTTAGTGAGGCTAATGGATAATATGAAGGGTAATGCCAATTTAGGCTCAAAGCAATGGTTTCTCATCAAGGTTCAAGTGCTGGATCATTAAGAATGTAAACTTCATGAATACTAAGGGTTTTAAGGTATGAAGAAATGATTTTTAGCTCAGAATATATTAGAATTGTCAAGCTTTAGGATAAGAAAGAGGGGTATCAATCAATGAGGAATCAAGCTGGTAAGTTTCTGACTATCAGAGTTCAAGGTAAGGTTCTATAGGGGTTCAAGTATCAGGATGAGATATCAATACATAGGAAACATCAACACGTTAATCAAGAGGATCAATCAAGTAATATATCAACTCTTCATTTTATCATGGCATTAAACTATCATGAAAGACTTTTGAACTACTTGCAATACGTACTCGAGGGTTCATGGCATCTCTATGTGATTCAAAGATGAACATAAGATACGCTTGATTTAATATATCAAATGACACAGGATAGTTGCAGCAATGTATGAACTATTAGCAGTAAATATGAAGGACAAGTTAAATCACTTGCCTTGAGATAGGTTGGTCTGGTCTGACTGGTAGGAGCAATTACTGGAGCTTCACTCGACTTTTATGGCAAGTTTTCCCTCATCTCGAGATCCTACATAAATAATAATAATCCTCATTATAATATATTCTCACCAACTTAACCTATTTACAACTCGAAATTAAACACGGATGGCACTTAGGCCTATATGCACTTAATTTATATTCACTTTTAAATTATAATTGCACACACATAGCCACATATTCACATATCATATATTAACACCAAATAACACCATATATACCATAATGCAACACTAGGCTTGGATGATCTCGACTCACCACTTTAAGTCACTTGGTCGCTAAACTAGACAAGGTCTTCTAATTTTGGCTTCCTACCTCGATGTGCCTTTCCTAAATTATCCAAAACCTATTGACCCTCACTTGTGCCTTTTGCTCTACTGACCTTATACTATCTTACAACTATGGTGGTCGACCTAATACTCACTTCTAAGTGTTCTAAAACTATGTGATAAGTGATAGTGCTCACTGGTACAAATTTCAGAATGACAACTATGGTTTCTTGAGTACATTAGACACTCTTAAACTAAAAGTTTTACTTCAAAACTTTTACACAAGACTCTCCTGACCTAAGGGCATCTCACAAACTTGATGTGGCTCAGGGGCCTGGCTTGGGCCTTCTTGGGCCTAAGCTAAAAGTCCAAGGTTCCCCTGTTTTTCTGGGCAGAAAATGCCCTGACTTGAATTAACTTGTGACACATGGTTCTAGCTCATATCCTATGAACTATGGTTGTAAAAACTTCTCTGACATACCCTCTAACTAAGGTCCAATTGGGCCTAACGAGGGCCTACCCATGACATGGTCAAATCTCCCTATTTCTAAGTTGCAACAAAACTGTCCCCTGCTGGACAGATTTTGTGATTCTACTTGTGCACCTAACCAAATGACATGCAAACCTCCAACCAACTCCTAAAACCTATTATATACTCCCAATACTAACTTCTGGTAGCTTGGGCATCAAAGTGCACACCAATGATATAACGACTCGTATATATTTTTATTGTTTAAATGTGTAATTATTAAATAATTACATAAATAAAATATGTGTATGGGTTCAGTCAGATGGATATTATTTTATTAATATTTTAATTGATTATGTGTGATTGTGGTGTTCGTGTATTAATTGTATAATTCGTCGTGAAGCTGTGTTGCGTTACTTTTGTGTTTAAAGGTGATTTAATTCAGGATTTATTTTTATAAATATTTGGGTTATCTCTAAAATCATTCTTATGCCTTCATAATTTTATTAATTATTTTTAGGTGTTTTTAAAATTGAGAAAACAACATTTTCTCGATTATTTAGCCATGTATGATTTTCTGATTTAAATTATTTGTTAAATCCGTATTTAATTCCAAAATTCTTTAAAAATTATGAAACTTGTATTTATCTAAGTTTGGAATATTCCGAGAATTTTAAAATTATTTTGAGAATTTTTGGGATTAAGTTCATCTGTGCGTTGTTTTGTGTATTCGTTAAAAAAAACGGGTATAAACTGTGTTTTAGAAATTATTTTTAAAATTTTAAAAATTTACGTTTTTAGTAACCTCGGGATATTTACAATACTTTAAAGTTAATAGGGTAATTTTCGGGTTTATTTTACCCGTCTATTTATTCGTTATTTCTGCAAAAACGCGGATAAGAGATAAATTTTCGGTCAAAATAGAGACGTGGCAGTTGATTTGTGTTGCCTGTGATACGTGTTAGCTACAGATGAATTGTAAAAAAAAAAAAAAAACACAGAACAATACACCCCTGTCTCTCTCCTCTCATCTCTCTCCGCTCGTTTCTCTCTCGCTCTCCACTCTCTCTCGGTTATTTTCTCTCCCTCCCTTTTTTCTCTCTCTCACGATCTCTCCTGACCTATTCTTCCTCCTCCTCTTTTTTCCGTTTCCTTTCCTTTCTAGTTGCTCCGTTCTCCTCCCTCTCTTTTCCGGCCGTCGGTCCGGTTGGTTCTGTTTCCTGCTTCGTTTGCCTGATTTTGTTATATATATACGTGTATGTGCTTCTGTATGTATGAATTGTGTGTTGTTCTGTGTGATGATCGCCTTTGTCGATTATTTGCCGCCCGTCCCTCTGTTTTCCGGTTGCCGCCGGCTTCGTTCGGTGAGGCGACCCGTGTGTGTCGTGTGCTCCTGCACGCGCCGCGTGCGCGTATAGCTGTATTCCTGTTGTTTTGTTGGCTGTGTTGGTTTGGTGAGTTCGAATTTAATTATTATTATTTTATTAAATCACAGGAAATTATGATTGCCATTCGTGATATTAAATATAATTTCGTGCGGGGTTGATTTACAAATTTATCGGTGAAATTTTTGTGATGGAACTCGAATAATCGGGTGCCCCGAAAAATTTTGCCGCCGTCGGCGATGAGTTTCGGCGAGCCGACGGTGGACGGTGATGATGTTGTTCTGAGTCCTACAATTTAAAATACAAAATACGATTTAAAATGCGAATTGCGAATAAAACTATAAAATGCGATTAAAATTATAAAACGGGACTATTAATTAATAATTGTATTTAATTGGTAATTGAGAATTTTGGACTGATATTGATGGCTGAAATCGGTGGTTGGTTTGGATTGTGATTGATTGTAGTTGTGTTTGTTTGGACGTCGGGATGTTCGACGGGTTAGTCGATAATCAAAGGAGGTGCTGCCCGATTTCCGAGAAAATTTAATTACGGAAATACGGGGTCGTACCCAATGACTATCGAGACGTCGATCGGTTATATGTACGAACCTTATACGAAATATGATTGTGTGTTGTGATGAAATACTTTACAAAAATCGATAGCCCTAATTTCATAAAGGATAAATATACCTATTTATAAAAATGAACACCGAACCGACTTTCGAAGACGTGAACCCTAATTGATACGTGTATGATTATATGAAGTATTACGAGTCGGGTTTTGTTAACGTTTGGGTAGATTGTTAGCGAGGATATGTCAAGCATAATCGAAAGTCTAAATTAGGGTATTTCAACTTTGTAGGTGCTAGTCGGAAAGCTCAAGAGTTGGCGCTGGATAGCCTAGTGGACAGTCGACGAGCTCAGTAAGGTTCCAATGGAAGGGCCTGAGTGTTGGAGTCGAATCCAGGGTAATCTAGTGGTTAGACGTTAAAGTCTGAGCGTCCGTGTCGGCTCAAGGTCAATCAATAATAGATGTAAAGCTTTGCAAGGCAAGTACCCCTGACCATATCTTTATGGTTCATTATATATGAATATAATGTTGTTTTATTCTCGTACTGGAACGGAATGATTTAAGTTACGTATCCCCTGGGTTTCAAATTGTTTTACTAACTTGTGTTTTGGGGGAAAAGTAACTTCTGAAAATACCTATCTCTAAGTTTTGAATAAAATGGAAATGTTTTGGGAAAATGTGATGTGTTATAATTGTTTTGACAAGAGATAGGTAAATGATGTGGAAAAACTGGATAAAAATGATCAGATAATTGGATGAGTGTGCGCAGAAGGCCCGTAACGGCCTGGAAGTTAGCGTAAGAGGCGAAGTGGTTGCGCACCCTATTATAACCACCAGCCCAGCGTGACAGAGACCTAGCTAGTCTCTGAGTTTCGGAACAAGTTTCATATGATAGCCTGATCAGCTGTCTCACCAGGAATCATCCAATGCTTGTATATCTGAGCAAGCGATTTTGAGGTTCCCGAAAAGGGACAAGTTTTATGGTTCCCGTAACGGAACAAATGGTTTTGGGTCCCCGTAACGGGACAAGTGGTTTTATGGTTCCTATAATGGAACAGAAGGTTTGAAAATGAAAATAGCATGCTAAAATTTAACTCTGGTATTTTTACACAGCACACGATTGTTGATTCTGGTTTTACAGAGCATGCCAGTTTTATATCCAGTTTATAACTGTTTTACATGTTTTTGGCAAGTTATGAATTCTGTTCCTGTAACCGTTTTACTTTAAACTGTTTACTTGTTATTCATATAGTGGTGCTGCTGAGCAAGCAATTGCTCACCCTTGTAGAATGTTTTATATATGTATTGCAGATGCCTAGGGGATCTTTCCGTGGTGGTCAGGGCAGAGTTCCAGTTCCTTCCGTGTCATACTCCTCTGAGGTGGTTGTGCTGGACCCAAGCGGGTCTGTTGAGTTGCTATACAAAGATAGTATTGTGATGATTGTAACCTAAGTCATACTTAAACCTGGAAAAGATCTTGGAAAAAAATGGGGTTGTGTTTATATAATAATGTTGAGTTGGATTATATTAAGTTGTTGTTGTTGTTGTTATTGATGACGTCAACTCCTGACCCCGGGATTGAGGCTGTTACAGTTGGTATCAGAGCTACAGGTTTGAGTCCCTGATTTAGGTTAGGAATAGAGTCAGAAGAGTGCGAGAAGGTTTATTCTATATAGATATGAGCCAGCAACTCAACCAGAGGAGCGAGTCCGTGAGTTTAGTCAAGGGTTTGAAGGCGTAACCCTGATGTCTGTTGGGGATTGGTTGGAACTGCCCTAGATTTTAGTAAGTCTCCCTATATATATAAGTATCATTGGTAATGTCTAGTTGAGGTTTTTAGTTTCTTTTCTCGAGCGAGCGAATCTGATCGTGAAAGTTCAGGTGGAAGGGTAATAGTCAGTGCCCGCCCTGACAGCCGAGTCCCATAGTGAATATGGATTAGTACTGAGGTTTATACCTTGAGCCCTTATATTTCTTTCCTCGGAGGTTCTATTGGTTGATTGGGAGCATACAATACATATGATGTGACTATTTGTCTCTGTGATAAAGGGTCTGGTGGGACGCCATTGAATTATGTATTGTAAACTGTATGGTACTAAGATTGGCCATCTTACGTACTTGTATGGTTGCTCTCAGTCATATCCGCATCTTTTTCACTTTTCTTTTAGAATGGATTATCTTGATTTTGAAATTTTATTTGGCATTTGATTTCAATGAATTTCCTTTGGTAACCACTGTGGTTAGATCGTCCTAGTTGTGGGAAGTAAACAAAGAGTTGACCGTCAGGAGAAATAAGAGTTCTGTATCCAGTTGTTATTTTGGAATGATGGCAACAGTAAGGATTTGTGATCCATTGGAAAGGATTGTTGTATTAGAAAAGTTAATTCAGTGATTATCGAGCCCATGGAAAATGATAGGGAACTGCCCTTAGAAGAGTGGTTGGCTGAAACTTGGACTAGTAGGCCTAGCAAAGGTTCTTAAGTTGATCTAGTTTGCGAGGTTTCTTGTTGGTAATTGTGGCTGAAATAGCCAACCCCGTTTTATTAGATGGTTAGTGTATTTGTTAGTGGTGTGGTTGGTATGGATGGGTTGATAGGGTTGTTGGTTGATTGTTGGTGTCGGCTTGAGTCCAACTGGTAGTCAATAGTGTAGCGGAAATGCCGCCCAAATTTTTGGAAAATACCCTACTTTTAAAGATACAACGTATACTATGATGTGTTACTGATGTTTCTGTTGATACTCCAATTGATCAATTAAAAGAGAGGATTCATGATTCGATGTTGAAGGTTGCAGCTTTAGAAAAGCTGATTCCGTGGAAGATGGATCAATTATAAGAGATAAGAAGTCGCCTTGGGAAGGATGGTTGATTGAAGCTCAAACTAGTGCGTTAGCCAAGCCTGTGATTCTTAAGATTAACTTGAGTCACCAGTTTACTCTTTTATGGGGTTATGCTTAGTATAACCCGTCTAGCCTTGCGATATAGGAAACCTGTTAGTGTTGTAACTTAATAGTGCTAGAAGGTTGCTTGGTGGTTGTATTGAGAGGGTATATCATAATGTTTAGTACCTTATATTCCAGTTTTCTACGCTGTTGTTGATTTTGCTACTGTTATCATTGCTAATGTTGCTAGTGTTGTTAATCTAGATATCTTTTACAAATGGATCCTAAGAATAAAAAAACATGGGTGCTTTGATTGGGCATTATTTTCCTGACATAACTGCACCGTTTGAACGGTGACATTTTGATATACAATCTTGTTACGATTTTGAATAAATTCCCTGTTATATTTCAGGAAAATGTCACCCAAAAAAAAAAAAAAAAAAAAAAAAAAAAAAAAAAAAAAAAAAAAAAAAAAAAAAAAAAAAAAAAAAAAAAAAAAAAAAAAAAAAACTACCCAGTCTAAAGAAGATAGTAGTAGTTTGGCGAAGGGTCCAGTTATAAATGAAATTCTAGATTTATTGCGCCAGCAACAGCAGCAACAGTTGCAGTAAATCCAACGTTCAGCAGCAACAACATCAACAAAGAGAGCTAAACCACACTACCTATTTTAAATCCTTTCAGTCTGTTAAACCCCAGATTTCAAGGGTGAAGTAAATCCTGTTGTTGCCAGGAATTGGCTAAAGGAAATGGAAAAGGCATTTACCCTTATGCAAGTAAATGATAACCTTAAGACCGATTATGCGAGTTACTTTCTCAAGAATGAAGCGAATTGTAAGTGTATAGAAGCAATATAAGAAGTTCTTTCAATCATGCGAGAAAAGAAGAAATAAGTTAGGGATAATGTTGGAAAAAAAAAAGGGACGGAATTACGAGATTGTGTACCGATTATCGGAAGTTTCTCAAAGTGATAATTAAGAATAAATAACTTCTATCAGGAATTGATTACTTATGTAACTTAGTTTAAGGAATGTGTAATTTCTCGGGAATTTACTCGAGATCCAGCCTGAGAACATGTCAAATAATGCGGTGTAAACGAGTTATGAGCGTTGCAAATTTGATGATATCATGTGAAGTAACCTCTGTATGAGTTGTCTCCAAGAACTTAAAGTAACATAGTGTATGAGGAGTGGTTGGACAAGTAAATTGTATTTATTTATAACATCCTCGGCTATCTAAAGAATGAGAAAGTCGGTATAGAGCGCTTAAGGATTTTCCTATGAAGATTAGAAAGACGGGTTTGCATCGAAAGAGTATGGATGTAAAAACAGGATCGTGGGTATTGACAACAGTTCACTTTGAATGAAATCAGTTAGGTTTAGTTAGAAGGGGCAAGTTGAGCCCTAAATATATGTACCCGTTGGAGGTATCGAGGAAGATAGATAAAGTGCTCTTGGGTTAGCATTGACATTAAAGTTGCAACAATTCATAGTGTGTGTTCTGCATGTTATTGTTAAAGCGATTTATTTTTATTCGAACTACGCCGTTGAGTAGGAGCCAATGGACTCTCATCCAAATTGTTTTGCGTGGAATGATCGACCCAGAACCTAGATCGTTATGAGTGATTCCTTAGGAATAAGTTTATATCCTTATTGGGTGTGCTTTGAATAAACCCTCGAGTAGGAGAGTCTACTTGGGAGTTAGAGTCAGATATGCTTGACAAATATCCTCACTTGTTGATTAAAAATCAGATTCTGAGGACAGAATCTTTTTAAGGGGGAAAGATTATAACGACTCGTATATATTTTTATTGTTTAAATGTGTAATTATTAAATAATTACATAAATAAAATATGTGTATGGGTTCAGTCAGATGGATATTATTTTATTAATATTTTAATTGATTATGTGTGATTGTGGTGTTCGTGTATTAATTGTATAATTCGTCGTGAAGCTGTGTTGCGTTACTTTTGTGTTTAAAGGTGATTTAATTCAGGATTTATTTTTATAAATATTTGGGTTATCTCTAAAATCATTCTTATGCCTTCATAATTTTATTAATTATTTTTAGGTGTTTTTAAAATTGAGAAAACAACATTTTCTCGATTATTTAGCCATGTATGATTTTCTGATTTAAATTATTTGTTAAATCCGTATTTAATTCCAAAATTCTTTAAAAATTATGAAACTTGTATTTATCTAAGTTTGGAATATTCCGAGAATTTTAAAATTATTTTGAGAATTTTTGGGATTAAGTTCATCTGTGCGTTGTTTTGTGTATTCGTTAAAAAAAACGGGTATAAACTGTGTTTTAGAAATTATTTTTAAAATTTTAAAAATTTACGTTTTTAGTAACCTCGGGATATTTACAATACTTTAAAGTTAATAGGGTAATTTTCGGGTTTATTTTACCCGTCTATTTATTCGTTATTTCTGCAAAAACGCGGATAAGAGATAAATTTTCGGTCAAAATAGAGACGTGGCAGTTGATTTGTGTTGCCTGTGATACGTGTTAGCTACAGATGAATTGTAAAAAAAAAAAAAAAACACAGAACAATACACCCCTGTCTCTCTCCTCTCATCTCTCTCCGCTCGTTTCTCTCTCGCTCTCCACTCTCTCTCGGTTATTTTCTCTCCCTCCCTTTTTTCTCTCTCTCACGATCTCTCCTGACCTATTCTTCCTCCTCCTCTTTTTTCCGTTTCCTTTCCTTTCTAGTTGCTCCGTTCTCCTCCCTCTCTTTTCCGGCCGTCGGTCCGGTTGGTTCTGTTTCCTGCTTCGTTTGCCTGATTTTGTTATATATATACGTGTATGTGCTTCTGTATGTATGAATTGTGTGTTGTTCTGTGTGATGATCGCCTTTGTCGATTATTTGCCGCCCGTCCCTCTGTTTTCCGGTTGCCGCCGGCTTCGTTCGGTGAGGCGACCCGTGTGTGTCGTGTGCTCCTGCACGCGCCGCGTGCGCGTATAGCTGTATTCCTGTTGTTTTGTTGGCTGTGTTGGTTTGGTGAGTTCGAATTTAATTATTATTATTTTATTAAATCACAGGAAATTATGATTGCCATTCGTGATATTAAATATAATTTCGTGCGGGGTTGATTTACAAATTTATCGGTGAAATTTTTGTGATGGAACTCGAATAATCGGGTGCCCCGAAAAATTTTGCCGCCGTCGGCGATGAGTTTCGGCGAGCCGACGGTGGACGGTGATGATGTTGTTCTGAGTCCTACAATTTAAAATACAAAATACGATTTAAAATGCGAATTGCGAATAAAACTATAAAATGCGATTAAAATTATAAAACGGGACTATTAATTAATAATTGTATTTAATTGGTAATTGAGAATTTTGGACTGATATTGATGGCTGAAATCGGTGGTTGGTTTGGATTGTGATTGATTGTAGTTGTGTTTGTTTGGACGTCGGGATGTTCGACGGGTTAGTCGATAATCAAAGGAGGTGCTGCCCGATTTCCGAGAAAATTTAATTACGGAAATACGGGGTCGTACCCAATGACTATCGAGACGTCGATCGGTTATATGTACGAACCTTATACGAAATATGATTGTGTGTTGTGATGAAATACTTTACAAAAATCGATAGCCCTAATTTCATAAAGGATAAATATACCTATTTATAAAAATGAACACCGAACCGACTTTCGAAGACGTGAACCCTAATTGATACGTGTATGATTATATGAAGTATTACGAGTCGGGTTTTGTTAACGTTTGGGTAGATTGTTAGCGAGGATATGTCAAGCATAATCGAAAGTCTAAATTAGGGTATTTCAACTTTGTAGGTGCTAGTCGGAAAGCTCAAGAGTTGGCGCTGGATAGCCTAGTGGACAGTCGACGAGCTCAGTAAGGTTCCAATGGAAGGGCCTGAGTGTTGGAGTCGAATCCAGGGTAATCTAGTGGTTAGACGTTAAAGTCTGAGCGTCCGTGTCGGCTCAAGGTCAATCAATAATAGATGTAAAGCTTTGCAAGGCAAGTACCCCTGACCATATCTTTATGGTTCATTATATATGAATATAATGTTGTTTTATTCTCGTACTGGAACGGAATGATTTAAGTTACGTATCCCCTGGGTTTCAAATTGTTTTACTAACTTGTGTTTTGGGGGAAAAGTAACTTCTGAAAATACCTATCTCTAAGTTTTGAATAAAATGGAAATGTTTTGGGAAAATGTGATGTGTTATAATTGTTTTGACAAGAGATAGGTAAATGATGTGGAAAAACTGGATAAAAATGATCAGATAATTGGATGAGTGTGCGCAGAAGGCCCGTAACGGCCTGGAAGTTAGCGTAAGAGGCGAAGTGGTTGCGCACCCTATTATAACCACCAGCCCAGCGTGACAGAGACCTAGCTAGTCTCTGAGTTTCGGAACAAGTTTCATATGATAGCCTGATCAGCTGTCTCACCAGGAATCATCCAATGCTTGTATATCTGAGCAAGCGATTTTGAGGTTCCCGAAAAGGGACAAGTTTTATGGTTCCCGTAACGGAACAAATGGTTTTGGGTCCCCGTAACGGGACAAGTGGTTTTATGGTTCCTATAATGGAACAGAAGGTTTGAAAATGAAAATAGCATGCTAAAATTTAACTCTGGTATTTTTACACAGCACACGATTGTTGATTCTGGTTTTACAGAGCATGCCAGTTTTATATCCAGTTTATAACTGTTTTACATGTTTTTGGCAAGTTATGAATTCTGTTCCTGTAACCGTTTTACTTTAAACTGTTTACTTGTTATTCATATAGTGGTGCTGCTGAGCAAGCAATTGCTCACCCTTGTAGAATGTTTTATATATGTATTGCAGATGCCTAGGGGATCTTTCCGTGGTGGTCAGGGCAGAGTTCCAGTTCCTTCCGTGTCATACTCCTCTGAGGTGGTTGTGCTGGACCCAAGCGGGTCTGTTGAGTTGCTATACAAAGATAGTATTGTGATGATTGTAACCTAAGTCATACTTAAACCTGGAAAAGATCTTGGAAAAAAATGGGGTTGTGTTTATATAATAATGTTGAGTTGGATTATATTAAGTTGTTGTTGTTGTTGTTATTGATGACGTCAACTCCTGACCCCGGGATTGAGGCTGTTACAAATGACATGGTCAAAACTCACTCTAAACCTCAGGGTGCTATACTGATTTTTCTGCAGAAACTATAACTCTCATTTTCCAAGGTTTTGACTTGACAAACTCAACTAACAATAACTCAATACTTAAACCAAGAGTTATACATGGTAATCTACTGAACTAACTCCCTTATTCTCAAAATAAATTTGGGTGAGATCATCCATGCCCAAAAACAACAACATGCAACTAAATATATAACATGCAACTCATGGAAAGCACATAACAAGATTTCGGCTAGGCATAAAGTTTTAAATGCTTGCAAAATCGACTTGCACCTAATACTCATCCTTAATAATCATGAAATATAACTTCTTTTAAGTATTAATAAGAAATTTATCATGAAAACAATCTATTTTAAGCACACATATTTCGAATTTATAGATTTTTAAACATAACTACATGATTTCGAAAAGAGTAGCATGAAAAACATGGCTGATCATCATTTTAATGTCTTAAAACTAACATGCATGGCTAAACATAAATATATAATGAAATTTCAGTAGCATGCAAAGGATTTTAAAGCATGATATCTCCATAAAATACTTAGTTAGCACATATACATAATATATCTCATAGAGAGCTCTTGAATTCACAAGAATCAAGAGTTTCTCTTTGGAGATCACATAAGAACTACACATGCATCCATGGAACTTCAACTTCCAAGTCACAAAACACTTGAAAAGTATATAAGATGAATGTAGGTAAAAGATTTACACTTGGGAAGATGAAGATTGAATTGAAAAATGAAAGGGGGGTGGGGAATTGGCCTTCGGCCGAGAGCAATGTGGGAGGGGGAGGAGAGAAAAATTGTGGGGTGTTGGAGTGTGGAATGAGAATGACTTCTCCCACTTTGATTTCTTTGTTTTATGCTATTTAGTTTACAAATGATGAGTGAAAGTGAGAACTTACAAAAATGTCCCTTGGTTAAAGTTAGGCCATTTTGCATGCAAGGCTAAGGTAGTAATTTGGTAATAATCAAATGAGTTAGTGGGGTTGGAAAAGTCTTGTTTGCTCTTTGAGAGAATAGAAGGGTGATTTGCATGCATGGTCTCTTATGTAATTTGATAAATATGACAACTAAAATTTATAATGATTTATTTTTATAAAATAAAATATAAGTTCAAAAATTATAAAATTTATATCATAAAATAACTTGAATTTTTAGAGACTTTATAAAATTATTTTCAAAATTTGTGAACAAAATACCTTTTAAAAGAAAATTTTTCCAAAGCTTAGAATATTCCTTATAAATCAAAAATAAAGAAATTAAATAAACTCTTGCCTTGAAAAATCATATACTACACAAAGCAAATTTATAATGCAGAAACTTTCACTCACACTAGCGTACAATCATTGAATATATTTTCATTTGACTTTAATATTATACCCAATCCACAAATAATATTACATAAAATGCCGGTCGTAACAAGAAAATTCAAAATCCAAGATCAAAGCTTCCTAAATTGGTGAGTTAATTCCCTAATCATCCTTATGCATAGTTATGGCTACCTTATGAGTTTAAGCCTCTAATTCATTCTCAATCTTCTCCAATAAATCAATGAAGAAGACAATGAATAGTGATTTCAAAGTTTTTAACTTGATTTTCTTGCTTTTCCTTTAAGATCCAAGCATTCCTAAGACTCCTCAAGGCTTCATAGCTACTCCCACCACTTCAAGGAAGGTATATCATCTCCAAACCCTAGATTCCTATGTATTATAAGATGATTTTGATTATTATGGTGATATAGTAGCTTAATGCTTGTGGTTTAGAGTTTGGGTTGAAGTGGTATTGAAATGGAATGGTAAATCTTGTTGTTTTGGTTAAAAGAACTTAAGTATAGTTAAAGTCAAGCTTAGGCATAAGTATAAATGTTAAAATTGAGTTGATTTGGGGCTGTTGTAATGTATTTTAGATGGAGGTTTGATTGGGTTGTGAATTGGAGTTGAAATTGTGGTTGTTTGAATTGGTTTAAATTTGGGAAATCGCGTAAACATAGCCATCGTAATGTCCGATTTACTTTAGACTGCTTTTGTTCATAACATTAGGACCCGAGAACCCCCTTTTAGATGTTGAACATTGCCATGTTTAGATAGCTCATGTTACGAGCTTCGTTTTGATATGTAGTTCGTTCGATTCCGATGCACGGTTTAGGAGAAACGACCGTTTCAAGTAACGGCGTTTCGCGAACGAAACATTTCCCCTCGCCTTACTTTGAAACATAGGTTAAAGACCAAAAAGGGTTAATTAATGCATGAAACATTTATGGTAAGTGTGTTAGGCAGTTGGTAAGACACTCGCGAAGGAATCGCCTTAAAACTCGTAAAGGTTAAATTATTAAAAATGGTGGAGCCGAGGGTACTCGAGTGACTTGAGAGAATCAATAAGCGCAAAACAAGCGTTAGAGTCTAAGTTAGTTAAAGTATAGATTTACAAGTGACTTTGGTTTAATACCAACTTACTTGTTGTTTATAGGTTACCAAACTCGTCCCGAGCCTTTTATCACCCCAAGTCGCTCAGGCAAGTTTTCTACCCGTTATAACTGTTGTTGTGATGTATATGTGTATATGCATGATCTTGCGATAAATGCATATTTGTTATTAGCAAATTCTTGTGATATATTGTAGCATGTGATATGGTACATATGCATGCCTATTTCGTATTCTTGCCATATATATCTATTGGTTCAGTTGATAATACCTATGCTAGAGAATAGCGGTAATTTGCATATACCCTTAGTATAGGGACCCAAAGGTGAAAACATTTTCTAAAACCGGGAGTCGAGGATCCCGAGTAGATTATATATATATATATATATATTTATATATATATGGTTATAGTTTTCTAAACTATTAATCGAATAAGGTTTATTCTATAACTTTATTTTATTTAATGAATATTATTTGAATATTCATTCGAGGACTTATGACTCTGTTTATTATATTTAATGATTATTAATTGGATATTCATTGGAGGATGTATGACTCCGTTTATTTTATTTAATAAATATTATTTATAATATTCATTCGAGGTATTATGACTCCGCTTATTATTTAATAATATTCTTTATTTTATTAAAGAATAATGTTTCGATAATCAAACTTATTTTCGATTATTTAAATAAAGATATTACTTTCGTATAAGTATATCTTTGATTATTTACTACTCATTTCAAGTATAAGTCTTACAACTTCTACTTCAATTATTTGTATAAAGATTATTCTTTGTGGGAATATTATTTAAATAATAATATTCAGACATTCTCTCAATATATTGGGACTGATTTACTTCATTAAATCAGCATTACTCCAAACACTCTTTAAAGTGTTTTCGAGTCTTCAAAATGATTTTTAAAAGTTAGAGCGGATCCCAAAACTCATTTTTATATTTAAGATCTTCCTTTTAAAAAGGGGATTTAAATACTCGCTCAAAACCTGAGGGATCCGGCTCTATGGTGTATTTTATATTCGCAACAAGGTTGCAGTTTTGGTAAATGAATTGATTACTTACCTAACGTTCGGGAAGTAAGTCCATCTATTGAGTCGGCATAAGCAACATGGGCTCAGTGGGCGTCCATGATAGTGTAAGTGGCTCAGTGGGAGTCCATCAAATGCATAAGTGGCTGAGTGGCAGTCCAGCATAAGGTCCTATTGCGACCAGGGTGATGACCAGTGGGGAATTCGTCCATCTACTAGTAGAAAAGGTTACTTATTGGTATCTTTGCCTGATCAGCGAGATATCTGGTTTATGCCAAAATTCTTTTCCTTTCCAAAATTCATTGGATGTTCAAACTCTGTTCATACTTTACATAACAGAGGTTCCAGGAAATGTTTAAGAGATATATATGTGGATATATATATATATATATATCGGGACTAAATAAAGTATCTCGTAACTTTATTTCATTCAATAATATTTCAAAGATTGAATCTATTCAAGTCTTAACTTGTGGTCTCATCTATGGGATGACCCTTTTTTTTAAAAACCTATAATACTTTGAACAGTGGTAGTTCAAGTAGCCTTATAAATGATATAAGTATAGTGAAGTATTTGGTAACTTCATCTTCCTTTAAGCTTATATCCAGTAAGTAATTATCTTACTTTTGATAAAGGTTTTCAGTAAGTTATCTATTAGATACTTGCATTATTGATTACACTATATATTATCTTGCGAGCTGTAAGGCTCACTCTTGCTTTATTTCTTCATCACACAACAACAGTTAGGAAAGATGGCCAGACTCCAGCAGACCCAGCGCAAGCGCGTGGGAAGCGTCCCGCGTCTTCCTGTTGATGTTGTAGCTGCTATAGCTGCAGAGGTAGATCTATTGTAGATCAGACCATCTACTTTTGAGAATCAATTACGTATAATTATAACTTGTGGCAGATAATGGCAATTAACTGTAAATTTATTCAGTAATCATTTTGGGTTGTAATAACTTCTAATTGTGGATTCAAGGACTTGTACTTATTTCAATTTCATCTCATAGACTATAACGGGTTGTGGTGTGTGTTAGTGTGGGGTCACAGCATAAGGTTATTTATTATTAATTAAGTGAAGTGATATTGTGGAAAGAAAGACCGTGACAACCCGGATCCCCGACCCCGGATTTGGGGGTGTTACAGTAATGGTATCAGAGCTAAGCGTTATAAACCTCGGAGATGATGTGACGTTAAGATAATAAGTTCATTAAGATAATAAGAACTCTTGCCAAGTTCATAGTCGGGCTACCTAATGTAGTACTGACAGTTAAAACCCTTATGGGAACCCTTATAAATATCGTGATAGAAGCGTAGTTCGTTATCGTAGATGGTAGCGGGACTCCGAACCCTGAGGTTGAGGAGCAACCGCGCGATGATGTTTTATTACTAATTGGAGATCGGATTGTGGATCCGATAGAGCGTCCTAATGCAGGACCGGATGATGTTCATATTGAGGATTTAGTGGTTGAGGATGTTGTCCTAGATGGGATTGTTGCTGAGCAGGATCTCGTGAAGGATCCTAACAAGAATGAATAAGGGACCATTGAGGAATTAATGACCATGGTTAGGGAAACTACCAGAGGTAGGATTGGCCGGTCACTACCGGAGGTTCGTTCAAGTTTGTAAAGATAGTAGCCCCTTTAACGCGGCTTACTCGTAAGACTGAGAAGTTCGAATGGACAGAGAAATGCGAGAACAACTTTTAAGAACCGGAGCAAAGGTTGGTGACGTTCCCTATGTTGGCGTTGCCGGATGGAAAATGAGATTTTGTGAAGTGTAGTGACGCTTCGCATAAGGAATTAGGGTGCTTCTTATACAGCACAACAAGGTAATCGCGTACGTGTCAAGACAATTAAGGGAATATAAAATTCGATATCCCCACCCATGAGCTTGGGCTCGTGGCAATAGTTTTGCCCTAAATATTGGAGGCACTACTTGTATGGAGAGAAGTGCAAGATTCACAAACCATAGGAGCTTTAGTACATTTTTACGTAGAAAGAGCTCAACATACACCAGAGGAGGCGGTTAGAGCTAATCAAGAATTATGATTGGGAGATTCTGTATCATTCGGGGAAAGCCAATATGGTGGCTGATGCCCTTAGTAAAAAGGAGAGACTCAAGATGATAATGTCTTTGGGAGAGTTTATAAGAGATTTTGGAAATAGAAGTGAAGGTAACCAGAGCCGGTACTGAAAAGCTGTTTGAGATTGCAATACAGTCCGAATTATCGGAAAAGAACATATTGTGCCAGAAAAAAGTGATAAAGGAAGGCAAAGAGCCAACAATTAGATCAAAGATTAATACCGAGAAAGATGAGAAGGGAATAATAAGGTATTCCTACAGAATTTGGGTTCCAAATGTTCAAGAGCTTAAAGATGAGATCTTAGATGAAAGCTAGTTTGAGGAATAAGATTTAGAGCAAACCCTGAACCTGATAGTCAGGGAGGTCGCCATCAAGAAAGAAAGAACCCATAACATAATAGAGTGGAAAACAAGGTTTTTGATGTATAAGATAACCCCAATTATCGGAGAAGGTTGAAACATTTCATACTAAGGAAACAGAAAGTCGAGTAAGGAAAGGAGACCCGAGACGGTACTCCTATACGGTAATTCATGAACCTGTCTAAAAAGGACTTAGACTATTATCCCCAACCACCACCCTGAGGAAACAATGCGGTGAGAAATTCTTTCAGGACCTTTAAGTCTCTAAGCTCTCAAAGTTCCAAGGAACAGGTTGACCTAGTCGAGGCAAGAGCCTGGCTAAGGGAAATAGAGGAATCATTTAAGATTCTGAATGATTGATGAACCACAAAAGACTGTTTTGTCACTTATCCTCCTAAGAGAGAGACCACCCACTGGTGAAAGACCAAGAAAGGCACGGAGTCAGAGGTTAGAATAAACTGATTATAGTTCAGTCAATTATTTTCGGGAAAGTAATTCCCAAGGTTATGGAGATAGTGTAAAAGCTTTGGAGCTAGAACAAAAGCGGATAAGTATGATGAATTGTGAATCTAAGTTGTAAAAGTTGTCAAGATTCGTTCTAAGGGCACGAATCCAGAATGACGGGATGTTTGAAATCAATGCTTATGTTGTGTTGGTTCATGAAATAATGATAAGAGAAAGGAAAATAAAAAGAAATTGAAGTGGAAAGGAATATAACGGCAATAGAGTTTGAGGAATGATAAGGGAGTTGGGTATGAGGAAACCCTAAAGACTCGTAGCAATAGAAATAGAAAAGTATGTAATCGTCAGGATGAGGGTGATTCACCATGAGTAAAATTGATGGTTGAGGGCATAAGAGATATATATATTTTATCCCCTGTAAGTTGGGCAGATTCGAGGAAACCTTGAGATAGTTCGAAGGATAAATAATGAGACGCAGATAGACTGAGGAGACAAGGAAGTAAGAAATTAGGAAAATTGGATGAAGGAAGTGACCTTCAAGAGTGTGAAGTGTAAGACCGGTGGCTTGATATCCAGAAAGGGGGACGCCAGGTATGAAAGATATCCCAACATTGAGGTGACTGTTGAGATAAACAACAAAAGTAAATAAGGAATTATTAAGAAGAGGTTCACGTTGAACACGACCAATATCTTCCAGAACATCCTTGTTATCGTTACCAAATTAGGCAAGACAAGCGGATAACCGTTGCTATCTTTTGGAGGCCATATTGATTGACCCCATTTTGAATACAAATGTTATTGTGAAATTAGACATATACTATCGAGGTGGGAATGATTGAATAAGACACCCTTATTAGGGATATATGACTTGATTTATCCATGGAAGGATGCAGGTACCTTTTAAAGTTGGAATTAAGGATAGAACATCGGTAACTTAAAATGAATCCTAGGGGAATGCATAAAGGTTGGCATTTCACCCTTAATAGGGACAATATGAGTTTTGACAGTATGATTTGGAAAGGGTTAAGGTAACAATAACCTTTAAGAATTAGTGGATAAATTTTTCAGACGTATATAGACAATGGTTCTAGTAATAGTGAATGGTATTTTGATATGCCCTGTATCTAGGGAATACATGAGGAACGATTGAAGGATAACCTTAGAGGTTTTACAAGGAGAAAGGTAATATTCAAAATTCTCAAAAATAGAAATGTTGATAAAGGAAATATGACGTAATTATAATGATGCCAGGTGGGCACGTGTTAAACCACGAGAAAGTATGGATCGAACCAGTAAAGGTCGAAATTGTTCAGGGCAATTAGGACCTAAGATAAAAGATGTTCTAAGTACGATCGAGAGTCAGTCGCGCAGTGATTAACCTCTAAAGACTGAGGCAATAACTTATGGAAAAAAAAGAGGTGATTTTTTTTTACTCATCAGATTTTAATGAAAACATCTTCACATAAGCTGTGATGGAAATGAGGTAGAAAATTTAGTTGAAGGTGGTTAAAAGACATTGATTATAAGGAACTATTACTATCAGGAAAGGCCAAAGAGGTGGCCGACACTTTAAAGGTAAAAGGATAATTGTAGGCGCTTGTGCCAAAGGATACAATGATGATGGTTAAAGCTGTGAAGGTTGTATTATGGTTTGGAAGATTGACATTCCTTCTGATGATTGTGCAATACCCAACCGTAATAGTAGTTGGTAAAGGTTTAATTCGTGTAATCGCCATGAGCGGGCTATCTATCTCAGAAGATACTATCTTGAGATAAGCCAGGACCATGTTTCAAAAAGGACTAGACGAACCCTTGAGTTAAGTCTTCTATTTAAGGCATACGAGTAAGAATGGTATTAACCTGCTATCGTTGCTTTGATTGAAACTCTTCTGCAATTTTATCTGCTTCATGTCATGAAAGTACGTCAGGATGAGTGTTCTTCATGAATTATGATTGGTGGTTATGTTAACTCTTTAGAAGTATTCTATACGACATGTATGGACTCCGTATGGTTAGATATTAAGATTTCACGGAAAGTGAATGACGACAGTAGGTCAGTGGTGGACCATAGTAATGCAGCAATGATTCTGCGAGTAATGAGGTGATTACAACCGTGAGAGTTGTATTGGAATGGATGTTGAGATTGAGTACCACTAATCGGGTCGTGGTAGTGTATAAGTTATCATTGATAGACTAATTAAGTAGAGTATCTACCTATTGAATATTTATTCCCTCTTATGAAAAGAGAGACGTATTACTATATGAGGAAGGTTGCAGTGCAAGCATAGGATTCTAGTAACGATGATGTCTAGAATGAGATCCCAGATTCGATTTTCGATATCGAGGGAGTTTCAAAGGTGATTGTGTATAAGCTCGAGGAAGAGCATGGGTCCATAGAATGATGGACAGAATAGCAAAAATATTTAAGCATGCAAAATGCGATGCGATATTACTTGATGTTGATATATATACACATATGTTTTGTTCTACTATGACAAACCTCTATAGTTCAGAGGTAGATTCCAAGCCAGATATTTTGTAGCAATATATTTTTTTACATATATATAATTCTCTTCAATTCGTTCTTTTCTCTTCTTTTCATTTCATATAAGCTGAGAAGAACAACCCTTCCAGAAGGGGAGGTATTGCCGAATGACTATCTATCTGTGTGATAGAAGCCGAGTAGGATACCAGCTATTGTTTAATTGCTTGTCAAGTACTAAAGGCTGGCCACCTTCTATACTAACTATGCAATAGAACAAGTGTTCATGATCATAGTGATCTATCAACAAATTCCTTTACTTCTATATGATTGATCAAACTTTGGGAAATAGAAACAGCTGAAAAATGAATAATAAAGTTGCGTTGGTATTCGGAATGGAAACACATTCGTGATACTAAGGTTGACATGGGTATTAAAAGGTTATAGAACGCTAACGAGCAAAAGTATAACCAGTATAATATTAGGAACGGAAGGTGATAGCGATTACGAACTGGAAAAGAATGGGTATTGAGAAGCAAAAGCTCTAATGCTAAAAGCTATAATGAGAGTTTGTGCAATAGACTTGAAAGAAATTGGAATGATCACTTAACACGGATCGAATTTTCTTACGATAATAGATCATATGTCAGTATTGAGATATCGCCTTATGAGATCCTTGAGGGAAGACAATGTCGATCCCCCTTATGTTAGGATGAAGATGTAGAGCGCAAGATGCTCGGACCCGCAGTAGCCCAAAGGGCCAAGGATATAATAGATCTAATCAGAGGACGGCTGGTAGTAGCCCAAATGGACATAAAAAGTATGTTGATTTGACACGAAAGGACAAGGAATAGGAAGTAGGGGACCTAGTGTTGTTATAGTTATTCCCTTGGAAAGGAAGGATGAGGTTCGGAAAGAAAGGAAAGCTAAGTCCACAATTTGTCGGACCCTTGGGTATACTAAAACATATTGGGAAGTTAGCATACAAGCTAGCCCTACCCCCGAACCTGTAGCAAGTTCATAACGTGTTCCACGTATCAATGTTAAGGAAGTATAATTCGGATGCCAGATAAATAGGGGCATATGAGTGCTCAGACATGCAACCAGACGTAACCTATATGGAGCAACCAGGAAGGGTTATAGATTGAAAAAGGAGCAAGTGCTTAGGAGAAGGGTTATCAAACTATTCAGAGTTGATGGAAGAACCACAATATGGGAGAATTTACTCATGAGTTAGAAAGTGCAATGTTAAGAAAGTATCCCTATTTATTTTCTATCTGATTTCGGGACGGAATCCTTTTAAGGAGGGGAGACTGTAATAACCCCAATTTTTTGGAAATTTTTGAAACCCTTATGAATAGTGTTTTTGCTGAATGAGAAAACTTTTCATGCCACACTATGTAGGGGTTCTGTTATGGATATTCTGAGATTTTATTAGTACTCTATATGGTATATAAGTGTATGTAAAGATCGTCAGAATCCAATTCCGAACACTTTGATTTTTCCCGGAAATCCACTAGATACGGAAAGAATTGAGTATAAGGTAGCAGGATAAAAAGGATTTAGATTAAAGGATTATAATAGAGGATCATAAAAAGGAATATAATGTATGGAGATAGGTTAAGGGAACCTAAGTAATAAGATCCCGGGTATGATCCCTCAAACGATAAACGAAAACGAAAGTTAAGCGAACCGTATAACAGATCAGCGGTCATTAGGCAAACAATTAGGAAGTTAATCAAAGAGATAAGAGAAGATGATGTCACCCAACCAATGAGAAGAGGACAAGGAGGGAAAGATGACATCACAGCATGACATAGGCATGACATGGGAAGGAAGGAGATGTGGTGGATTATTAACCACACAAAATGAAGGGCAAATAGGTAATTTACTAAAACAAAAACAAAACCAAATCAACCAAGCCAAATAATTCATTCTTCATCCAAAACAAAAAGAAACCAAGGCATTATTTTCTTCATTTGCTCTCGGCTTTTTACTATTTCAAAGGCAAGAAAATTCAAAATCCAAGATCAAAGCTTCCTAAATTGGTGAGTTAATTCCCTAATCATCCTTATGCATAGTTATGGCTACCTTATGAGTTTAAGCCTCTAATTCATTCTCAATCTTCTGAAGAAGACAATGAATAGTGATTTCAAAGTTTTTAACTTGATTTTCTTGCTTTTCCTTTAAGATCCAAGCATTCCTAAGACTCCTCAAGGCTTCTTAAGGCTTCATAGCTACTCCCACCACTTCAAGGAAGGTATATCAACTCCAAACCCTAGATTCCTATGTATTATAAGATGATTTTGATTATTATGGTGATATAGTAGCTTAATGCTTGTGGTTTAGAGTTTGGGTTGAAGTGGTATTGAAATGGAATGGTATATCTTGTTGTTTTGGTTAAAAGAACTTAAGTATAGTTAAAGTCAAGCTTAGGCATAAGTATAAATGTTAAAATTGAGTTGATTTGGGGCTGTTGTAATGTAGTTTAGATGGAGGTTTGATTGGGTTATGAATTGGAGTTGAAATTGTGGTTGTTTGAATTGGTTTAAATTTGGGAAATCGCGTAAACATAGCCGTCGTAATGTCCGATTTACTTTAGACTGCTTTTGTTCATAACATTAGGACCCGAGAACCCCCTGCTAGATGTTGACCATTGCCATGTTTAGATAGCTCATGTTACGAGCTTCGTTTTGATATGTAGTTCGTTCGATTCCGATGCACGGTTTAGGAGAAATGACCGTTTCAAGTAACGGCGTTTCGCGAACGAAACATTTCCCCTCGCCTTACTTTGAAAAATAGGTTAAAGACCAAAAAGGGTTAACTAATGTATGAAACATTTATGGTAAGTGTGTTAGGCAGTTGGTAGGACACTCGCGAAGGAATCGCCTTAAAACTCGTAAAGGTTAAATTATTAAAAATGGTGGAGCCGAGGGTACTCGAGTGACTTAAGAGAATCAATAAGCGCAAAACAAGCGTTACAGTCTAAGTTAGTTAAAGTATAGATTTACAAGTGACTTTGGTTTAATTCCAACTTACTTGTTGTTTATATGTTACCAAACTCGTCCCGAGCCTTTTATCACCCCAAGTCGCTCAGGCAAGTTTTCTACCCGTTATAACTGTTGTTGTGATGTATATGTGTATATGCATGATCTTGCGATAAATGCATATTTGTTATTAGCAAATTCTTGTGATATATTGTAGCATGTGATATGGTACATATGCATGCCTATTTCGTATTCTTGCCATATATATCTGTTGGTTCAGTTGATAATACCTATGCTAGAGAATAGCGGTAATTTGCATATACCCTTAGTATAGGGACCCAAAGGTGAAAACATTTTCTAAAACCGGGAGTCGAGGATCCCGAGTAGATTTTATATATATATATTTATATATATATGGTTATAGTTTTCCAAACTATTAATCGAATAAGGTTTATTCTATAACTTTATTTTATTTAATGAATATTATTTGAATATTCATTCGAGGACTTATGACTCTGTTTATTATATTTAATGATTATTAATTGGATATTCATTGGAGGATGTATGACTCCGTTTATTTTATTTAATGAATATTATTTATAATATTCATTCGAGGTATTATGACTCCGCTTATTATTTAATAATATTCTTTATTTTATTAAAGAATAATGTTTCGATAATCAAACTTATTTTCGATTATTCAAATAAAGATATTACTTTCGTATAAGTATATCTTTGATTATTTACTACTCATTTCAAGTATAAGTCTTACAACTTCTACTTCAATTATTTGTATAAAGATTATTCTTTGTGGGAATATTATTTAAATAATAATATTCAGACATTCTCTAAATATATTGGGACTGATTTACTTCATTAAATCAGCATTACTCCAAACACTCTTTAAAGTGTTTTCGAGTCTTCAAAATGATTTTTAAAAGTTAGAGCGGATCCCAAAACTCATTTTTATATTCAAGATCTTCCTTTTAAAAAAGGGATTTAAATACTCGCTCAAAACCTGAGGGATCCGGCTCTATGGTGTATTTTATATTCGCAACAAGGTTGCAGTTTTGGTAAATGAATTGATTACTTACCCAACGTTCGGGAAGTAAGTCCATCTATTGAGTCGGCATAAGCAACATGGGCTCAGTGGGCGTCCATGATAGTGTAAGTGGCTCAGTGGGAGTCCATCAAATGCATAAGTGGCTGAGTGGCAGTCCAGCATAAGGTCCTATTGCGACCAGGGTGATGACCAGTGGGGAATTCGTCCATCTACTAGTAGAAAAGGTTACTTATTGGTATCTTTGCCTGATCAGCGAGATATCTGGTTTATGCCAAAATTCTTTTCCTTTCCAAAATTCATTGGATGTTCAAACTCTGTTCATACTTTACATAACAGAGGTTCCAGGAAATGTTTAAGAGATATATATGTGGATATATATAAATATCGGGACTAAATAAAGTATCTCGTAACTTTATTTCATTCAATAATATTTCAAAGATTGAATCTATTCAAGTCTTAACTTGTGGTCTCATCTATGGGATGACCCTTTTTTTTAAAAACCTATAATACTTTGAACAGTGGTAGTTCAAGTAGCCTTATAAATGATATAAGTATAGTGAAGTATTTGGTAACTTCATCTTCCTTTAAGCTTATATCCAGTAAGTAATTATCTTACTTTTGATAAAGGTTTTCAGTAAGTTATCTATTAGATACTTGCATTATTGATTACACTATATATTATCTTGCGAGCTGTAAGGCTCACTCTTGCTTTATTTCTTCATCACACAACAACAGTTAGGAAAGATGGCCAGACTCCAGCAGACCCAGCGCAAGCGCGTGGGAAGCGTCCTGCGTCTTCCCGTTGATGTTGTAGCTGCTATAGCTACAGAGGTAGATCTATTGTAGATCAGACCATCTACTTTTGAGAATCAATTACGTATAATTATAACTTGTGGCAGATAATGGCAATTAACTGTAAATTTATTCAGTAATCATTTTGGGTTGTAATAACTTCTAATTGTGGATTCAAGGACTTGTACTTATTTCAATTTCATCTCTGAGACTATAACGGGTTGTGGTGTGTGTTAGTGTGGGGTCACAGCATAAGGTTATTTATTATTAATTAAGTGAAGTGATATTGTGGAAAGAAAGACCGTGACGACCCGGATCCCCGACCCCGGATTTGGGGGTGTTACATACCCTACGTTAGACGTCTAGGTATGCTTGACATATCCTTGATACTAATTCTTACCCAACAATATTCAAACCCGACTCGTAATTATTCGTATTAGAATAACACAGACAACAATTAAGGTTCACATTCTTGAAATCAATCTAATGTTCGTTATTAGAAAATACGTATACTCGTCCTTTTACGAAATTAGGGTTACTGTGTTTTGGTCAAAACATACAACACAGCATACAATCAGGTTCTGTATAAAACATGCGTATATGTATTTACTTATACTCGCTCGATGTCCCGATAATCCTCGGATACGCTCCCGTATTTTCGTAGTTTGATTTTCCCGGAAATCGGGCAGCGTCCCCTTTGTTTATCGGACTACCCGTCAAAACATTAATCGACGTCAATTCAACAACAACAATCCAATTTAAAACACGACAACCAATCACACTCGCACATTCCAATCACCGATACAATTTAGTAATCACCACCAACTTAACCATCACGATTCAATATTTTCTAATTAACTATTTTGATCCAGAATAAAAAGACAACACGACTTTTATTTAATAAAAATATTAGGACTCAGAATCGTGTCATCACCGTCCACCGTCCGCTCATCGCAATTCATCGCGGACGGCGGTAAAATTTTTGGGGCACCCGATAATTCAGATTCCAACCAAAATTTCACCGATTATATATATATATAAAATCATTTTCTCCGTACGGACAGGACAACACGTGCGTATACACGCGCCCAGCGCAAGCCTGTAATCGTGGCCGGAAAAGAAACACAGAAGCAGGCGGCCAAAACACCACCACCACCATACAATTAACACACACAATTCACACAAAGCAAACACATATAAGCACATATATATGCATATATATTACTGAACGGAGTTGAACCGCAGCATTCACCGGAAATAATCGGAGAACCAGGACGGCGGCGGAAGAACCACCAGGAACCGAAGCAACCGAAGAAAAGGGAAGATTAACAGAAAGAAGAAGAAAAAAAAAGAAAAGGGCAAGAGAAGATGAAATCGCAGGGAACCAAAAATGAGAGAGAGAGCTGTTGGGTGTTTTATTGGGCTGATTTGTATGCTCCTGACACGTGTCTAACCATTTGACACGTACCCCCTGATAGCTAGTCAGTTTGTATCAGTTTTACCCTTTAACGATACAATATCGCGAATAAATATTAATCGAAACAATTCCGAAATAATCTTAAAGTTTTACAAATATCCCGATGCTAATAAAATACAAATTTCATAATTTTTAAAGCATCTTTGAAACGCAGTTCATACCCATATTTCATAATTAACGAACCGAGGTGCATTTAAAACAAATTTAGAAAATTGTAAAAATAATCTTATAATATTATAAATATCCCGAAGTAAATAAAAACGTAATTTTCATAATTTTAACACAATTTTTGAAATGCCACTTATACCCGCTTTTATCAATAAAACGAAACAACGCGCGGGTAAAATTAATCCCAAAAATTTCCAAAATAATTTTAAAATTCTCAGAATATTCCAAACTTAAATAAATATGAGTTTCATATTTTTTGAAGAATTCTAGAATTAAATATGGATTTTACAAATAAAAGCATTCAGAAAATCATTTAAAGATAAATAATAAATAAAATATTGATTTCTCAATTTTATAAAATCTTAAAAATAATTATTGTAATTATAAAATCATAAAAACAATTTTAGAGACACTTCAAATATTTATACAAATAAATTTGCATAAAATCCACTTTAAAAGTGAAACAATTCAATACAATTCCTTAATTAATGACGCGAACAACCCGGTAAATTATAAATCACACCTAAATAATAATCAAACAACATATATTTTATTTATTTAATAATTTCCATAACTGCATAATTAAATAATTCAAAAATATTACATGAGTCGTTATATCCTTTCCCCCTTAAAAAGATTATGTCCTCAGAATCTGATCTAGTTACACAAGTGAGGATATTTGTCAAGCATATCTGACTCTAATTTCTAAGTAGACCCTTCTACTCAAGGGTTCAAACGTACCCACAATAGGTATGCACTCATTTCCAAGGACTTTCCTTTGACGATCAAGAATTTGGATTGATTATTATATGCAGAACAACTTGGACAAGAGCCCCACTGGCTCTTGATTAATCACTTAATTCAAACCCAATACTTATCACTTTAACATTGACAAGTAAAATACATTAGGTGTACACACTGGTGTGACGGTCATCTCATTTATGAACAACTTTATCTATATTTATCAATACCTCGAATGGTTCACTAATTTTAGGACTTAGCTTGTCCCTTCTACTCAAACTTATCCAATCTCTTTCAAGATGACACTTTTACTAACACTACTGGTCCTATTTCTATACTTATATTCTCTCTCGATACAATTTCGCCTTCTTTCTTTGTCCACCCCGAGCTGCTTTAACCAATAGCACTACGCTCTTGGTGTGTAGAATTAACTTAGAATTTAACAACTTCCTTTCTCTCATATTATCTCAATAAAAAAAATGAGAACCTACACTCACGTTCGCATGAAGCTTGGTAAAGTAGCATTCCAAAGCTGACATCAATAATAAATAATCATTCCAGTGTTTTCTTAAAACTCAACTTCTCAACATATCTTATATTTCTTAAATCACCTCCGTACTTTGACTCTCCGTTTTAGGATGATAGGCGGTGCTCGTTTTCAACTTGGTTTCCAAATATTTAAACATTTCTTACTCCTTTTTATTAGTTAAGGCTGAAAAGTAATCTCATATTTTCATGTACTGTTATTTTTAAATATTTGAACTTCAGATTTCACTCTTTCCAATTCGTTTATTAACTCCTTGGTGGTCTTAATTAAATCCAATCCTTTCTATTGGCCTAAAACATCCGTTACCATACGGTTTTTCTTAGGTGGTTGTTAATGAATTAATTCAGAATCTTTTGTTAACCCTAGTCAAAATTTCATTCTTGAAGACTCAACGTATAGTTGATTTCCTTCTGATCTGTGGAGAAAAATCCTTGGGCATCCCACACAGACTTTCTTATTCCTTGAGTAGCTGAGGATGTTATCAATAAATACAGTTTGCTTATCCAAGTACTCCTTATACACCACGTTCCTTAATTCCTTATAGCCACCTGATACATTCGTCATTTCACATAATATCACAAGAGCTAGCTTGCAATGCTCTTAACTCACTTTAATCGTAATCTCTGATATTTTCTCAGGTTGGATCTTAAGTTAATCCTCGAGATATAATATATTGCTTTAATTAGGTCTCGTAGGAAATTAATTCTTTATAGGGGTCACTTATTCTTATTCGTTGTTTTGCTAAACTCCCACTTCACGATTCGCCTCTTGTAAAGTCACTTCCTGGGTCTGCCTTATCCACTAGGCTTTCCAATACTTCGTCTTAACTCTTTGACATGTCCAATACCTCCTGATCTATCTTGAAATTTCCTTCTTATATTTGGTTATCACTATTTTTCTTAAAATTATCATATATCTTGGCGTCTCTTCACTAATTAAATACTTAATATTGTGAATTCCATGTGAGATCTTATTTCTTAATTCTTCTACTTGTAGCATCCAAGTGCTGGAAGAAAATCTGGAGATATCATGATCCATTAACTTCTCTTGATATTTTATCTTTCCCTTCACAACTTCAACTGAGAGGTCACACTATCCATCTTTCTTTCTTTTGGATTATGAACTTTAGCTTCCAATTCCAACTTTGAGAATCCTATAGTTAATCCTTCTGGTATAGTCTCTATATTCGTTCTCTCCTTTTTGTTTATCGCTTGCCACTATATTTGTTTTTCTCGTGAATACTTACTTCAAACTCTTATGGTCCGTAGCTCTTACACCTTTCTCCATACATATCATGTCTCCCCATTTTTCAAAACAAATATTATTACTGTTAGCCCTAATGATGAGTAGGATACTTCTGCTCATAAGATTTCGGTTGTCTGGGTGCATATACAATAACTTTATTATGCCGCATCAACACACATCCTACTCCCTTATGAGAAGCATCACTATAAACTACCAAATCTCCTTGATATCTTCAAAGTGATAAATCAGGTACTATAACCATTCATTCATTTAACTCTACAAAACTTTCTTCACCCTTCTCTATTTCATACTCACTTATCGCTTTTCCTAATTAGCTTCATCAAAGGCATTGCAACTTTCAAGAAACCTTGTACAAATTTTCAGTATAGCCGGTCCATGGTAAAACTTCTTACTTTTGTTGGTGCTTTTGACCTTTCTCTATTCATGGTGACTTTAATTTCTACTGGATCTCCTCTAATCTCCTCCTCACTAATTATTTACGCTTTCTATCATTAAAACTTTCACCTTACAACTTTACATACAACTTCTTTCTTCTCCGACTCCTCCGTTGTCATTAAATACTTCGCATGGTCCTCCATTGACTTTAAATAACACAAATACAACTTATCCAGATATTCCTTAAAGATTATATCCATAGGTTCGATCTCCAATTGGTAACACCAAAATCTTAATTCAATTTTAGAAAATACTTTGCCTCTTCTGTTTGATCAACAAATCAGTAGTTCGAGGTAACAGATACTTACTCTTGATAGTAAATTTGTTGAGCTGGCTTTAGTTGACGCATAATCTCATACTTTCATTTTCTTATTAATAAATAGTACTGGTATACGTCATGGGATACACTGGGTTTAATTGCTTCTTCTTCTAGCATTTCTTGCATCCGTTTTGCTAACTTCCTCGTTCTAACTGGTGCCATTTTGTGTAAGGCCCTAGTCAATGGCTTCGTTTCAGATGCTAAGTCAGTCAAGAATTCAATTTCTATATCCGAAGGAAATGTTGATAACTCATCCAAAAAACATATATTGAAACTTCTTAATTACTATAAAATCTTCAAACTTTATTTGCTTCCGACTTTTATGTATTCCATAATCACCATAATGCTCATATCTTGATTACCGTAATCATCATTAACAAATTCGTTACCTTCTTCATCTTCAGAACCTCCTCACCATCTCATTTGGCATCCTCAGAATTATCTTTTTTGTCCCGACGGTCTGTCTGGACATTCCGCTTTAGTAGTCAATCCATTCCTTAGAATAATATCAAATCCTCTTATCTTCCAGGATTTCAATTCTACACAACTTATTGCCAGGAATCTCAATTTCACCATTGGTACTTACTTATTTAACAACTACACGTTCTTGACTTGCTAGTTCTTTAATCACAATCTTATCAATTCAACAGGGTAATTCATCTTTTCAACAAAACTTTGAGAGATAAACAATTAAGTTTCTCCCATATCTTTTAATACTTTAACGCATAAGGTATTCACCCTGATCATCCATATCATCATGTCCGTATTCTGAATAACATATTTCACAGGAAAATCGCACATTCTCGTTCTCGAAAACGTATTCCTTATTGGATTAGATTCCCTTGATTCTTAGTGGCTTTTTCACTGGGACTAGTGATTTGCAATCCTCGCCAGGTGCCCTTATTTCCTTCCCATACATAAGATGTAGATGGAATGTCATCCCCTTAATTCAGGATACGTTGATTTCTGTTTGAAAACTTCTTGCAAAGAATGATAGTACAATGAAACGACTAGAAGGATTCAAAATTCAACAAAAATTAGAGTTGAAAAGAGAGAAGAAGTAAGGATTTGAATATGAATGAAACAACCACATTGGTACTTAAGATGGCCAGTCTTTCGTACCATATGACATACAGCATATGATTAGGTGGCATCCCACCCGACTCTCCGTCATTCTGATAAAGTGTCTCACCATAACACTGTTTGTCCCAATCAGAAAGCAAAAATTGAAGGAAACAATTAAATTTGAAAGGAATGCAATATCCTCCTTTTCGATATCATAGCAAGGAGTTTATTTAAGAAAAGAAGTTCATACTTATTTAGGAATCAAAAAGGGAATATACGCTGTAATATTGAAGACAAGAATAATACCATTGGTCACCATCCACATTTCACTTGGATTCATCTTTCGAGCTTGTCCGATCATATCCCAATCGCATCATATAACAACTTTAGAAAGTCCGCTGAAATGTCTTCGCAACCAAGCATTATAATGAATTCTTACTTGCTAAGTTTTGCGTCTTTAACATCGCACTTACACGTATGATACCTTAACAATTCGATCATAATGGCGTTCCTACCAGATAATTTCGAGATTTCTCTTTTAATTGAGTATAACCACGTACCATTCGACATAACGATCCTTTTGTTAATAATATTATGCTTTTACAGAGGTCTGGAAATCTTTCCAATCTTCTTCGATCACACTCCGGCTTCTGTTAAATCAAAGAATTCTTTAAACTCTGATAGTCCTAGTAATTGAATGTATAGTTACTCCGTACGCTGATTCTGTTGTAAATTTTATCAAACAATACTGGCACTTTACGGTTAGGAATAATCAACTTCTTCATAATCATAGGTTATTTCGTTCTTGAAATTAGCAATACTAAGTATGAAACAACATCCTTCCAGGTAACCTGGGCTTTCCGAAAAACAAGAAACTCAAGTAGTAACTTGACAACCAGTGTTTAAAAAAAATCATTTTATTCGAACAGGCTTTTAAAAATTTGTAAAGGAAAATCTTTTTCGAAAACTTATTTAAAAAGTTTGGAAAATCACAAACCTGGTTGTCCTCACTATATGAGTTGGTTGTTGTCTTTCCGACCTATAATAAGGTACCATTTTAAAGAAACAATTACATAAAATTTCTTCAATCCAATCTACCTTTTCTCCTTTATTGGGTCCATTTACCTTCCTTAATCGACGAAAACTTCAATTGTTGTTGCATGTTATCTTATTCGTAGCTTCACGTCAAAGCTTCCATACTGGTAATACTCCCGACCTTACCGTTGCAGTAGTTAAGTAAAACAGGCTATCCAATAGTCAATAAGTCTATTTCATAGAACAAAATTTGCTCATACCACATCACATTACTACTTTACATATCGCATTTATCATATCATCATCATTTAATTTCACAAAAATCCCAGATTTATACTTTTCTCTCTTACTCTTTCAAAATTCATCTAGCTCATCCCATACTTATTCACGGGTGGCTTAGTCTCTAAGGGCTTCTTTTAACCCGATAACAGCTATCCCCTAAAACACTTAAATCTCTTCTCTAAACTTCGTCTCACCTCGAATTATAACTCAAGCGCTCATCATTTACTGTAGCTCTCCAATCCATTCTCGTAGGTACAATCGCTTCATAGGACAAGTTCTAAACTGGAGTATAGAACATGATGTAGGGTAAACTAAAGAGATACGCTCACAGCCGAATGTCCAGTAAAACAAGAATAAACAAATGGAAGTTTTTTTTTAATAGGTAGTCTCATATCAAAAGGTGGGAAAAGTAGCGTAGAATAGCTTGAAGAAGTGCAACCGTTATAACAGAAGGTAGTGCCATTAATACTGGTAGAGGAACAAGGTGCAATTCCAATCTGAGAGAAGATGACGATCCTCGAACGGAAAGCTCCAAACGATCAAATGACACTTGGGAAATCGAAATCCGCCATTGTCGTTGTCTGGAAATCACGTTGCAAGCTGAGAATCCCGAATCGCAACACGAACCGTGCCGGAGACCTACTATGTAATCGCACTCATCATTACGACATATTAGCTTTCTATATCCTAATCCTAACCCTCTACCCAATCCCGACAATCTAGGCTTGTTTTAGTGACTTATAACCTGTAGCTCTGATACCAACCTGTGGCGCCCTCCAAACCCGGGTCAGAAGTTTGGGGTCCACAACACATATACAATATATAAACCTGAATAACAAATATTATTTGCAATGACCCTGCTTTACATAACCACGGATCGCAATAGGTTAAAGTATGAAAACAAGCTACAATCCTAACTTTTATTACGACGTACCAAATCCCAACTAATTTAACTTACAATTGATAATAAAATCATTCTTATAATCTAACCATCTTTATACCGCATGAAGCTTCTGCTAGCCCGGTTCAACTCAACTGGAACCTTAGCCCGCACTTTGGACTGAGGAACTTCACTATCATCCATATTCTTTTCAACTGTAAAATATATAAAAGAATCGCAAGGGTGAGCTAACTAGCTCAGCAAGTCATAATAGTGATAACTGAGGTTAAACAATGATCAAATGAGATGATTAAAAGGAATCAAGTTTCTTTTTAACTAATCATTAGAATTGGATATTCATTTTAAGTTTTAAAAACCAAGGTTAGGCTGCTGATCAGTCACGCACTAACCCCGAGCAAGCACACAGCACTGCTCTAATTACTGGATCCAAGGCACACATTGGCCTAACTTGACCATTGGTATGGTCTGACCACAAATCTGGTCCAGATATATAAAAACTATCCAATCCTAAAGCAGTTCAATATGATAACAATATGATTCAATAAAACAAGACCATAATCAATAATGATTAAACATTTGCATAAAATCGTAAGGAAACTCATGGACATCTCAAGGGTATATCAGGGTATGTATAAGAAACGGTTTTCCAGTTTGTAAAATGATCAGGTATTGGGCCAGTAATGATTTTTCAGGGCATAGTTCTTTGATGCTATAAAGAATAGTTGAGGTATAGAATTTTTTGTGTTTTCAAACAATTTTGTTCTAGTGTTTGGTGTTTGGTAGTTATATATTTGGGTGTAGTATCATATTTATATGGTTTGGTATCTGAAAATCAATGAAGGATGATTTACAAAGAATAAGGCTTATGGCTCAAGATCAAGAGAAATGAGGATTCAAGGTTAAATAGTTTATAACACTTGCAATACAAAACATGAGTTGTTTTTAAATAATAGCAATATGTTATGAAACAGTTCGAAAATCATTGCAATATATCTTGAAGAAAAGTTCAGAAGTACTTGCCTCACAGGGCTTTACAACTGCTACTGACCAACTCTGAGCCGATTCTGCAGCTCAGACTTTAACGTCCAACCACTAGACCATATTAGGTTCGATTTTGATACTCAAGTTTTCCTGTTGAAATTCTATTGAGCTCGTCATCTGAGTACTAGGTCATCTCTAGTCCATCGTTCACTTTCAGGTTCCCGATTATAACCTACAGGGTCGAAATACCCTACGTTAGACGTCTAGGTATGCTTGACATATCCTTGATACTAATTCTTACCCAACAATATTCAAACCCGACTCGTAATTATTCGTATTAGAATAACACAGACAACAATTAAGGTTCACATTCTTGAAATCGATCTAATGTTCGTTATTAGAAAATACGTATACTCGTCCTTTTACGAAATTAGGGTTACTCTGTTTTGGTCAAAACATACAACACAACATACAATCAGGTTCTGTATAAAACATGCGTATATGTATTTACTTATACTCGCTCGATGTCCTGAATATCCTCGGATACGCTCCCGTAATTTCGTAGTTTGATTTTCCCAGAAATCGGGCAGCGTCCCCTTTGTTTATCGGACTACCCGTCGAAACATTAATCGACGTCAATTCAACAACAACAATCCAATTTAAAACACGACAACCAATCACACTCGCACATTCCAATCACCGATACAATTTAGTAATCACCACCAACTTAACCATCACGATTCAATATTTGCTAATTAACTATTTCGATCCAGAATAAAAACACAACACGACTTTTATTTAATAAAAATATTAGGACTCAGAATCGTGTCATCACCGTCTACCTTCCGCTCATCGCAATTCATCGCGGACGGCGGTAAAATTTTTGGGGCACCCGATAATTCGGATTCCAACCAAAATTTCAACGATTATATATATATATATATATAAAATCATTTTCTCCGCACGGAAAATTCACATCACGAATATTATTCATAGATAATTCCTACAGAAAAGAAATTAATTAATAAAATAATCCAAATTCCCAAAATGGACAGGACAACACGCGCGTATACACGCGCCCAGCGCAAGCCTGTAATCGTGGCCGGAAAAGAAACACAGAAGCAGGCGGCCAAAACACCACCACCACAATACAATTAACACACACAATTCACACAAAGCAAACACATATAAGCACATATATATATGCATATATATTACTGAACGGAGTTGAACCAGAGCAATCACCGGAAATAATCGGAGAACCAGGACGGCGGCGGAAGAACCACCAGGAACCGAAGCAACCGAAGAAAAGGGAAGATTAACAGAAAGAAGAAGAAAAAAAAAGAAAAGGGCAAGAGAAGATGAAATCGCAGGGAACCAAAAATGAGAGAGAGAGTTGTTGGGTGTTTTATTGGGCTGATTTGTATGCTCCTGACACGGGTAAAATTAATCCCAAAAATTTCCAAAATAATTTTAAAATTCTCAGAATATTCCAAACTTAAATAAATTTGAGTTTCATAATTTTTGAAGAATTCTAAAATTAAATATGGATTTTGCAAATAAAAGCATTCAGAAAATCATTTAAAGATAAATAATAAATAAAATATTGATTTCTCAATTTTATAAAATCTTAAAAATAATTATTGTAATTATAAAATCATAAAAACAATTTTAGAGACACTTCAAATATTTATACAAATAAATTTGCATTAAATCCACTTTAAAAGTGAAACAATTCAATACAATTCCTTAATTAATCACGCGAACAACCCGGTACATTATAAATCACACCTAAATAATAATCAAACAACACATATTTTATTTATTTAATAATTTCCATAACTGCACAATTAAATAATTCAAAAAGATTACACGAGTCGTTATATCCTTTCCCCCTTAAAAAGGTTCTGTCCTCAGAATCTGATCTAGTTACATAAGTGAGGATATTTGTCAAGCATATCTGACTCTAATTTCTAAGTAGACCCTTCTACTCAAGGGTTCAAACGTACCCACAATAGGTATGCACTCATTTCCAAGGACTTTCCTTTGACGATCAAGAATTTGGATTGATTATTATATGCAGAACAACTTGGACAAGAGCCCCACTGGCTCTTGATTAATCACTTAATTCAAACCCAATACTTATCACTTTAACATTGACAAGTAAAATACACTAGGTGTACATACTGGTGTGACGGTCATCTCATTTATGAACAACTTTATCTATATTTATCAATACCTCGAATGGTTCACTAATTTTAGGACTTAGCTTGTCCCTTCTACTCAAACTTATCCAATCTCTTTCAAGATGACACTTTTACTAACACTACTGGTCCTATTTCTATACTTATATTCTCTCTCGATACAATTTTTCCTTCTTTCTTTGTCCACCCCGAGCTGCTTTAACCAATAGCACTACGCTCTTGGTGTGTAGAATTAACTTAGAATTTAACAACTTCCTTTCTCTCATATTATCTCAAAAAAAAAATGGGAACCTACACTCACGTTCGCATGAAGCTTGGTAAAGTAGCATTCCAAAGCTGACATCGATAATAAATAATCATTCCAGTGTTTTCTTAAAACTCAACTTCTCAACATATCTTACATTTCTTAAATCACCTCCGTACTTTAACTCTCCGTTTTAGGATGATAGGCTGTGCTCGTTTTCAACTTGGTTTCCAAATATTTAAACATTTTTTACTCCTTTTTATTAGTTAAGGCTGAAAAGTAATCTCATATTTTCATGTACTGTTATTTTTAAATATTTGAACTTCAGATTTCACTCTTTCCAATTCGTTTTCTTAACTCCTTGGTGGTCTTAATTACATCCAATCCTTTCTATTGGCCTAAAACATCTGTTACCATACGGTTTTGCTTAGGTGGTTGTTAATGAATTAATTCAGAATCTTTTGTTAACCCTAGTCAAAATTTAATTCTTGAAGACTCAACGTATAGTTGATTTCCCTCTGGATCTGTGGAGAAAAATCCTTGGGCATGCCACGCAGACTTTCTTATTCCTTGAGTAGCTGAGGATGTTATCAATAAATATAGTTTGCTTATCTAAGTACTCCTTATACACCACGTTCCTTAATTCCTTATAGCCACCTGATACACTCGTCATTTCATATAATATGACAAGAGCTAGCTTGCAATGCTCTTAACTCACTTTAATCGTAATCTCTGATATTTTCTCAGGTTGGATCTTAAGTTAATCCTCGAGATATAATATATTGCTTGAATTAGGTCTCGTAGGAAATTAATTCTTTATAGGGGTCACTTATTCTTATTCGTTGTTTTGCTAAACTCCCACTTCATGATTCGCCTCTTGTAAAGTCACTTCCTGGGTCTGCCTTATCCACTAGGCTTTCCAATACTTCGTCTTAACTCTTTGACATGTCCAATACCTCCTGATCTATCTTGAAATTTCCTTCTTATATTTGGTTATCACTATTTTTCTTAAAATTATCATATATCTTGTCGTCTCTTCACTAATTAAATACTTAATATTGTGAATTCCATGTGGGATCTTATTTCTCAATTCTTCTACTTGTAGCATCCAAGTGCTGGAAGAAAATCTGGAGATATCGTGATCCATTATCTTCTCTTGATATTTTATCTTTCCCTTCACAACTTCAACTGAGAGGTCACACTATCCATCTTTCTTTCATTTGGATTATGAACTTTAGATTCCAATTCCAACTTTGAGAACCCTATAGTTAATCCTTCTGGTATAGTCTCTATATTCGTTCTCTCTTTTTTGTTTATCGCTTGCCACAATATTTGTTTTTCTCGTGAATACTTACTTCAAACTCTTATGGTCCGTAGCTCTTACACCTTTCTCCATACATATCATGTCTCCCCATTTTTCAAAACAAATATTATTACTGTTAGCCCTAATGATGAGTAGGATACTTTTGCTCATAAGATTTCGGTTGTCTGGGTGCATATACAATAACTTTATTATGGCGCATCAACACACATCCTACTCCCTTATGAGAAGCATCACTATAAACTACAAAATCTCCTTGATTTCTTCAAAGTGATAAATCATGTACTATAACCATTCCTTCATTTAACTCTACAAAACTTTCTTCACCCTTCTCTATTTCATACTCACTTATCGCTTTTCCTAATTAGCTTCATCAAAGGCATTGCAACTTTCAAGAAACCTTGTACAAATTTTCAGTATAGCCGGTCCATGGTAAAACTTCTTACTTTTATTGGTGCTTTTGACCTTTCTCTATTCATGGTGACTTTAATTTCTACTGGATCTCCTATAATCTCCTCCTCACTAATTATTTACGCTTTCTATCATCAAAACTTTCACCTTACAACTTTACATACAACTTCTTTCTTCTCCGACTCCTCCGTTGTCATTAAATACTTCGCATGGTCCTCCATTGACTTTAAATAACACAAATACAACTTATCCAGATATTCCTTAAATATTATATCCATAGGTTCGATCTCCAATTGGTAACACCCAAATCTTAAATCAATTTTAGAAAATACTTTGCCTCTTCTGGTTGATCAACAAATCAGTAGTTCGAGGTAACATATACTTACTCTTGATAGTAAATTTGTTGAGCTGGCTTTATTTGACGCATAATCTCATACTTTCATTTTCTTATTAATAATTAGTACTGGTATACTTCATGGGATACACTGGGTTTAATTGCTTCTTCTTATAGCATTTCTTGCATCCGCTTTGCTAACTTCCTCGTTCTAACTGGTACCATTTTGTGTAAGGCCCTAGTCAATGGCTTTGTTTCAGATGCTAAGTCAGTCACGAATTCAATTTTTATATCCGAAGGAAATGTTGATAACTCATCCAAAAAACATATATTGAAACTTCTTAATTACTATAAAATCTTCAAACTTTGTTTGCTTCCGACTTTTATGTATTCCATAATCACCATAATGCTCATATCTTGATTACCGTAATCATCATTAACAAATTCGTTACCTTCTTCATCTTCAGAACCTCCTCACCTTCTCATTTGGCATCCTCAGAATTATCTTTTTCCTCCCGACGGTCTGTCTGGACATCACGCTTTAGTAGTCAATCTATTTCTTAGAATAATATCAAATCCTCTTATCTTCCAGGATTTCAATTCTACACAACTTATTGCCAGGAATCTCAATTTCACCATTGGTACTTACTTATTTAACAACTACACGTTCTTGACTTGCTAGTCCTTTAATCACAATCTTATCAATTTAACAGGGTAATTCATCTTATCAACAAAACTTTGAGAGATAAACAATTAAGTTTCTCCCATATCTTTTAATACTTTAACGCATAAGGTATTCACCCTGATCATCCATATCATCACGTCCGTATTCTGAATAACATATTTCACAGGAAAATCGCACATTCTCGTTCTTGAAAACGTATTCCTTATTGGAGTAGATTCCCTTGATTCTTAGTGGCTTCTTTACTGGGACTAGTGATTTGCAATCCTCGCCAGGTGCCCTTATTTTTTTCCCATACATAAGATGTAGATGGAACTTCGTCCCCTTAATTCAGGATACGTTGATTTCTGTTTGAAAACTTCTTGCAAAGAATGACAGTACAACGAAACGACTAGAAGGATTCAAAATTCAACAAAAATTAGAGTTAAAAAGAGAGAAGAAGTAAGGATTTGAATATGAATGAGACAACCACATTGGTACTTAAGATGGCCAGTCTTTCATACCATATGGCATACAACATATGATTAGGTGGCGTCCCACCCGACTCTCCGTCATTCTGACAAAGTGTCTCACCATAACACTGTTTGTCCCAATCAGAAAGCAAAAATTGAGGGAAACAATTAAATTTGAAAGGAATGCAATCTCCTCCTTTTCGATATCATAGCAAGGAGTTTATTTAAGAAAAGAAGTTCATACTTATTTAGGAATCAAAAAGGGAATATACGCTGTAATATTGAAGACAAGAACAATATCATTGGTCACCATCCACATATCACTTGGATTCATCTTTCGAGCTTGTCCGATCATATCCCAATCGCATCATATAACAACTTTAGAAAGTCTGCTGAAATGTCTTCGCAACCAAGCATTATAATGAATTCTTACTTGCTAAGTTTTGCGTCTTTAACATCGCACTTACACGTATGATACCTTAACAATTCGATCATAATGACGTTCCTACCAGATAATTTCGAGATTTCTCTTTTAATTGAGTATAACCATGTACCATTCGACATAACGATCCTTTTGTTAACAATATTATGCTTTTAGAGAGGTCTGGAAATCTTTCCAATCTTCTTCGATCACACTCCGGCTTCTGTTAAATCAAAGAATTCTTTAAACTCTGATAGTCCTAGTAATTGAATGTATAGTCACTCCGTACACTGATTCTGTTGTAAATTTTATCAAACAATACTGGCACTTTACTGTTAGGAATAATCAACTTCTTCATAATCATAGGTTATTTCGTTCTTGAAATTAGCAATACTAAGTATGAAACAGCATCCTTCCAGGTAACCTGGGCTTTCCGACAAACAAGAAACTCAAGTAGTAACTTGACAACCAGTGTTTAAAAAAAATCATTTTATTCGAACAGGCTTTTAAAAATTTGTAAAGGAAAATCTTTTTCGAAAACTTATTTAAAAAGTTTGGAAAATCACAAACCTGGTTGTCCTCACTATATGAGTTGGTTGTTGTCTTTCCGACCTATAACAAGGTACCATTTTAAAGAAATAATTACATAAAAGTTCGTTCAATCCAATCTACCTTTTCTCCTTTATCGGGTCCATTTGCCTTCCTTAATCGATGAAAACTTCAATTGTCGTTGCATGTTATCTTATTCGTAGCTTCACATCAAAGCTTCCATACTGGTAATACTCCCGACCTTACCGTTGCAGTAGTTAAGTAAAACAGGCTATCCAATAGTCAATAAGTCTATTTCATAGAACAAAATTTGCCCATACCACATCACATTACTACTTTACATATCGCATTTATCATATCATCATCATTTAACAAAATCCCAGATTTATACTTTTCTCTCTTACTCTTTTAAAATTCATCTAGCTCATCCCATACTTATTCACGGGTGGCTTAGTCTCTAAGGGCTTCTTTTAACCCGATAACAGCTATCCCCTGAAACACTTAAATCTCTTCTCTAAACTTCGTCTCACCTTAATTTATAACTCAAGCGCTCATCATTTACTGTAGCTCTCGAATTCATTCTCGTAGGTACAATCGCTTCATAGGACAAGTTCTAAACTGGGGTATAGAACAGGATGTAGGGTAAACTAAAGAGATACGCTCACAGCCGAATGTCCAGTAAAACAAGAATAAACAAATGGAAGTTTTTTTTTAATAGGTAGTCTCATATCAAAAGGTGGGAAAAGTAGCGTAGAATAGCTTGAAGAAGTGCAACCGTTATAACAGAAGGTAGTGCCATTAATACTGGTAGAGGAACAAGGTGCAATTCCAATCTGAGAGAAGATGACGATCCTTGAACGGAAAGCTCCAAACGATCAAATGACACTTGGGAAATCGAAATCCGCCATTGCCGTTGTCTGGAAATCACGTTGCAAGCTGAGAATCCCGAATCGCAACACGAACCGTGCCGGAGACCTACTATGTAATCGCACTCATCATTACGACGTCTTAGCTTTCTATATCCTAATCCTAACCCTCTACCCAATCCCGACAATCTAGGCTTGTTTCAGTGACTTATATCCTGTAGCTCTGATACCAACCTATGGCGCCCTCCAAACCCGGGTCAGAAGTTTGGGGTCCACAACACATATACAATATATAAACCTGAATAAGAAATATTATTTGCAATGACCCTGCTTTACATAACCACGGATCGCAACAGGTTAAAGTATGAAAACAAGCTACAATCCTAACTTTTATTACAACGTACCAAATCCCAACTAATTTAACTTACAATTGATAATAAAATCATTCTTACAATATAACTATCTTTATACCGCATGAAGCTTCTGCTAGCTCGGTTCAACTCAACTGGAACCTTAGCCCGCACTTTGGACTGAGGAACTTCACTATCATCCATATTCTTTTCAACTGTAAAATATATAAAAGAATTGCAAGGGTGAGCTAACTAGCTCAGCAAGTCATAATAGTGATAACTGAGGTTAAACAATGATCAAATGAGATGATTAAAAGGAATCAAGTTTCTTTTTAACTAATCATTAGAATTGGATATTCATTTTGTTTTAAAAACCAAGGTTAGGCTGCTGATCAGTCACACACTAACCCCGAGCAAGCACACAACACTGCTCTAATTACTGGATCTAAGGCACACATTGGCCTAACTTGACCATTGGTATGGTCTGACCATGAATCTGGTCCACATATATAAAAATTATCCAATCCTAAAGCAGTTCAATATGATAACAATATGATTCAATAAAACAAGACCATAATCAATAATGATTAAACATTTGCATAAAATCGTAAGGAAACTCATGGACATCTCAAGGGTATATCAGGGTATGTATAAGAAACGGTTTTCCAGTTTGTAAAATGATCAGGTATTGGGCCTGTAATGATTTTTCAGGGCATAGTTCTTTGATGTTATAAAGAATAGTTGAGGTATAGAAATTTCTGTGTTTTCAAACAATTTTGTTCCAGTGTTTGGTGTTTGGTAGTTATACATTTGGGTGTAGTATCATATTTATGTGGTTTGGTATCTGAAAATCAATGAAGGATGATTTACAAAGAATAAGGCTTATGGCTCAAGATCAAGAGAAATCAGGATTCAAGGTTAAATAGTTTATAACACTTGCAATACAAAACATGAGTTGTTTTTAAATAATAGCGACATGTTATGAAACAGTTCGAAAATCATTGCAATATATCTTGAAGAAAAGTTCGGAAGTACTTGCCTCACAGGGCTTTACAACTGCTACTGACCAACTCTGAGCCGATTCCCGATTATAACCTACAGGGTCGAAATACCCTACGTTAGACGTCTAGGTATGCTTGACATATCCTTGATACTAATTCTTACCCAACAATATTCAAACCCGACTCGTAATTATTCGTATTAGAATAACACAGACAACAATTAAGGATCACATTCTTGAAATTGATCTAATGTTGGTTATTAGAAAATACGTATACTCATCCTTTTACGAAATTAGGGTTACTGTGTTTTGGTCAAAACATACAACACAGCATACAATTAGGTTCTGTATAAAACATGCGTATATGTATTTACTTATACTCGCTCGATGTCCCGATAATCCTCGGATACGCTCCCGTATTTTCGTAGTTTGATTTTCCCGGAAATCGGGCAGCATCCCCTTTGTTTATCGGACTACCCGTCGAAACATTAATCGACGTCAATTCAACAACAACAATCCAATTTAAAACACGACAACCAATCACACTCGCACATTCCAATCACCGATACAATTTAGTAATCACCACCAACTTAACCATCACGATTCAATATTTGCTAATTAACTATTTCAATCCAGAATAAAAACACAACACGACTTTTATTTAATAAAAATATTAGGATTCAGAATCGTGTCATCACCGTCTACCGTCCGCTCATCGCAATTCATTGCGGACGGCGGTAAAATTTTTGGAGCACTCGATAATTCGGATTCCAACCAAAATTTCACCGATTATATATATATATATATAAAAAATCATTTTCTCCGCACGGAAAATTCATATCACGAATATTATTCATAGATAATTCCTGCAGAAAAGAAATTAATTAATAAAATAATCCAAATTCCCAAAATGGACAGGATAACACGCGCGTATACACGCGCCCAGCGCAAGCCTGTAATCGTGGCCGGAAAAGAAACACAGAAGCAGGCGGCCAAAACACCACCACCACCATACAATTAACACACACAATTCACACAAAGCAAACACATATAAGCACATATATATGCATATATATTACTGAACGGAGTTGAACCAGAGCATTCACCGGAAATAATCCGAGAACCAGGACGGCGGCGGAAGAACCACCAGGAACCGAAGCAACCGAAGAAAAGGGAAGATTAACAGAAAGAAGAAGAAAAAAAAAGAAAAGGGCAAGAGAAGATGAAATCGCAGGGAACCAAAAATGAGAGAGAGAGAGCTGTTGGGTGTTTTATTGGGCTGATTTGTATGCTCCTGACACGTGTCTAACCATTTGACACGTACCCCCTGATAGCTAGTCAGTTTGTATCAGTTTTACCCTTTAACGATACAATATCGCGAATAAATATTAATCGAAACAATTCCGAAATAATCTTAAAGTTTTACAAATATCCCGATGCTAATAAAATACAAATTTCATAATTTTTAAAGCATCTTTGAAACGCAGTTTATACCCATATTTCACAATTAACGAACCGAGGTGCATTTAAAACAAATTTAGAAAATCATGAAAATAATCTTATAATATTATAAATATCCCGAAGTAAATAAAAACGTAATTTTCATAATTTTAACACAATTTTTGAAATACCACTTATACCCACTTTTATCAATAAAACGAAATAACGCGCGGGTAAAATTAATCCCAAAAATTTCCAAAATAATTTTAAAATTCTCAGAATATTCCAAACTTTAATAAATATGAGTTTCATAATTTTTGAAGAATTCTAGATTTAAATATGGATTTTACAAATAAAAGCATTCAGAAAATCATTTAAAGATAAATAATAAATGAAATATTGATTTCTCAATTTTATAAAATCTTAAAAATAATTATTGTAATTATAAAATCATAAAAACAATTTTAGAGATACTTCAAATATTTATACAAATAAATTTGTATTAAATCCACTTTAAAAGTGAAACAATTCAATACAATTCCTTAATTAATCACGCGAACAACCCGGTACATTATAAATCACACCTAAATAATAATCAAACAACACATATTTTATTTATTTAATAATTTCCATAATTGCACAATTAAATAATTCAAAAAGATTACACGAGTCGTTATACCTAACTCACTTACCAACCTTGAAAAGGTGGATTCATCCAGTGGCTTGGTAAAGATATCTGCAAATTGCTTCCCACTTGGAACAAAATGTAGCTCTACAGTACCATTCATTACATGTTCCCTTATGAAATGGTACTTGATATCTATGTGCTTTGTCCTTGAATGTTGCACTGGATTTTCAGTGATGGCAATTGCACTTGTGTTATTACAGAAAATAGGAATCCTCTCAACTTGCAAACCATAGTCTAGCAATTGATTTCTCATCCATAATATCTGTGCACAGCAGCTGCCAGCAGCAATATATTCAGCTTTAGCTGTGGAAGTAGAAACTGAGTTCTGCTTTTTACTGAACCAGGACACAAGCTTGTTTCCTAGAAATTGACAGGTTCCTGTAGTACTCTTTCTATCAATTCTACAACCTGTATAATCTGCATCTGAATAACCAGTTAGATCAAAACCAGAATCTCTAAGGTACCAAATGCCAAGGTTTGGTGTTCCCTTGAGATACCTGAAAATTCTCTTAATAGCTATTAAGTGAGATTCTCTAGGATCAGCCTGAAATCTAGCACATAAACATGTAGCAAATATTATATCTGGCCTACTAGCTGTTAAGTACAGAAGTGAGCCAACCATGCCTCTATAACTTGAAATATCCACAGACTTTTCAGTAGTGTTTAATTCAAGCTTAGTTGGTGTGGCCATAGGAGTTTTTGCAGATGTGCAATCCATTAGATCAAACTTCCTTAAAAGATCAAAAATATATTTAGTTTGACTAATGAATATTCCATCACTAACTTGCTTAACTTGTAAACCAAGAAAGTAAGTTAGTTCTCTCATCATACTCATTTCATACTTACTTTGCATCAATTTGGCAAACTTTTTGCAAAGTTTCTCATCTGCAGAGCCAAAGATAATATCATCTACATAAATTTGAACAAGTATACTACAGCCATTAACATTCCTGAAAAATAAAGTTTTATCTACAGTACCTCTTGTGAAGTGATTTTCCAAAAGGAACTTTGATAAAGTGTCATACCAGGCCCTAGGTGCTTGCTTCAGTCCATAAAGTGCTTTCAAAAGATAATAGACTTGTTCTAGAAAATTTGGATCTTCAAAACCAGGAGGTTGACTGACATATACTTCTTCCTCCAAATCTCCATTCAGAAAGGCACTTTTGACATCCATTTGATAGACCTTGAAATTGGCATGGGCTGCATACGCTAAGAAGATTCTGATGGCTTCAAGTCTTGCAACAGGAGCAAATGTTTCATCAAAATCTATTCCTTCTTGTTAAAAATAGCCCTTATCAACCAATATAGCTTTGTTCCTGACTACTATGCCATTTTCATCCATCTTGTTTCTGAATACCCACTTGGTGTCTATTGGATTCTTTCCTTTAGGCTTGGGTACCAGCTTCCACACATTTTTCCTTTCAAATTGGTTTAGCTCCTCCTATATAGATAAGATCCAATTAGGATCAAATAAAGCTTCTTCTACCTTCTTTGGTTCTTCCTTGGAAAGAAAGCTGCTATAGAGACATTCTTCCTGAGTTGCTCTTCTTGTTTGAACTCTAGAAGTAACATCACCAATGATAAGCTCAAAGGGGTGATCTTTTGTCCATTTCCTTTGTTGAGGTAGATAAGCTCTAGATGAAGAAACCTCATTGTTGTCTTGATATGTGATTGAGTTTTGACTGTTTGAAACTCCCCCTGAGTTTGTGGATCTTTAATTTGAGAAAGGGGAATTTTCTATAGGTGATCTATCTTGACTTCCTACTCCTTTTGATAACCCGAAGGATGGTGAATTTTGAGTACCGACGGATGAAGCAGGTTGTCTCCCAACGGATAACGCAGATTACCTTCCGACGGATGAAACATTGTTCAACTCGATAGATGTTGAGTTTTGTGCTTCATTGGTGGTAGATTTATCTGCATTATCCTTAGATACATTCTCTTGATCACTTTCATCATCACTGTCATCACTAACCATCTCCACATTGTCAAATTTGAGGCTCTCATGGTAATCTCCATCTTTAAGTCCTTTAATCTTTTTATCATCAAACACAACATGTATTGATTCCACAATAATGTTGGTTCTTAGATTGTAGACTCTATATGCTTTACCAACAGCATATCCAACAAAAATTCCTTCATCTGTTTTAGCATCAAACTTCCCATTTTGATTAGTTTAATTTCTCAGAATATAGCATTTGCAGCCAAAGACATGAAGAAAGTTTAGAGTTGGCTTCTTGTTCTTGAACAATTGATAGGGAGTCATGCATCTTGCTTGATTAACCAGAGAAATATTCTGAGTGTAGCATGCAGTATTCACAGCTTTAGCCCAGAAATATGTTGGCAGTTTAGATTCTTCAAGCATTGTCCTTGCAGCTTCAATAAGTGATCTGTTCTTCCTTTCCACTACTTCATTCTGTTGTGGAGTCCTTGCTGCTGAAAACTCATGCAGAATCCCATTTTCCTCACAAAATGCTCTCAAGACAGAATTCTTGAACTCAGTTCCATTGTCACTCCTGATTCTTCTAACCTTGAAATCAGGATGATTATTGACTTGCCTTATGTGATTGATGATGATTTCACTAGCCTCATCTTTAGACTTTAGGAAATATGTCCAAGAGAACTTTGAGAAATCATCTACAATTACTAGGCAAAATCTTTTCCTTGAGATGGACAATACATTGACTGGTCCAAACAAATCCATGTGAAGCAGTTGCAAAGGCTCTTCAATTGTTGAATCAAGTTTCTTCCTGAAAGAATGCTTTAATCTGCTTCCATTTTTGGCAGGCATCACACAGTCCATCCTTTGAAAACTCCATTAGAGGAATGCCTCTTACCAGTTCTTTCTTTACCAGTTCATTCATGGTCTTGAAGTTTAAGTGGGATAGCTTCTTGTGCCATAGCCAACTTTCATCTTAACTTGCTTTACTGAAAAGACAAGATACAGAATCTGCATTAGATGAGTTGAAATCAGATAGGTACACATTTCCTTTTCTCACACCAGTGAGAACCACTTTGTTGCTTCTTTTATTAGTCACAACACAGGCTTCTGAGTTGAAGGTTACTGAATTGCCTTTGTCATAGTGCTGGCTGATACTCAACAGATTGTGTTTGAGACCATCCACCAAGGCAACCTCTTCAATGATGACATTGTCCTTTGAAATCAAGCCATATCCCACAGTATAACCCTTGCTGTCATCTCCAAAAGTAATACTTGGGCCAGCTCTCTCCTTAAACTCTGTGAGCAGGGTAGAATCACCAGTCATGTGTCTTGAACAACCACTATCCAAGTACCAAAGATTCTTTCTGTTTCCCTGCACACATCAAAATAAAATCAAGTTGATTTTGGTACCCAAGTTTCCTTGGGTCCTGCCTTGTTAGCTTTCTTTTTCTGTTTCTTAGGTCTTATTTCATTTGACTTAGGAATTTCATATTCATCCTTAGTCATTTGAGTTGGGCCTTTGAAACCATTCATTGCAACAAAATTATCATGCATATTATGACTAACAGGGAATGGCATGCTATGGGTAAACATGTTATTCCAGTAAGGCATACTAAATGGCATTTGTTGCATACTATATGCAGCATAATAAGGATTAGGTGTAAATGGCATATTAGCAAATTGTGCATTCATGTTCTGTGTAGACATAGCATTAACAGGCATGGGAGGCATGGCATCCATGATAGGAAATTGAGGTTGCACATATATGAAAGTAGGCATGGCAGATTTGCAATTAACAGACAAATGATTTACACTACCACACTTGACACAGATTTTTCTAGGAGCATATTTATTAGGTGTGTAGTTATTGTGTTTGTTAATCCCTACTTTACCATTCCTATTGTTTTTCCTTTTAGTCTCTGTTTTTACCTCAATCTTTTCAAGTCTATCACTTAACTGTTTGACAGTCATGTGACCAACATTAGCCTTTTCCCTTTCTTAACTTGACTTGACTCTCCAGAAACAAAGTTCTTGGAAATAGACCCATACTTCTCATTCAGCTTAACTAGTTTGGCTTTGCTAATGGGCTTGCTCACAGCCGACGGGTGAGGATTTTCATCATTCGACGGATAACACTTTTTGTTATCCGACGGATAGTCGTCATCATCCGTCGAGTCTACATCTATTAGCAGTCCATCTACCAAATTAGGTTCTAGTTTCTCTTTGTTGTTTTTCCAGGCTTCATCACAGAAGGACTCGATTCCTTGAACTTTGGTGATTTGAGCATGGACATTCCTGGATGTTTTCCATGCTTTAATCACCTCTTGTTCACGCTCGAAATGCTTCTTTAAATTTTCTTCCTTTTTCAAGGACTCAGTTAATTCCTCCTTAGCAATCTTAGACTCAATTATTAATTTCTCGAAATCAATAAACTGAGACTCAAGCACATTATTCCTCTCACTTAAAAACAAATTATTTTCTTTGATTTTAGCATTTTCTTTAGTAAGTGACTTAAGTGTAACACGAAGATGATATAATTCTGTAGACATGTCATTTATGGCATCATTACACTCATATTTAGATAAATGTGCAAGGTTTGTGGTAATTACCTGATTGCTTGAGGAACTTGTCTCTGTCTCATCAGACTTGGCCATTAGGGCTAGATTGACATAGCTCACATCTTCATCTTCATCCAGACCATCTGCTGCCCAGTCATTTTCTTGTGTAATAAAAGCCCTTTCCTTTTGCTTGAGTAGATCAAAATATTTTTTCTTATAATCCACAGACTCAAACTTTTTCTTACTGGAATCTGACTTCCTACACTCACTGGCAAAATGCCCTGCCAAGCCACATTTGAAACATTTGAATTTTGACTTATCCACCATGTTTCTATTTGGCTTGACTGCTCCAAAGTTCTTCTTGAACTTGAGCTTGGCAAATCTCCTGGAAAGAAATGCTAGGTGCTCATCAATGTCCTCCATGTCATCTTGGCTCAATAAATCTTCACTTTCTACTGCCAGCCCCTTGCCCTTGTTCTCACATACCTTTGAAGTTGATTTAACAGCTTTCATCTTTACTTCCTTCTCCTTTTCCAACTCAGCAACTAGTGCAATGGATCCTCCTTTCTTCTTTCCTCTCTCCATCCTTTCATCCTGCTCTATTTCAAGCTCATAATTTTTTCGGATGCCATACAGTCTCTCCAAAGTAAATTCCCTTGGGTTTAAGGAATTTCAGATTAGAGATCTTAATGAGACTGTCATTGGTTTCTTAATGAGACTGTCATTGGTTTCCATTCCTTTGGAAGAGATCTAAGGAATTTCAGATTAGAGTCTTTAGTCTGATAGACCCTTCCATGCAACTTGAGAGCATTTAGTAGTTTTTGAAACCTACTAAAAATGTCAGTGAGTGACTCACTTTCCTCATTGTGAAAATACTCATATTGCTGAATCAAGAGCTGCATCTTATTTTCTCTAACTTGCTCAGTGCCATCATAGATTATCTATATACTTGGCAATTTTGCAGTTGATAATGTTGTCAAACATGTCTACATCAACTCCATTAAACAGAATATTCATGGCCTCTTTATCCTTCCTGACTTGTTCAATGTCAGAATCAGACCATTCATGCCTTGGCTTGGGGACTGATGGCTCGTTTCCTGTTGTAGCTCTTATTGGAACATGAGGACCTCTTTCTATGCAGTCCACATAGGCCTCATCTTGAGAAAGCATATGAAGATGCATCTTTACCTTTCAATGATGGTAATTATCTTTATCTAGAAAAGGAATCTTGACTCCAACATCCTTCTTGTTCATCTTGCTGAATTGTTTTCATCTTTAAAATCTTTATAAGTTAAGAGCTTGCTCTGATACCAATTGTTAGTCCTCTAACAATATAGCAAGAATTACAGAAGGGGGGTTGAATGGAATTCTTGAACCTTTTTCTTAAAATAAAAATGTTCAAACTCGAATATATATATATATATATAAGTGTATTGATTAGCACAATACGGAATAAAAACTTAAGTGAACCAAAACACGAGTAATTAAAAACAAGAGTCTTTAAAAACTTTCTGGTGGATTTAAGCAATTCCACCATAGATATATATTATATCGAGAGAACTCTGTGTGCAAGAATGCTCACAGCTGCTTACAAATATGAACTACTGAGAATACAGAGAAATGCTAATAATTCTGCTTACAAATGTTTCTCACTTTTTGTATCTCAGTTATTCTTTTCTATTTGCTACTTCTTGGTTTATATATTACCAAGATTACAAAGTCAAAAGACAGGATCATTATAAAAACTATCGGGTCTAATGCTTTGCTACTTTGTTCTCTATTACCCAGTTAATAGGCTTCCTCATTCCATTTGCATACACTTCGACGCATGTGACCAGTTGTCACTGTCAACTGATATTTGAATTCTTTATCCGTTGAGTACATGATCATCCGTCAACTTTATGATCATTTGTTGATGGCTTCATTGATCATCCGTCGACTGATATATTAAACATCCGTTGATAGGTATTTGATCATCCGTCGATGGCTTTGTTAATCATCCGTCGGTAGCTATTTTGGCACTTGACTTTAATTCATTTATACAGAATTACAAGACATCATCTACGTACAATTAATCAACCTATTTTGCATATCTAGTTAAAGTCAACATGACTTATATGCTACTACAGAATCTATACAAAGGTGTATGCAGAAATGAGCTACAGACTTATCATTACATAAGCTACTCACTCGATGGATAATAAGTCATCATCCGTCGGGACTATAATGAGTTATCCGTCGGGACTTTAATTCTTATCCGTCCAGTGCTACATTATTTCACTAAGTAAAATCTACTTAGGTATTTTGTTCATGAAATCATCAAGTACACAACATATGCACAACATATTAAAATCTTCAAGTCCAGTAATCTTCTTATCATCAAAGGAGACATTGATAGATTCCATGACAACCCTTGTTCTTAAATTGTAGACTCTGAAGGCTTTTGTGGAAAGTGGATATCCAACAAAAATTCCTTCATCAGCTTTTAAATCAAATTCGGATAGCTATTCAGGATGAGTCTTAAGAACAAAACACTTGCATCCAAATACATGAAAATACTTCAGATTTGGCTTCTTTTTCTTCACCATCTCATATGGTGTCTTTCCATGCTTGTTAATGAGTGTTGCATTCTGAGTAAAACAAGCAGTTTGCACAGCTTCAGCCCAAAAATAGGTTGGTATCTTTGCTTCATCAATCATAGTTCGTGCAGCTTCAATAAGAGTTCTATTCTTTCTTTCAACAACTCCATTTTGTTTTGGAGTTCCAGGAGTAGAAAATTCCTGCTTGATTCCATGGTCTTTGCAGAACTCTTCCATGATCAAATTCTTGAACTCAGTGCCATTATCACTTCTGATCTTCACAGAATCTTTGACCAATTTATCCAGTTGCTTGACATGATCAATCAAGATAGATGCAATTTCACTTTTTGTGTGCAAGAAATACATCCATGTGTATCTGGTGAACTCATCCACTATGACCATAGCATAATTATTCTTTGTAATAGACATGACATTCACTGGACCAAATAGATCAACATGTAGTGGATGATAAGACTCAAGAATTGATGATTCAGTCTTGCTCTTGAATGAAGATTTTCTTTGTTTAGCCTTCTGACATGAATCACAAAGGCCATCAGGAGCAAATACTGATTTTGGCAGTCCTCTCACAAGATCTTTCTTGACTAGTTCATTTATATTGTTGAAATTTAAATGAGAGAGTTTCTTGCGCCAATTCCAGCTTTCTTCAACTGATGCTCTACTTATCAGAAAGATTGCAGAACCATCAGTACTTGTTAAAAGCTTGGCTTCATAAATGTTACCATGCCTGTATCCTTTCAGAACAACTTTGCCTGTAGATTTGCTTACAACTTCACAGTGTTCTTCAAAAAAATCCACATGATAACCTCTGTCACAGATATGACCTAACACTCAGCAGATTGTGTTTAAGTCTTGAGACCAGAGCTACTTTTTCAATGATGACATTCCCCAGATTGATATTGCCATATCCCAAGGTATTTCCAATGTTGCCATCTCCATAAGAAACACTTGGGCCAGCTTTCTCCACAAAGTTTGATAGTAGGGCTTTATTTCTAGTCATATGTCCTGAACATCCACTGTCCAGAACTAGGATGTTTTTCCTATTGCCCTGCAATCATAAAGACCATTAATGATTAGTTTTAAGGACCCAGACTTGCTTGGATCCTTTGGCCTTATTAAGTTTGTTAACATTTGCAGCGGATTTAGCATCAGAGTTTATGTTAACATTTTTCTTATTAGCATTTACACTATCAGACTATGTATCAGAACTTACACTAGAAGGAACAATGCTAACTTTCTTTAAAGAAGATTTTAATTGATAATAATCATAGTACAAACTATGATATTCATTAAAAGTATAAATGTAATGCCATAAACTAACACAATGAAAACAAGGATTTTGTGGCCTATATCTAACAGACTGACTCTTAACTCCTGACTTTGAAGGTAAGGAGTTTATGTTCTTATTTTTCCTGCAAAAAGAAGCCAGATGGTTAGAATTTCCACAGTTATAACATGTTTTTCTAGGAGCATTAAGAACAGGCTTGTAATCATTACTTTTATTCACACCTTCCTTTCCATTCCTATTTTTCCTAGGTGACTTTACCTTGTTTACATTCTTAACATCTTTCAGCTTATGCTTAAGCTGTTTCTTTGTCATTAAGCCTACGTTAACTTCAGTTGGCTTTTCCTATTTTAGTTTGCCAGAAGTTAATTCCTCTTTAACTTCTGATTTATCAGTATCAGACTTTAAAACTACAAACTTAACATGTTTCAACTTTGGCTTTTGTTTAACAACTATAGGCTCAATTTTTACAGTTCCTTTATCATTCTTATCATCTCCATAACCTAAGCCCTCTTTCCAGTTTCCACTACTTAACAAATTCTGAGTTGTTCTGCCAGAGTTAGTCCAAGTTCTGATAATCTCTCTTTCCTTTTCTAACTCAGTTTTTAGAGATTCATTCATTTTAAGTACTTCATCCCTAACATAAAAAGCATCATCTCTATCTTTCTGAGTTTGATGGAACATGACTAACTCATTTTCTAAATAATCATTCCTCTTTTTACAATCAAAATTTTCAAAAGTTAATATTTCACATGTTAAAGTTTGATCTCTATAACTAATGAACATGGTTTTAAGATATCTTCTCAACTCATTAATATCATCAGTATGAAAGGCATAAGTAGTTTGAGGTACCTTTAACTCAGCAGCATCAAAACTGCTATCAGCATTTGCCATCAAGGCATAGTTTTCCTCACTTTCAGAATCTGAAGTGTCTGTCCAGCTTTTCTTCTTTATGACAAGAGCCTTGCCTTTGTCACTCTTCACTTTCTTGCAATCAGGAGATATATGGCCTTTCTCACCACAGTTGTAGCATTTGACATTTGTGTAATCTCCTCTATCAGACTTCCCTCCTTTGCCTTCAGATTTTCTGAAACTCTTCTTATCAGAACTTGCACCTTTCCTGGAAAATTTCTTTCCCTTCCTTAATTTTCTGTATGCAATTCTTCTGATTCCTTTCACCATAAGAGCACACAGCTTCATCATCTCTTCATCAACATCCATCTCAGGCAAGCTTTCAATTTCTGAGTCATCATCACTATCAGAACTTGATGACTCAGTATCAGACTTTGTGATGAGAGCTTTTCCCTTGCCTTTCCTTGAGGTAGCTGCTTTGGGAGATTCCTCCTCAGCCTTAAGAGCACCTATCCTTGACTTTCCTCATTTCCTTTGCTTCTTTGTTCCATCTCAAGTTCATGAGTCTTGAGCATCCCATAAATTTTATCAAGAGTTGTTTCTTCAAGTTTATAGTTATCTCTTATAGTGGTGGCCTTCAAATCCCATTTTTTAGGAAGTGCTAACAGGAATTTAAGATTTGAATCCTCAAGATCAAATTCCTTGTCGACTAGTGACAAATCATTCAAGAGTTTGACAAATCTGTCATATAAACCAGTTATTGACTCATCAGGCTTTGAGTTAAAATGTTCATACTCTTGAGTAAGTATAGTCTTCCTGTTCTTCTTAATTGATTTGGTTCCCTGGCATCTTGTTTCCAAAGCATCCCATATCTCCTTTGCAGTCTTGCAGTTGATTACCCTGTTTGACATTACATTATCAATAGCATTATACAGCAAGTGTCGTACCTTAGCATCCTTAGCAATTGAAGAGATATCTTCAGTAGTGTAATCACTCTTCTCCTTTGGTACAGACTTTGCTAGTTGACCTGCAACTACAACAACGATTTTGGTTGGCTTGTGTGGTCCTTCATTGATTCTGTCAAGATATTCTGGATCAGTAGCTTCCAGAAACATAGACATCCTCACCTTCCATATGGAATATTCAGATGGTTTCAGAATGGGAACTCTAATAGTCTCATATCGACTATGGATTTGAGTCTTTGGAGGTTCTTCATTTTTGGTGGGCTTGGTTGAAGTTTCTTCTTCAGACATGATTATTTTTGGATCTTAAACTGTTTGTGTTAGGTCACACTTTCACTGTAGAGGGGGTGAATACAGTGTTTATTACAATCAAATCAAACTTCAAGAACTTATGTAACAGAAAGCAAACTTTATTGAAACAATAAACTCTGTTACAATCTGGAACTGTTATCTCTCAGTGATGAACAAAATATCACGAGAGCTGCTAGGGTTACAGTAAAATAATATTCTCGATAATGATAACACTTATAGTGTAAACCCTATGTCTGTGTTTATATATTACACAGTTACAAGATAATCGCTAATTGATATGGAATATAATTCTGCTTCCTAATATATATCAATCAGATATCTTTCCTTCCAAGTATTCCATTCTTTACGGAATTCCTTCTTCATGCATATCTCTTCTTATGTTTATCTTGATCTTCTTAACTTTAATCATCTATTGTCCTTATCTGATCGTCCTTCAGCACTTAAGTTCTGATATCTATCTCCTGATGCTTATCTCCTGATAACATAAGTACTGATATCCCTTAAGTTCTGACGTCCAGTATAAGTACTGATTTGTTCTGTTCAAATAAGATCTGAAATCTAAACATAAAACATATTAGCCATGACATTATCAAATATATCTAACAATCTCCCCCAACTTGTAAATTAGCAAAATATACAAGTTTAACAGATATTTGATGATGTCAAAAACATTAAGTACAAATGCATGAGAAATAGACAAGATAACTACAACTTACAGTCCTTAAAGCTTTTACCAATTCAACTTCTGATAACAACTTTAGTCTGTATACACATCAGAATTTAAATAGTTGTAGATCTTTGACTTGGCTTCATCATTTTCTGATCTCTCTGATGTCAGGAGTTGTTCTGAGATAATTCTTTAACAAACATTTCTTAGCATATCTGAGTTCATCAATCATTCTCCGTTTGACATCTTTAAGCTCTGCAGTATCTTCACCAGTTTGAAATATTGCAGCTCTGAGATCATTAATCTTTGCTCTTCTCAACTCCCGATCTAGTCTTATGACATAAGCTTTGTTAGACTCTAGATTGAATTCAAGCCCCTTAATACCAAGCTATGTTCTGATCTGTGCAGTATTAGGCTTCATATCAACAATATCACCATTGTGATTTCTGTACTTTGGAACATATATGCTGTCAGACTTAACAGAATAAAGTCTTTTCTGTCTCTGAATCTGTTCTTTCAAATAATTTGCAGCAGTCCCTGTCAATCTGTCATCCACTTGAAGTAAGAATAATACATGCTCCAATTCTTCAAAATACTTCAATGGAATGGCATTTTGTCTTATATGATAAACCCTACCATCTGTCATGAAATACAACAAGATGTGTTCCTTCAAGTAGGTATGGTAAACCATTTGTACAGATTCCAATTGATTCAATCTTTCAGGAGTTGCTCCAATTCCTGGTTCATACAAGGAAGTTGGATCATTGGTAGTGTTGTGTACTCTTCTTTCATCAGCACTTCCCAATCCAGTTTTATCTCTTGCTTCCTTTCCAGTAACTACTCTAGCTTCAAAACGACTTGCAGTAGTCTTCAAAGGTTGAGTTTGTTTTGCTTTAGTGAATCCTGGTAGGAGTGTTTTAGATTTATTTTCTAATATCAAGTTAACTTGAGCACTGTCAGAGGTTACTTGCTTCTTCTGAATATCAGAACTTACAATTTCTTGACTCTGAACAACTTGAGCCATGTCAGAGGTTGTTTTAAGAACTTTTCTTGAAGTCAGAGCAAGATCATCTTTTCCATCAGTAATTTCTTCTTCCTCAGGAGGTACATAAGGCTTGATAGGTTCACCAACCTTTTCTTTACCCTTGGATCTTGGATCTATCTGTGGTTGTGATCTAGCCAAAGTTTCTTCAGTATGTATCCTTTCTTTGATCACAATGCCTTTAGGTTTTGGAAGTAACTTTTTACCAGAAGCTTCAGATTTAGATGTGACTTTCTCTGATTTAAGTCTGGCTTCTTCTTCCTTTAAACTTTCCAAGTCCATCCCTGGATTTTCTTGAAGAAATAACTGTCTTGACATTTCCTCATCAAGATCTAGAAGTTCATCAGAACTTATCCTTTTACCAGCAGCAGAACTTATTCTTTTCCCAGTATCAGAACTTGTTCTGTGACTAGCTTGTCTTGATGTAAACCTTCTACCTTGACTATGACCACTACCCATTCCAGAGTTTCCTTGGTCATCTTTTCCATCATCCTTTCCTTGCAGTATCTTGTTGGTTTTGCATTTGGACTTAATTACCTTCTCCCCCTTTTTGGCATCAGCAGGTAATAAAAGAGAGATAAGTAGTTCCACTGAGGTCTGGATTTCAGTAAGTTGCGATTGCTGAGAAGCTTGATTTGTCAGAATTTGATCAATCTGAGCTTGTTGCTTCTCTTGAGTTTTCTCAATATAAGCAACCCTGTCAATGGTAGGTTGGAAGAACTTTTTCTTATCAATTTTCCAAACTTGTTCCTGTTTGATAAAGTTCTCCTGAATCTTGTGTAGCTCTGCATGAGTGTTGGAATGAAGACCTTGTAGATGTTTAATACTCAATGCAGTGACTCTAAGCTGGGTTTTAAAATCATCAGAATGTAACATTTCATCAGCTTTAGTCAAGTGCTCAGCAAGATGTAAAGCATTTGGAACACATGAAACTGAGTTCCATTCCTTAGTCCACTCCTGACCTGCAGGAGTTTCACTCCAAGGTACTGGTGCATCCCTGATAACAAACTCCTTTACCAGTTCAGACTTAGGAAGAGTCAGTGTAGGAGTATGTCCTGAAGGACCTGCTTCATCAGCATCTACAGTTGTAGCAGCCTCACCAGTATCTCCAACATTTGCAGCATCAGAACTTAGAGAATCAGTATCTTCTGATAAGACAACTGTGTGAGTAGCAATGGAGGCTTCAACATCCTCTAATTGCTGATCTGATACTAAGTTCTGATCAACAGCCATATCCTGATGCTCACCTAAAATCTGATCATCAGCATCTGGATGCAGAGAAGGTGTTAGTGATAACTCAGGAGTTTGAACAGCATCAGTAACAGGTGTTGTGGAAGGATTATTTGCTGTTGGAGCTTCTAAGAAAAGTATTTCAGGCACAACCAGGTTCTGAATATCAATTTCAGCACTTGTGCCTGGATCAACAAGAGACATAGAAGGTGAATTAGCCTTGTCAGATACAGGTTCCTGAGATGGAGTTGATGGAGAAGAAGTGACTGGAGCAAATTCCTTGTCTTGTGAGATCAGAGATTCCTGATCCCCTTCCTTAGCTGCTTCCTCCTCATCATCTGAAACTGGCCTTTGTGCCCTCTGTTTCTTGTACTTCCTTGTTGATTTGGATTCCTTGGGAGTTTCAGGAACCGTCATACGTCTAAGCCTCTTGAGAAGCCTAGAACCCCCAATTGCAGAATCCTTCTGAGAAGTTGCCTTCTCAGCTTCATTTACCACAGGTTCTGAAGAGGGAATCTGATCCTCAGAATCTGATTCATCTCTCAAAGTAATGCTTCTCCTCTTTTGAGGTGTTTGAGGAACAGTCTTTGTTCTCTTTGGCTTAGAGGATGTAGGCTTCACAGTAGGTGCTGAATAAGAAGGTTGAGCAGTCTGTGAAGTGGAGAGATAGGATTTGAGATAAGTTCTGAGGGTAGGTTGAGTAGAATGAGAGGTAGGTACTGAGGTTGATGGATTTTGGTTATGGTGAGTTGGTTGAACATTTGAGTAAACAGATTTGTAAGTAACAGGATCAGCATTTACCAGAATCTGTTTCACAGACTGAGGAATCTGTAATTGTCTCACCATTGATTTCTTTGTGTCAGCATTTATCAGGTCGTTAAAGTACCTTTTTGCAACCTTAAAAGGTGGGGTTTGAGTGCTGACTAACTGGGGTTCAGCAGTACAATACGTATAAATAAGTTGACAGAATCTAGCAAAATAAACAACATCTCGATCCTCTGTCATCCTATCCCCAATAAAACCAATTATTCCAGTTGCAAAATCAAAATGAGTTTGATGGATAATAGCATACCCGATGTGCTGACTCAGAATTGGGATGACATCAAAATTTGAACACTTGTTGCCAAAAGCCTTGGTGATGCAATCGAAGAAGAAACTCCATTCTCTTCTGATATTAGCCCGTTTCAACTGTCCAAGTTTCGTCAGACTCTTTTCATATCCCAAATCAGTCATTAACCCCCGAAGTTCTGATTCCTCTGGTATAGAGAAGGTACAATCTTCTGGAAGATGTAATGCTCTTCGTACTGTACCAGGAGTGACTACATAGGATGAATCACCCACTTGGAAGATAATACCGGGAGTTCCTCGTTTACCACCATCATCAAAAACTCCAGTCCTCCAGAACCGCAGAACTTGTTGACTTGAAAATAATTCAGGCTGAGTTAAGGCGTACCCAACCTCACTATGTGCAAGAAGATCTTGCACAAAGTGCAATTCAGATGGAGCGTCAGCATGATCAAGAATTGCAGCATAGTTGTTGGGAACAAACTTTGCTCCATCAATGATTAAATCCTTTGGTGCCATGTGAAAAAATATTGAAATTCAAGTATGCCTATTAGGTGTTTGAGATAATGTCTGTATGAAAAACCAACGTGAGAAAGAATGAGAAAGAGAGTAAAAGTAAGAAGAGAGATAAAGTATAAAGAAAATAAAAGATTAAAGAAATCTTCTCTCTGTTGTTCTTATACTCTGAAAAAAATGTTACCGTTGGACACCTGTCAGACATGCAGTAATAACGGATAGTTACTGGGCTCGAGAAAACAGGAATGATTACTTACCCAGTTGCCTTGTTTCAAGGAAAAACCATTTCATTTATCAAGAGACACAGTTTTAATTCAAAATTTAAACCGTTAGCACTGATTGAATTATTTTTCACTGCAACATTAATATTCTGAAAATGAATCATGTTAAAAATGACCGAGATAATTTCGATGAATAAGTGCTGACAAAGAATCAGAACTTAAATAAAGATAAAATTTAAATGGTCATCAGAATATCAAGCAGGATTTAACAACACAAGATAAAATAACTCAGAGACAAAATCTTGAAGTAAAAACAGTTTTCATTAATATATCAAGTCAATACATATATGAAATAGAAATTACATCAATACAAGATTTTCCCTAAGCTTCTAATCCTAACGTCAACAGCTTTAGTCCTAGCTAAGAAGCCTGACAAAGCTGAGGATGAAGAAGAACAGGAAGAAGACGAGATTAAGTCATCTTCCTCTTCCTATCTTCGACGAACAAGATGGCGAGTCGTATGATTCGCTCTTGCTGACGGATACGACGAAGGTGAAGGTCTCTTCGAATGGCCACCAGATCACGTTTGATAACCTCTGGAAATTGAATCCAGAGATTGTGAGGGATGTTGGTGATAGGGTAGGGAGTTGGAATTCCATTCAAAAAGACATGCACAGTCTCATCACCGTAATTGTAGAACCAGCCAAATTCAGCCATTTGTGATAGTAAATGAAAAACAAGACTGAATTTGTGATACAAGTGTGATGAGAAGACTAATGTGAAGTGGCTATGTATATAGGCAAGAGAATGCCAAGAGACGCAAAGATATTTAATGTTGACAGGTAGAATTAATTCTACCTCGTCTCCCTAGACTTTGAAAAAGAATAACAGTCATTGGAAAGAGGAATCATGGTCTAGACCGCACAAGACACAAGAAACAGTGGATTGTTCAAGTACAAAACCATTAATCCTAATCATAGTGACTATTAATCTTCCACTTCAACATATGCGAGTACAAACTGAGACTGTTATTAAATTTCATTCAAAGATAAGCCAAGTAAAGGATTAGACTGAGAAATCAGAACTTAGACCTATACCAAAACTTAACAGTCATCAGAACATAATTTCTTAACTCGAACAAAGAATATCTATCTTAGTAAGTTTTCATACAAGTTCTGAGTTATAGTCTTCAGGACTTAATCATCAGACCATATAACTAGAACGTGTCCTCAGAATTTGTGCAAAAATGACACAATGACTGTTTATCTAAAATAACATAGACCACCACAGAAATTTTCATCATTCAGATGGAGTGATTAGTGTGTGCATTAAGCTAAATAACAGACAAAGAGTAAAGTCTGATCTACTTCAGTACATCTTAGAAATAAGTCATAATTAAAATTTTGCTAAAGAGCTGTCATTATCCTGAAACCTACTGATAAATGAGTTCATGCATGAGTCCACCTCAACTGTTTTTGTGCTAATTTTATGCATCTTTAAAATTCTCTTTTACAGTGGCTTCTCAGTGTAAGTGAGTCACGACTGCTTATCAGAATTTATGCTATTATCAGAGTATTTCTCCAGTAATCATAGAGTGTGAACAGTCACCAAGAAAAATATTTTGCTTTTCTAATGCATATTTACTTAATACCAGCTATGCACTTGGGTCGTCCCATTCACATTTTTACTCTAGATCTCAAAGGAGTACCTGATATTATTCTTTGATTTTTTTTTCTTTTGATAAGTGAGGTTTATCAGCACTTAGTACATTCAGCAGTTTTACTAGAATCAGAACTTAAACAGATGAGTAGCATTATTCTAATTTGGGACTTAGTAATAAGATGAATAAAGTAAACTAAACTAAGCTCAAGTATCAGAATTTGCTTGTGTCATAAGATTTCCACAGAAATAATTACTTCTTTTATGGGATCATTTGTTTATTGAAGACTAGTAGGTCAGTATCTAGCACAATTATCCTCATAGGATAGAATGATTACTTAAACAGATATTTCACTTATTAGAGTTAAGAAATATGTATCAGACAACAGTCAGTACTTAAAAACATTTATCAATTAATGCACAGAATACACAAAGAGATTAATTCTGTAAATACTGATCATAAAGTCTGATAACATAGAACAAGTTTAAGCAGATTTAGAGAAAGAACCTGAAATCATTCCAAGTTCATTTACCAATTTTGTAAAGGTAGCTTCACACAGTGATTTTGTGAAGATATCTGCTACTTGTTGATCTGTGGGAACAAAATGCAATTCCACTGTACCTTCATCCACATGTTCCCTGATGAAATGGTACCTGATGCTGATGTGCTTTGTCATAGAGTGTTGAACTGGATTACCTGTCATAGCAATAGCACTTTGATTATCACAGTAAATAGGGATTTTAAAATATGTTAACCCATAATCCAGTAACTGATTCTTCATCCAAAGAATCTGTGCACAGCAGCTTCCTGCATCAATATACTCTGCTTCTGCAGTTGATGTGGAAATTGACTTTTGTTTCTTGCTATACCAAGAAACCAACCTGCCTCCAAGAAATTGGCAGCTACCACTTGTGCTTTTCCTGTCAATTTTGCAACCTGCAAAATCTGCATCTGAGTAACCTATTAATTTAAAATCTGATTCTCTAGGATACCATAATCCTAGATCAGCTGTTCCTTTAAGATACTTTAAGATTCTTTTTACAGCTGTTAAGTGAGGTTCTCTTGGATCTGCTTGAAATCTTGCACAAAGACAGGTAGCAAACATGATATCTGGTCTACTAGCAGTTAGATAGAGAAGTGAGCCAATCATACCTCTGTAATCAGTAATATCTATTGAATTACCAGTATCCTTATCCAGTTTTGTTGCAGTGGCCATGGGAGTGGATGCACTTGAACAGTCTTGCATTCCAAATTTCTTCAGCAAGTTTCTGGTGTACTTAGATTGACAAATAAAAGTTCCTTCTTCACTCTGCTTGACTTGAAGGCCCAGAAAATAACTAAGTTCTCCCATCATACTCATCTGATATCTTGACTGCATTAGTTTGGCAAACTTTTTGCAAAGTTTGCATTTGGAGACCCAAAAATAATATCATCAACATAAATCTGGATCAAAAGTAAGTCCTTGCCATGGTTGAGATAGAACAGTGTTTTGTCAATAGTTCCTCTGTTGAATCCACTTTCCAGAAAAAACTGAGCTAAAGTCTCATACCATGCTCTAGGAGCTTGCTTAAGTCCATAAAGTGCTTTATCAAGCCTGTAGACATAATCTGGATGTTTAGAATCTACAAAGCCTGGAGGTTGTTCAACATATACTTCCTCTTCCAATTCTCCATTGAGAAAAGCACTTTTCACATCCATTTGAAAGACAGTAAACTTTTTGTGAGCAGCATAAGCCATGAATATCCTTATGGCTTCTAACCTAGCAACTGGCGCAAATGTTTCATCATAGTCAATGCCCTCCTGTTGAGAATATCCTTTTGCAACCAGCCTTGCCTTGTTCCTTACAATTATGCCATCACTGTCAGTTTTGTTTCTAAATACCCACTTTGTACCAACAACCGATCTATTCTTAGGTCTTGGCACTAAGGTCCAGACTTTGTTTCTTTCAAATTCATTCAACTCTTCCTGCATTGCTTGCACCCAATCAGCATCTTGAAGAGCTTCTTCCACTTTCTTTGGGTCAGACTGAGAGAGAAAAGAATTGTAAAGACATTCATTCGAAGTACCTGTTCTAGTTCTGACACCTGCCTCAGGATTTCCAATTATCAAATCAGGTGTATGTGATTTTGTCCACTTCCTTGCAGATGGAAGATTTTCTCTAGAACTGGATGCTCCCCCATGATTCATGCTGTCTTCGGTTTCATTTTCTGATGCTCCCCCTGAAACTATGCTCTCTGAGTTGGATCCTTCAGCATTTAGATTTTCAGTACTGTCACTACTTGGCTTATCAGAACTTGACGAAACAGAATTTGAAGAGCCAGATGTATGTTCTGATGCTTCTTGAGATGTGATAATATCTTGAGTATGCTCCCCCTGCATTGGTGCATCTTCCTTTGACGTAGTCACCACAGTTTCAATAACATCAGAGTTTAATCCATCAGAATTTACAGTATCAGGACTTAGACTGTCAGGACTTGAGGTATCAGAATATGAATCTTCATTTTCAAATCTCAGCTGATCATGATCAATGCAATCTTCAAGTCCAGTGATCTTCTTGTCATCAAAAGAGACATTGATAGATTCCATGACCACTTTTGTTCTCAAATTATAGACTCTGAAGGCTTTTGTAGAAAGTGGATATCCAACAAAGATTCCCTCATCAGCTTTTAGATCAAACTTGGATAGCTGTTCAGGATGAGTCTTGAGAACAAAACACTTACATCCAAATACATGAAAGTATTTGAGATTTGGCTTCTTGTGCTTCACCATCTCATATGGTGTTTTTCCATGCTTGTTAATGAGTGTTGCATTTTGAGTAAAACAAGCAGTCTGCACAGCTTTAGCCCAGAAATAGGTTGGAAGCTTTGCTTCTTCAAGCATTGTTCGTGCAGCTTCAATGAGAGTTCTATTCTTCCTTTCAACAACTCCATTTTGCTGTGGAGTTCCAGGAGCAGAAAATTCCTGCTTTATTCCATGATTTTTGCAGAACTCTTCCATTATCAGATTCTTGAATTCAGTGCCATTATCACTCCTCAAAATTTTCACAGAATCTTTGATCAATTTATCCAGATGTTTGACATGATCAATCAGGATAGATGCAGTTTCACTTTTTGTGTGCAAGAAATACACCCATGTGTATCTGGTGTACTCATCTACTATGACCAACGCATATTTCTTCTTTGCAATAGACATGACATTCACTGGACCAAATAGATCAACATGAAGTAGATAATAAGGCTCAAGAATTGATGATTCAGTCTTGCTCTTGAACGAAGATTTTCTTTGTTTAGCCTTCTGACATGAGTCACAAAGACCATCAGGAACAAACACTGATTTTGGCAGTCCTCTCACAAGATCTTTCTTGATCAGTTCATTTATCTTGTTGAAGTTTAAATGAGAGAGTTTCTTGTGCCAATTCCAGCTTTCTTCAGTTGAGGCTCTACTCACTAAACAGATTGCAGAACCATCAGAACTTGTTGAAAGCTTAGCTTCATAAATGTTACCACGCCTGAATCCCTTCAGAACAATTTTTTCTTTAGATTTACTAACTATTTCACAATGTTCTGCAAAGAAATCAACATGATAACCTCTGTCACAGATTTGACTTATACTCAGTAAGTTGTGTTTAAGTCCTGAGACCAGAGCTACATCTTTAATGATGACATTCCCAAGATTGATATTGCCATATCCCAAAGTTTTTCCAATGTTGCCATCTCCATAAGAAACACTTGGGCCAGCTTTCTCCACAAAGTCTGATAGCAGGGCCTTATTTCCAGTCATATGTCCTGAACATCCACTGTCCAGAACTAAAATATTTTTCCTGTTGCCCTGCAATCAAAAAGACCACTAATTATTAGTTTTAAGGACCCAGACTTGCTTGGATCCTTTGGCCTTTTTAGGTTTGTTAACATTTGCAGCGGATTTAGCATCAGATTTTATGTTAACAGTTTTCTTATCAGAACTTATACTATCAGACTTTGAATCAGAACTTACACTAGAAGGAACAACAGAAACTTTCTTTAAAGAAGGTTTTATTTGATAATAATCATAGTACAAACTATGATATTCCTTACAAGTATAAATGGAATGCCATAAACTACCACAATGAAAACAAGGATCTTGTGGTTTGTATCTAACAGACTGACTCTTAACTCCTGATTTTGTAGATAAGGAGTTAATATTCTTATTCTTCCTGCAAAAAGAAGCCAGATGGTTAGAACTTCCACAGTTATGACACGCTTTCCTAGTAGCATCAGGAACAGATTTATAGTTATTGCTTTTATTCACACCTTCCTTTCCATTCCTGTTTTTCCTAGGTGATTTTACCTTGTTTGCATTCTTAACATCTTTCAGCTTATGCTTAAGCTGCTTCTTTGTCATTAAGCCTATGTTAACTTCAGCTGTCTTTTCCTGTTTTAGTTTGTCAGAAGCTAATTCCTTTTTAACTTCTGATTTCTCATTTTCAGATTTTTCAGTTACAAACTTAACAGGTTTTAACTTCGGCTTTTGCTTATCAACAGGCTTAATTTCTACAGTTCCTTTTTCATTTTTATTTTCTCCATAACCTAAGCCCTCTTTCCAGTTTCCACTGCTTAGCAAATTTTGAGTTGTTTTGCCAGAGTTAGTCCAAGTTCTGATAATCTCTCTCTCCTTTTCTAACTCAGTTTTTAGAGATTCATTCATTTTTAGCACTTCATCCCTAACATAAAAAGCATCATTTCTATCCTTCTGAGTTTGATGGAACATGACTAACTCTTTTTCTAAGAAATCATTTCTTTTCCTAAAAGCAAGATTTTCAGAAGTTAATCTTTCACATGTTAAAGTTTGATCTCTATAACTAACAAACATGGTTTTAAGATATCTTCTCAACTCATTAATATCATCAGTATGAAAAGCATAAGTAGTCTGAGGTACCTTTGTTTCAGCGGCTTCAGAACTGCTCTCAGAACTTGATTTATCAGCATTTGCCATCAATGCATAGTTCTCCTCACTTTCAGAGTCTGAGGTGTCTGTCCAGCTTTTCTGCTTTGTGACAAGAGCTTTGCCTTTGTCACTCTTGGTCTTCTTGCAATCAGGAGATATGTGGCCTTTCTCACCACAATTATAACATTTAACATTAGCGTAATCTCCTCTGTCAGACTTTCCTCCTCTTCCTTCAGATCTTCTGAAATTCTTCTTATCAGAACTTATGCCTTTCCTGGAAAACTTCTTTCCCTTCCTGAACTTCCTGTATGCAATCTTTGAGATTCCTTTCACCATAAGAGCACACAGCTTCATCATCTCCTCATCAGCATCAGTTTCAGGCAAGCTTTCAGAATCTGAGTCATCATCACTCTCAGAACCTGATGACTCAGTATCAGACTTTATGATAAGAGCTTTACCCTTGTCTTTCTTTGAGGAAGGTGGTTTGGGGGATTCCTCTTCAGCCTTGAGAGCAACTGTCCTTGACTTTCCTCCTTTCCTCTTGCTTCTTTGTTCCATCTCAAGTTCATGAGTCTTGAGCATTCCATAGATTTCATCAAGAGTTGTTTCATCAAGATTGTAGTTGTCTCTTATTGTTGTTGCCTTCAAATCCCAACATTCAGGAAGAGCTAACAGGAATTTAAGGTTTGTATCTTCAAGATCATACTCCTTATTAACCAATGACAAGTCATTCAAGAGTTTGACAAATCTATCATATACATCAGTCAATGACTCATTAGTCCTAGAGTCAAAGTGTTCATACTCTTGAGTGAGTATTGTCTTCCTGTTCTTCTTAACTGTTTCAGTTCCTTGACACCTTGTCTCCAGTGCATCCCATATCTCCTTAGCAGTCTTGCAGTTGATTACCCTGTTTGACATTACATTATCAATGGCACTATGCAATAAGTGTCGTACCTTGGCATCCTTAGCAATAAATGCTATATCTTCAGCAGTGTAATCACTCTTTTCCTTTGGTACGGTCTTTGCTGCTTCACCTGCAACTACAACAGCGAGCTTGGTAGGTTTGTGAGGCCTTTCCTTGATTCTATCAAGGTATTCTGGATCTGTTGCTTCCAGAAACATGGTCATCCTTACCTTCCATATGGGATATTCAGATGGTCTCAATATGGGAACTCTGATAGTCTCATATCGACTCTGAATTGATGTCTTTGATGATTCCTCAGTTTTGGTAGGCTTAGTTGGAGTTTCTGTGTTAGACATGATTGTGTTTGGATCTTTAACTGTATGTGTGTTAACAGAAGGCTCTGATACCACTTGTTAGGTCACACTTTCACTGTAGAGGGGGTGAATACAGTGTTTATTACAATCAAATCAAACTTCAAGAACTTATGTAACAGAAAACAAACTTTATTGAAACAATAAACTCTGTTACAATCTGGAACTGTTATCTCTCAGTGATGAACAAAATATCACGAGAGCTGCTAGGGTTACAGTAAAATAATATTCTCGATAATGATAACACTTATAGTGTAAACCCTATGTCTGTGTTTATATATTACACAGTTACAAGATAATCGCTAATTGATATGGAATATAATTCTGCTTCCTAATATATATCAATCAGATATCTTTCCTTCCAAGTATTCCATTCTTTACGGAATTCCTTCTTCATGCATATCTCTTCTTATGTTTATCTTGATCTTCTTAACTTTAATCAGCTACTGTCCTTATCTGATCGTCCTTCAGCACTTAAGTTCTGATATCTATCTCCTGATGCTTATCTCCTGATAACATAAGTACTGATATCCCTTAAGTTCTGACGTCCAGTATAAGTACTGATTTGTTCTGTTCAAATAAGATCTGAAATCTAAACATAAAACATATTAGCCATGACATTATCAAATATATCTAACAGTTTGTGTGTTAACAAATCTGCTCTGATACCACTTGTTAGGTCACACACACACACTGTAGAAGGGGGTTGAATACAGTGTTTATCACAATCAAATCGAATTAAAGAACTCAAGTAACAGAAAACAAACTTTATACAATATAATAAACTCTGTTACAATATGGAACTGTCCTCTCTCAGTGATGAACAAATATCACGAGAGCTACTAGGGTTACAATGAATATTATTCTCGATAATGATAACACTTATAGTGTAAACCCTATGTCTGTGTTTATATACTACACAGTTACAAGATAATCGCTAATTGATATGGAATATAATTCTGCTTCCTAACATATATCAATCAGATATCTTTTCTTCCAAGTATTCTATTCTTCATAGAATTCCTTCTTCATGCATATCTCTTCTTGCGTTTGTCTTGATCTTCTTTCCTTTCAATCACTCGCCTTCCTTATCTGAAAGTCTCCTTTAAGTCCTGATATTATCTCCCGATAAATATCTCCAGATAAGTTAAGTTCTGACCACTTAAGTTCTGACTTCAGTATAAGTGCTGATTTCCAGTTAAGTACTGATTTGTCCTGTTTAGGTAAGATCTGAAAACTAAACACAAATCATATTAGACATGACATTATCAAATATATCTAACAATAGAAAATGCACAACAGGAACCTGTCAGTTTCTAGGAAACAAGCTTGTGTCCTGGTTCCGTAAAAATCAAAATTCAGTTTCTACTTCTATAGCTGAAGCTCAATAGATTGTTGCTGGTAGTTGTTGTGCACAGATTCTATGGATGAAAAACCAATTGTTCGACTATGGTCTACAAGTGGATAGGATTCCTATTTTCTATGATAACACAAGTGCAATTTCCATCACTGAAAATCCAGTACAACATTCAAGAGCAAAGCACATAGACATCAAGTACCACTTCATAAGGGAACATGTGATGAATAATACTGTGGAACTGCATTTTGTTCCAAGTGAAAAATAGCTTGCAGACATATATACCAAGCCACTGGATGAATCCACCTTCTCAAGGTAGGTAAGTAAGTTAGGTATGCTTAATTATTCTTGAATCATTTAAGATATTTTGCAAATTGTAATGCAGCCAGAAATTTAATTGATTTTTCAGTTTTGGATGAAATTTTGGCTAAGTCAAAATTTACATCCCGACGGATCATTATCCATCGAGTTCGATCATCCGTCGGAATACAATTTGTCAATAAAATCAATTATTTTTCTGGAATATTTTATAACTCGAAGGATAACTGGATACATTCAAATCCACCAGAAAGTTTTAAATATTTGTGTTTTTATTACTTGTGTCTTGATTTATATAATTCTTTCATTCCGCACTTTGCAAATCATACACATATATATTATTGAGTTAGAACCATTTTTTGTAAATCTTAAAAAGAATCCAGAATTACATTCAACCCCCCCTTCTGTAATTCTTATTGTATTGTTAGGGAATAACAGTTTCAATCCGTACGTCAGATTTGGGTGAAATGAAGGGTAGATAGAAGCTTGTATCGAATAGAATGAGATGAGAAGTAGTGTTGATAAGTATATGTGATGTCTAACAGAGGAAGCGAGATGTATAAAGGGAAAGCAAGTGGTCAGTGAGTGGGAACCAATTGACAAGTGTTAGTAAAGTGAAAGCAAACTGATAAGGCAAGTGTCCCCGAACTTTCTTGTAGTATAATTGCGAATACTTTTGAACTCTTTTCATTATGTTGCAATTATTCCCAGTAGTTCCTATTCTATATTGCAAGTACTTTGAAGTACTTAACCCTAAACCCTGATTCTTATTGATCTTGAGCCGCGAGACTAATTTCTTGTAAACCATTGATTGTTGAATTCTTGGATACAAACCACATATATCCGATTCTACTCTACAAATACATATCTACCACATACTGATCCTTGATATGAGATTACTTAACACACGAACCTTTATGCCTTGTATAATAGAAGACCATTCCTTGTAACCTTTGAACCCTTGGTCTTCTACCTTCTGATTCTTTTCTTGGATTGAAAGTCAATCTTAATGTTTACCTTGTTATACCTTCATGGTGTTGTGAATCACCTGATGCTTCAAGATAAATGTTATTTATGATTCAGTTTATTGAATTATTTTGTTTACCATGTTATTAGTATGAAATTGGATTGTTTTTAAATATGGACCAGATTCGTGATCAGACCAGATTCGTGGTCATAATAGGCCAATGCGTGCCTTGGATCCAGTATATAGAGCAAAGATGGGAGCTTTGCTAGGGGTTAGTGCGTGACTGATCAACAGCCTAACCTTGTTTTTTAAATAAAAGTGAATATCCAATTCTAATCATTGCTCATTTGAAAACTTTATTCCCTATATCATTTCAATTGATCATTATTTAATCTCAGTGTTGTCATTGTGACTTGCTGAGCTAGTTAGCTCACTCTTGCGAATCTGTTTATGTTCTTTTCTAGTTAAGAAGGAAACTGGTGATGGCGAAGATTCTCAGTCGAGTGTGCCAGCTAGGTTTACAAGTTGAAATGGAATGAGGTAATAGAAGATGTGTGGCTAGTGTATAATAAAAGTTTGTAATAAAGTTTGACTTCAGATGTAAGATAAATAAATTTGGGATTTGGTATGTTTGTAATAAATATGGTTGTGGCTTATGGACATACTTTGAAGTGTTGCGATCCATGGATATGGTAAGTAGGGCCATTGCATATATTGTTATTATATAAACAGGTTTATATATGGTGTGTATGTTATGGACCCCAAACTTCTGACTCGGGTTTGGTGGGTGCCACACCATAGGTCCGGATCGTTTCCTCTCTAACCATTGTGGGATAATACCAGCTGACATCATTTCCCCACCTCCGGATCTCTGTCCATAGTGGGATAATACCACCAACCTTCATGTCCCCACCTCCGGCAACTTAACGCATCAAGCTTTCGAGAGTCAGTTATGATATCATATATGACAACCCAGGTCAAATCCCGAGTTTTTTTTCAAAAACTGGGTCAGGTTCCGATTCCGAATCTGAAATAAGCCAAAGCATACTATCCCGAGTGCAACCAACTTGGGGTACGAATAGCCCACCACATGCCCTCAAAAGTTCATAATTTGTTGGTGCACATAGTAGTAGTACTTTGACTTATTAACTAAACAAAAGCCCCAAATGTCATTGATATGGGACTGGGGTGTTACACAGAGCTCCCAAAGGACACATCAAAATCACCCCACATCCCTCATGAGGATACCCATTGACTACAGGAGGAGGACTTCCATCCAGGCATACCCCTGGAGGTCTCTGACCACGGACACCACCTTCCTGTGGTTGCATTATAGGAAGGAGTTCTTTAATAGAGAACATGCAATAAATACGTTAGCAATAAATATTCATCGTCCTTTCAAAAGCTCCATGCATCCAAAGAACATGTCCAAGGAATGTGTTTAAAGTTCATTTTTGATCGAGCAAATCTAGAGGAAGCGCCCTAACCGTTCCAGAATATAGGGCGACATCACTCTTCTTCTTCTAATACCTTTCTCATAGAGCGTGCCCTGAATTTTGACAAGTCAGGGGCTTTCTCTTTTTTAACCAACTGAGGGTGCGCCCTCTTCTTCCTGGGAAGAGGGAAAACCCTAATTAGGCAATTATTTGATGATCTTGCCCTAATTGAGTCCAATTGACCTGATTTTGACCTAAATAATTCTTGTACAAAATTTTGGGCATAACAACTAGCCCCCAAATTCCAAATGTCATTGAAAAATGGGATTGGAATTTTCAACCCCCATTGATCATAGAAATTTATACAAGCCATCTAATAATTATGACGCGCCAACTTGATAGGGATGGGCCTTATTTTTTAACTGTGAGCTTTTTTCAGGAAATGTGGGTGATGTGGCAGGTAATTGTCCCCACGATCTTTATCCTATAAATACTTCTAGAGATGTCACCATCATTTTTTCATTTTACCCTTTTATCTTTCTCTCTCCAAAGAAAATTCACAGTCGCTTTTTCAACTTCCGGCCACTGGATTTCGGCCTTCTCATCACCATTCCGCAATTCTAAACCGTTCATTTCGTTTATCTTCTTCAATAGTATGAATTGCTTCTCTTCTTTTTCGATTTTGTGCAATAGATCTTTAAGAATATATCATTGACTGTTTATTTTTATTTTTCGTGTTCTTCATATTTCTTGTAATTGTATGTATGTATATTGTATGTATATTGCGGTTGATCCATAATTTTAGGATTTTGATATTTGAATTTGTGTTTTTTGGAATTTCAACTGTTACCCTGCAACTTTATCATATGTTTGTATAAACATGGTCGAGCCTTGTCAACATGTTGTAGGAGCGCCTTGATGTAGGTATAAATCCTATTTAGTAGAAAATGTTAGGCCGCGCCTTTATAGAATCTATCCCATGGCTTGATCTTCTTTCATAATTAAAAGTTTTAGGACACGCCTTCTAATCTAGTGCTCTTCTTCTTATCATGTATTTCTTTTTTGATAATTCTATTTCCTTGTTGACGCCCCCTCAAAATAGAACTTTTCATTTCTTTTGACAGTTGGAAGACGATGGTGCGTCCCCTTCCTTACCTGTTCATCCATTCAAGGATGAACTACAAGCCTAATTCTCCACAACCATCCACTTAGGACGCGCCAGCTTCTCCTCAATACGAAATACACAAAAATTGGATGTAAATCTTTGTTAATTAAAATTTATATCATATTGTAAAGGAGAAAAAGATGATCTTAATGCAATTTAAATAAGTTGATTCAGTTAAGAAATGAAAGAGATATACGAGCTCCAAGTGAACTTACGTTTAATGGTGAAACTAGGTTTAAAGAAGAATATGGCCATTAAAGATAATTTTATCCCTGACTTTTCTAACATCTTTAAAGTATTTTGACAGAAAAACACATTTTATAATTTTTTTGGATTTTTAGTATAACAAATGGTAGCTTATGAATGTTAGTATCCCAAGTGGCCAGACAAGTATAATACATGTACACAAAGTGTACTTTACTCTTTAATTAATCAAAACTTTATTTTGACTAATTAGGCTTATATGCATTATAATTAAATATTTGTTCTAACAAATTTTGGAGTTGAACGAGAATCGAATCCAGAACCTTGGACGATAAAAGATAAGCCCTTAATCACTTGAGCTATCTAACCATTTGAGCTATTTTATTAATCATAGTTAATTTTACTATTTCACATTTTCATATAACATGTATAACATTTATACACAAGAACATAAACACATAGGTCAGAGGTCTTTATGAAAACAATTTCTTCATTCTATCAAATATTATTTTAATAGAGTATATACTGGGGGTATATACAGGGTTCATTTGATTTATTGATTGGTATGTATTACCTTTATACTTAACTACTTAAATATCATATTTATAGTTTAATATCATTGTATCTAACAATTATCAACAGTGTCATTAAATCTGGAATACCATTTTGCTATGAGAGTTCTTTATCTTTTCAATCAAATACATGGTCACGAACTCATGATTTACACTTAATTTTTTTTTAATAGGATCTCCAACAAGAGTGTAATGTAGGTGACATTTTCTTAAACTCCAAGTTTGCTTGCGGAAATCTTTCGTGCATATACAAACCACACACACATGACCGATTGTCCAAAATTCTGATATGCGGCCTTGATCATTGCCACTCTTATGAAAATTGAATACTATCTTATTTAATACACAATATTTATCTTGTCCAAAAATTGGGAATGTATTTCAATTTTGTAAGACACACAATATATTTATCATTTTCTCACTACACCAAATATGGCCTATTGCAAGCCTAACATGCATTTGTGTTGCAAAAAATATTGGTATAGATAAAAAAATTACGATTCTATTGCAATATTTTGAAAAGTGTTACATAAAATCGAAAAGTGTTGCAACCAAAATTGATAAAAATGGATTTCAGAACAAATGTAATGCTTTGTAAAGTGTTACAATAAATTGCAATGAATTTGGCTAAAATTTAGGCAGGATTTCAATTTTTCCCTGGCGGGCTTCCAAAACTTTGGGCCAAAACTTTTAGTCTCAAATCTTTATTACATAAATAAAATTTTAATACAAAAAAATAATATTTTTCACCTCTATAGAGGTTCTTATCCACAAGTCAAGACGACCTTTATGCTCATCATCCTCAATCTTTCCTCTCTTTGATATTCTCTCTCGCTCATATCTCTCTCTCCCGCACCCATCTGAAAATCCTAAAATTGATTAGGAAACAATTTGAGCAAAACCCCAAAACTAATTAGAGTTTCAATTAATTCTGTTAAAACATTGATAATAGGTAAGGTACTCATTATATATCAAATGGGTGATTTGAAAAAATAAGATGGTGAAGAAGATGAAGCTGGTTATAAACCTAATTCGGTGAAGGGTTTTATGAAATCGAATCTATTCATCGAAAAAGGTTTTGAAAGGTGATTACTTTATTTTGTATTTTTTGTATGTGTTTTTTTGATTATTATGAGCCTGATTAATATTATATATCTTCAATAATAGTAGCATTCGAGCAGATTCTGTACTTCTTGTTATTCACTTGATAGTTGATATTATTCTCCAAGGACAGTCATATTAACAATTTATGACAAATTAGATTCCTTTTTACAATTTTTACCAGATTCGAACCAGGTGTTTAACATTCATCTAGTGAAGGGTTGATGAGGGTTATGATGGTTAATCGTGACTAGTACAGTCATAAAAGCCCATTTGTGAGGCTTGGTTTTCCCAAACAATATAATAAGAATTACAGAAGGGGGGTTAAATGTAATTCTGGCTTCTTTTTTGAGATTTTAAAGATGTTTGTTAGGAATATGTTATGATCTTGATGATAAGTTAAACAAAACACCTTAGTAGATTTAACTTAGTGAAATTTGTAGCACTCGACGGATGATCTAATATAGTCCCGACGGATGAAATTTATAGTCCCGACGGATGACAAATTGACATCCATCGAGTGAGTAGCTTATGTAACAAATAAGTACTGTAGCACATTTCCTGCAAACAACATGTATTAGTCAAGTAGATTACGTAGGGTTTTCTAAATCATGTTGACTACTAGATTGATATACAGAATAGGTTGATTAATTGTAAATATGAGATGTCTTGTAATTCTATATAAGTAAAATTGAGTCAAGTGACAGATAGACTCCCGACAGATGATCTACAAGACTCCCGATGGATGATCAATAAAGTTCCCGAAGGATGACAAACATAGTCCCGACGAATGATCAAATTCAAATAGCTGTTGACAGTGATAACACAGTGACATGAGTTGGGTATTTGCAAAAGGAATGTGGCAGCCTATTAAGCAGGATTATGAGAACAAAGAAGCATTACCATTTTCATGCAATTATGAAGATATTCAAAGATGCTGGAATAGAGTAGTGAAGTAGCATGGAGTTAGACTAGATATGTTTTGTTTTATTATCTTGTCTTATTGTCATATAAACTTGGTGATATATAAACCAAGTGTAACAAGTAGAACAATTAACTAAGCAAATACAATCTTTCAGAGAAAGATATCAAGCTGTATTTTGTAAGTATTTCTCTAAAGTTTAGTTGTTCAAACTTGTAAGCAGCTGTGAGCTATTCAAAGCTTCACAAAGTTCTAAATTTGATATATCTTTATCTCTGGTGGATACATTCAAATCCACCAGAAAGTTTTAAAGCCTTGTGTTTTATAACTCAGTGTTTTGATTTCAACTATCTTTCTATTCCGCACTTTAGCAAATCAAACACTGTTATATATATTAAGTTAGAACATTTTTAAAAACTGGAAAAGTAGCCAGAATTACATTCAACCCCCCCTTCTGTAATTCTTGTTGTATTGTTAGGGAATAACAATTGGTATCAGAGCAAGCTCTTGAAGAACAAAGAGTATAAAGATCACAACAAACAACAAGATGAACAAAAAGGATGTTAGAGTAAAAATTCCATATTTGGATAGAGAAAACTATCACCACTGGAAGGTGAAGATGCACCTACATCTTCTTTCCCAAGATGAGGCTTATGTGGACTACATAGAGAGAGGTCCTCATGTACCAATGAGAGTTGCAACTAGCAATGAGCCATTTGTTCCAAAACCTAGGCATGAATGGTTAGACCCTGATATTGAGCAAGTCAGGAAGGATAAGAAGGCCATGAATATATTGTTCAATGGAGTTGATGGTGATATGTTTGATAACATCATTAAGTGTAAAACAACCAAAGAGGTTTGGGATACAATCCAGATTATTTGTGATGGTAATGAGCAAGTAAGGGAGAACAAGATGTATTTACTGATTCAGCAATGTGAGCATTTCCACTGTGAAGAAAGTGAGTCTCTCACTAATATATTTAGTAGATTTCAAAAGCTACTAAATGCTCTGAAGTTGCATGGAAGATTCTATCAAACAAAAGACTCTAACCTCAAGTTCCTTAGATCTCTTCCAAAGGAGTGGAAGCCAATGTCAGTCTCATTGAGAAATTCACAGGATTACAAGGAGTTCACCTTGGAAAGATTGTATGGCATCTTGAAAACCTATGAGCTTGAAATAGAGAAAGATGAAAGGATGGAGAAAGGAAGGAAGAAAGGAGGGTCCATAGCACTGGTTGCTGAGTTAGAGAAGGAGAAAGAGATGAAGGTGGAAGCTGTTGAGTCTACATCAAAGGCCTGTGAAAGCAAGGGTAAAGGGCTGGTAGCTGAAAATGAAGATCAGTTGAGCCAAGATGACATGGATGATATTGATGAACATCTAGCATTCCTATCCAGGAGATTTACGAAGCTCAAATTCCAGAAGAATTTTGGAGCAGCTAAGCCAAACAGAAACATGGTTGATAAGTCAAAATTCAAGTGTTTCAAATGTGGCTTGGCGGGGCATTTTGCCAGTGATTGTAGAAAGTCTGATTCCAGCAAAAAGAAGTTTGAGCATGTTGATTATAAACAGAAATACTTTGAGTTGCTCAAACAAAAGGAAAGGGCTTTCATTACATAGGAGAATGACTGGGCAACAGATGGAATGGATGAAGATGAAGAAACAAGCTATGTCAATCTAGCCCTAATGGCCAAATCTGATGAATAAAAAACAAGTTCTTCAAGAAATCAGGGAAACAGAAAGAATCTTTGGTATCTGGATAGTGGTTACTCAAGGCACATGACTGGAGATTCTACCCTGCTCACTGAGTTCAAGGAAAGGGCTGGTCCAGGTATCACTTTTGGAGATGACCGCAAGGGTTATACTGTGGGATATGGCTTGATTTTAAAGGACAATATCATCATTGAAGAGGTTGCCCTAGTGGATGGACTCAAACATAATATGTTGAGTATCAGCCAGCTTTGTGATAAGGGCAACTCAGTTACTTTCAAGTCGGAAGCCTGTGTTGTGACAAACATAAAGAGCAACAAAGTGTTTCTCACTGGAGTGAGAAAAAGAAATATGTACCTAGCTGACTTCAACTCATCTAATGCAGAATCTGTCACTAATCTTCTGAGTAAAGAAAGTCAAGATGAAAGTTGGCTATGGCACAAGAAGCTGTCCCATCTAAACTTCAAGACCATGAATGAGCTTGTCAAGAAAGAATTGGTTAGAGGTATTCCTCAAGTGGATTTTACTAAGGATGAATTGTGTGATGCCTGCCAGAAAGGAAAGCAGATTAAAGCATCATTCAGAACGAAACTCGATTCAACAATTGAAGAACCTTTGCAACTGTTGCACATGGATTTATTTGGACCAATCAATGTGTTGTCTATCTCAAGAAAACGATATTTCCTAGTAACTTTAGAAGATTTCTCAAAGTTCTCTTGGACATATTTTCTAAAGTCTAAAGATGAAGTTAGTGAAATCATCATCAATCATATAAGGCAAGTCAATAATCATCCTGACTTTAAAGTAAGAAGAATCAAGAGTGACAATGGAACTGAGTTCAAGAATTCTATGATGAGATCATTTTATGAAGAGAATGGGATTGTTCATGAGTTTTCTGTAGCAAGAACTCCACAACAAAATGGAGTAGTGGAAAGGAAGAACAGATTTCTTATTGAAGCTGCAAGGACAATGCTTGAAGAATCAAAGCTACCAACATATTTTTGGGCTGAAGCTGTGAATACTGCCTACTACACTCAGAATATCTCTTTGGTTAATCAAGAAAAGTGCATGACACCCTACCAATTGTTCAAGAACAAGAAGCCAACTCTAAATTTTCTTCATGTCTTTGGCTGCAAATGTTATATCTTAAGGAATCAAACTGACCAACATGGAAAGTTTGATGATAAAGCAGATGAAGGAATCTTTGTTGGATATGCTGTTGGAAAAGCATATAGAGTCTACAATTTAAGAACCAACATTTTTATGGAATCCATACATGTTGTGTTTGATGATAAAAAGATTGAAGGACTACAACATGGAGATTTCCATGAAAGTCTCAAGTTTGATGATGTGGAGATGGTTAGTGTTGACAGTGATGATGAGAGTGATCAAGAGATATTGGCTAAGGATAATGCAGAAAAATCTACAACTAATGAAGCACATAATTCAACAGCTTTCGAGTTACACAATGCTCCATCCGTCAGTAAACAATATGCCTCATCCGTCGGGATATAAAGTGCATCATCTGTCGGAACAATGAGAGAAGCTGAAAGTCAGAATAGATCACCTACAGAAAGTTCCCCTTTCTCAAATCAAAGATTCACAAACTCAGGGGGATTTTCTCTTAATCAGAACTCAGCCACACAACAAGACAACAATAAGGCCTCTTCATCTAGAGCTAATATACCTCAACAACAAAAATGGACTAGAGATCACTCTTTTGAGCTCATAATTGGTGATGCATCTTCTAGAGTTCAAACAAGGAAAGCAACTCAAGAATAATGTTTATATATTAGCTTTCTTTCTAAGGAAAAACCAAAGAAGGTAGAAGAAGCTTTGTTGGATCCTGATTGGGTTTTAGCTATGTAGGAAGAGCTAAACTAATTTTAAAGGAACAAGGTATGGAAGCTGTGAAAGTGTTTGTCCTAAATCCAATCATGTATGATGAGTTAGGAAGAACTTTCTTGTATTCCTATTTGATTTTATTGAAATTAATAAAAGACTTGTTTTGGTTTTATTATGGGCTTTATCTATTTAAAGTGTTCTAAATAAGATGCTCCATAGTTTAGAGTAAAGCTTCTAGAATTATAATGAGATTATAATAGTGAGATCTAGAAGATGATAACTCTAGACTTAAACAGTTCCTGATAATAGGATAACTAATCGGATGTTAGTGGATCCGCAAAGATTGGTACATACTATGCTTGCTCCCTTCAGGAGGATGTCTGTTCTCATAGGCATTTGTGTGGTGACACTATAGCTGGTATGTAGGTGCTTATTAGGGAATAAGTTCACTGAACATGACTCGATAAGTTAACTAACTAATGGAGATTACTTACGTGTCAATAGTTATTCACTGAGTGATAGTTGTACAAGTGTCCTTAGATTTAAGATCGTTAAAGTTATCTTGTATATAATGAACTGTGCTTTGGTTTAGTCCTTAGTCTCAAGGACATCCATTAGGTCTATTCTGGGCATAGGGATATGTGTATAGAGATAGTTAACGTCAATAGAGGATCTACCCCTTCCAGTATAGGAAGAGAATATCCTATGTTATTCTTAGTATGCGAGTTCTGGAATCTCTGGCCAGAGTGTATGAAATTAGAAAGGAGTTTCTAATTGGCATTAATATGAACTTTGCATTATGAATAAGAAATCATATGATTAAATTTGATAGGCCTGACACAAGATCCATGCCTTGTATTTATTCGGGATATTGTAAGGGCAGAAGGAATTCATTGTACGGTAACTAGTCACTGACAGGTTCTTGGTATTCTAAGCAGTGAATTCATATTATCCAGATAGTCGTGATATGTTGAGAAGCATCACTGGCGATGTAGAATTAATATAATTAATCAGTTAATTATATTTAGTGAATTTTAGTATTCATATAAATAATTAATAAAAGTTTATTATTATTTATTTCTACTACCGGCATAATATTGAACCTACAGGGTCACACCATAAAAGAATATTTTCTTTGATGGAATAATGAGAGAGACGAATAATTTTCTAAATAGTTTAGAAAAAGAAATAATGATTAAAATAGTTTTAATTATTATTAAAGCATTTTATAAAGATAAAATATGGGGCTAATATATATATGTAATGATATATTATAAAACCCTAGGAGCGCCCTATAAATAAAATGAGATGGCTCATTCTAAACACACACTTGGTTTTGTGAAAACCCTAATAAGAGCTAGCCTCCATCTTCTTCCTCTCTCTCTCTCTCTCTCTCTCTCTCTCCCAAAAATCCATTTTTATAAAAGCTTGGTTTTATAAAAAGCTTCATCGAAGAAGATCATTTTTGGTGGATACCGGTAGAGTGCTTCACACACTGAGGAGCAACTGCTAGCAACCATATTATAAAGCTTCAATTTTCAAGGTATGGTTATGTTATGGATAAAAAACTAAGGATATTATTTGCTGTATTTATTACTAAGATTCGGGAGCTCAAGGCCTTTAATGGCTGCTCTCGTGTTTCGTGGCTCGATCTGCCTTTACGAGATGCCTACGTATCTCTGTGAATTAGAGAATCAAGCCAAAAAACGTAGTTCTGATTTATGGGATGAGGCCCCTTATATAGATGTTTGGAGCCCTTGAATTGGACTTGGTATAGGAGACTTGGTGGGCAAGTCTCATAATTAGAATGGACTTTGGAGTCCTAGATAGTAGAAAACTGATTCCTTATCCTTTTAGGTCCCCTTGAGGCTAATCTCTAAGGATTTATATCATTATCGGGACTCTTCTCAACATCTGATTTTTCCCTTACTAATTAATTACAAAATTAATTAATAATCAGGGCTTTTGGGCCTTTTTTATTCCATCAGGCCTGATCTGGTCCATCAGGCTTAACCTTTCTGGTCTAAGTATTGTATATCTTCTATTGGGCCTAGCAGTCCACAGCTTGTACAATTAATGCAGTATTTAATTACACAATCATAATTTATTTATCCCTATCATTTGCCCCCCAACTTTTGGGAAACATTGATTAGGTTTCGCAGAAGTTAAGTCTATTCATTCCCTTACAGGGTTTCGTTTTTCTGTAAAGTGTGGAGTGACCTACACATTTACAATGAATTTTCCTTTTATTTAGGAATTATCTTAATTTCCAGGAATTTTTTCCCTTATTTCCGGGATTTTTCCCTAATTTTCTGGATTTTTCCCTAATTTTCTGGGATTTTCCCTAATTTTCTGGGATTTTCCCCTAATTTTCTGGATTTTTCCATAATTTTCTGGGATTTTCCCTAATTTTCTGGGATTTTTCCCTAATTTTCTGGGATTTTCCCTAATTTTCTGGGATTTTTCCCTAATTTTCTGGGATTTTCCCTAATTTTCTGGGATTTTTCAGATTTCCAGCCCTTTTTCGACCAGGATCCTAGTCGAAATTTCGACCTGGATCCTAGTCGAAAATAGGGGTCAGCCTTGTCATCCTGGTCGAAGAATTTTGACTAGGATTCACGACCTGGATTTCGACCAGGATCCTAGTCGAAATTTCGACCTAGATCTAGGTCGTTAATTCCCCACTTTTAGCTTCTGATCTTGAACCCATCGACTAGGATTTCGACCAGGATCCTAGTCGAAATTTCGACCTGAATCCTGGTTGAAAATTCTTTGATTTTCTTGATTCCTGGTCGAAGGATTTCGACTAGGATCCACGACCTGGATTTCGACCAGGATCCTAGTCGAAATTCGACCTGGGTTTTTATTCTTTATTCCTGAAAGATGCTTGGCTAATTCGACCTCATTCCTGGTCGAAATTTCGACTTCAATTTAATCCTATTTTTTCCGTTGTTTTCGTGAGCTTAGTCGAAAAATTTCGGGCAGGGATCACGACCTGGATTTCGACCTGAATCCTGGTCTTTTTTGCCCGTTATTTTCGGGTGCCTGCTCGAAAGTTTTCGAGTAGGATTCACGACCTGGATTTCGACCTGAATTCTGGTCTTTATTACCCGTTATTTTCGGGTGTCTGCTCGAAAGATTTCGGGCAGGATTCACGACCTGGATCTTGACCTGGATTCTGGTCTTTTTCTAGCCTTCTCCATTGGTCCTTACATTTTTTAGGGCTAAAATTGAATTTTCCAAATCCTAATTGGATTTGGGCCTGGCTTTTTCTATTGGGCTTTTCAAATATTACTGGGCCTCTTTATTGGGCTTTTCAAATATTACTGGGCCTTTTATTGGGCTTTTCAAATATTTCTGGGCCTCTTTATTGGGCTTTTCAAATATTTCTGGGCCTCTTTATTGGGCTTTACCAAATATTACTGGGCTTAATACACCTTGTTTAGAATGCTCTAGAATTCCTAGGAATATTCTAGAATATTCCTTTTTCTGGGCTTTTTCTTATGGGCTTTTGTTCTCAATGGGCTTTTCGTCCCTTCAACTTCCTTTTCCTCTTATATAAAGGAATGAGGAAAGGCTATTACTCCTCACTTTCTCATTTCTTAGTTTTCTTCTTTATCTTCCTGCTAAGATTCTCAGAGGAATAACAGCAAGTCGGAGCTCAAAGCCTTTTTCAGGAGCGCTTCTTCAGGTAAGATTCCTCCCTTTGCTTTTCGTGTCTATTTTTCCATTGTGTGCCATTTTAAGATAGCCTATTTACGTGCCCCTTACTTTTTTCAGATGGCTGACAAAAGAATGACTCGCTTGGCCAAGATGAACGTGGCTAGAAAGTCCAACGATTTTCCTATTCGATCGAGGTATACTTCCTTAATCGACATGATCAACACTCGAGGGGACGAGTATCCGTCTGATGCGCATCTGGACGCGCATGATCATATTAGTGCTTTACGGGATCCCAAGGAGCTGGAAAAGTTGAGCAGCTGCTTCAAAATCAAGGAGCCTTTTAAGCTGGTTCTTGCGGGTCCGGCCGACAGGGCCTGTCAGTGGAAGAAGGATGCGCTATGCGTCTATAGGGATACTCTAAGGGCAGGTATTAGACTCCCTTTTCATCCATTCATTCCTTTGCTACTGGCTGATGTGGGCATCAGCCCTTGCCAACTTCCCCCTAATTCCTGGAGGTTGATTCTGTGCTATCTATCGCAATGCGCCAAGCACAACGTCCCCACATCTGTTGCTGTCTTCAGGAAGATTTTTCAGTTCAAAAACAGCCCTGATAAAAGTCCGGGTTGGGTTTCTATCAACTAGCGCCCCACTATCCCCCATATCGTGAATGGGAAGTCCATCCCTGACAACAACTTGGGGTGGAAGAAAGATTTTTTGTTTGTTATTTGGGAAGGTGGAGATTGGGGCTCCCTGTTTCGATCATCCTTTGGGCTGGCCATGGACGGGAGCCCAAATGACATAACTTTGTCTGAGGAGGAGGCTAGAGGTTTCAACCTCCTTACGCAAGACAACGGTACTTCCCATTCTTGGGACCTTATCCGGGAGACCGTCCTAGTAGAATGCGGCCTTTCGCCCGTTAATAAGAAAAGTAAGTTCCCTTTCTTACCTCCTTTATTTCCTGCACTTTTATTTCATAGGTTTTCAACTGACTTTGTTTGTTGCAGTGGCTGAGAAGATTGAGGAGGCTACCAAGCCGAAGGACCTGGAGACAACAGGATGAAGAGGGCCGAGAAGATCTTTAAAGACCCTCGACTGGGTGACCGCTTCCCCAAGTTCTTTCTTCAGGCAACGGAGCCAGATGAGGAAGGCCCCAGCCAAGTTCTGCGCACCAAGCAGAGGCCAGGGGCCTATTTTCAACCTGCTTGGGGGATCCGGAGCAGGGACTCAATTGTGGGCAACACGGCGCTGTCCAAGGAATGGTCTAAGCATTCCATCTCCCCGGTGGATTATCAAGATTTTGTCCTTCAACAGGACTTAGAGGGGAATGAGCTATTTGGAGCCCAGGCTCTGGCGACGGTACGTCCTTTACTTATGCCCTTCGTACTTATCTTTCCATGTTTCTTTTCTAAACTTTCGCTGTTTCTCTTGCAGGCTAACGCCCATTTCCAAGGGGCAATTCACCAAGCTAAGGCTTGGAAGGTTGGCCTGGAAGATGCCAATAAGAAGTTGGAGGAGGCCAACCAAAAAATAGAGGCCCTTGAAGCTCAACTGGCCTCTTCCACTTCTGACCTGGAGACGGCCCGGGCCGAAAATGTCATTCTGAAGGCGCAGAAGGACAAAGCCTTTGATGGCTGGATGGACACCCAAGAATTCAAGGACTTGATGGTGGAGCATGATGCCCTTCTTCACCCAGTTAGATATAAAGAGGGTTGGGATGCTGCTGTGGAGGCCATCCAGGATGAGTTTCCAGAGGTCCTTGAGCAGTCCCCCTTTCCTTGCCCTGTGCGGGTTCCAGAGCTTGGAGGTGTTACTGAGAAGCTTGCTGTTATGATCAAGGACGGAGAGGAGGAAGATTCTTCCGAAGAGGAGTTTGAGCCTGTCGCTAAGAAGGCCAGGGTGGAAGAGCCTCCAAAAGCAGCGCCTTAACAGCCAGCATCTCCTGCAGAGGGAACTTCTACAGGGACTTCAGAGGGGACAACCGAGACGTCCGAAGGAACGACTGAGACTTCCGAGGAGACTTCGGATAGTGGTTCTGAAGAATCTCAGCCTTCCAAGGCCTAACTTTTTGTATATCTTCCTTTTGAACTTTATTCATATCTAAACTTGTTACCCTTCGGGGTTATATTTCATATGTTGCTTTTCTTGCCTCTTTCTGTTTTAACTTTACAATCTTAATACGCATTTGAACTTTAAACATCCTTAGATAGAAATAATTTCAAACTCTTTAATATGAAGTCTGGTTTTCCAAAACCTTACACATCATGGGTTCGACCCTAATCAACAATAACTAGACAATGTAAATTCTACTGGAATATAAAATCCTACGCAAGCAAAGCTTCAAGGTGCTTTTAAACCTATTTGTCACAATGACAAGTGAGAATCGTACTTCGCCTATCTTACACATAGTAAACCTTCAGGTTTTGTGCGTTCCAGGTCCTCGGGACTTCAAAACCTTCCATATTTTCCAGCTTGTAGGTTCCTCTACCCTAAACGCTCTTGACTCTGTACGGCCCTTCCCAATTCGGGGCAAGCTTTCCTTTCTGTCCGACACCGGAAGCCTCTATTTTTCTCAAGACTAGGTCATCTTGTTTGAAAAACCTCTCTTTAACCCTTAGGTTGTAGTAGAATGAAGCCTTTTTCTGATATTCTACTATCTTTGCATGTGCTTTATCTCGCACTTCATCGATTAAATCCAGGGCTAACCTCTGCCCTTCCTCATTTTCTTCTGCATTGAAAGCCTGAATCCTTGGAGAGGAATGTGATATCTTCACTGGAACTACTGCTTCTGCCCCATATGCCAACATGAAGGGAGTTGCTCCTGTCGTGACTCTACAGGTAGTCCTGTAGGCCCATAATATTGGAAGTATTTCATCCACCCAATTATTTCTTGACTTCTCGATCCTCTTCTTTAGTCCATCCAGGATTATCCAATTTGCTACCTCTGCTTGCCCATTGGCTTGCGGGTGAGCCACAGAGGTGAATCGTAACTGAATTTCATTTTCTTCACAATACTTCTTAAATTCCTCATTGTTAAATTGTGTTCCATTGTCAGTAATGAGGATACGGGGAATTCCATATCGGCACATAATGTTTTCCCACAGGAATTGTGCAACCTACTTAGTTGTGATTTTGGCCAAGGGTTTGGCTTCGATCCACTTGGTGAAATAATCAATGGCTACAATCAGAAATTTCCTTTGTGCCGTGGCCATAGGAAAAGGCCCTAGAATATCCATCCCCCACATGGAAAAGGGAATAGGCGAGTTGATAGAGGTCAGCATCTCGGGGGGTTGTCTAACAACTGGTGCATGCTTCTGACAGCGATCACACTTCTTCACATATTCTTTGGCATCAGCCATCATTTCTGGCCAATAGAAGCCTAAACGGGTTATCTTATGAGCCAAGGCCCTGCCCCCCAAGTGTTGCCCACAAATACCTTCATGCACTTCCTCAAGAGCCAAGCGTGCCTCGTCGGGCCTGAGACACCTCAAGTAAGGAACCACGAAAGATCTCTTATACAGAATTCCATCTATCAAGGAGTACCTTAGTTCTCGAATAGTTAACTTCCGTGCCTCAGTTGCATCACTTGGCAACCAACCGGTCTGAATGTGAGCCTTCATGGGATCAATCCATGACGTCCCCAAGCCTATGGGAGCCACAAGCTTAACATCTATGCTTCGTGTCTTCAAAACACGGAAGTACACATTTTCTGAACTTTCTTCAATCTCAGATTAAGCAAACTTTGATAGCGCATCTGCTTTAGCATTTTCTTCCCTTGGAATGTGTTCAACATGGCATTCATTAAATTGGGTCATCACAGCCCTTACTAGGCGAACATACTTAGCCATCGTATCATCCCTTGCCTCAAATTCTCCCTTTACCTGGGATATGATCAGCTTCGAGTCTCCACAGACCTTTAAGTTTTTGACTCTAAGTGTCCCAGCTAGACCAAGGCCAGCTATCAGGGCTTCATACTCTGCCTCATTGTTTGTGGTTGGAAAGTCTAGCTTCATAGCATACTCAATTAAGAACCCATCAGGGCTTTGCAAAACCAATCCTGCTCCACCGGAGTTCATTTTTGATGCCCCATCAAAATAGAGAACCCAATATTCTTTATCATCCTTCTCTTTGCCCCCATCATTGACTCCCTTGTCTTGAGGTATGGCATCTTCCTGCCCCCCGGCTTCTTGGTTGGGTATGGTACATTCCACCACGAAGTCATCTAGTACCTGGGCTTTTATTGCCGTACGTGGCTTATACTTGAGATCGAACTCTCCCAGCTCTATTGCCCACTTAATCAATCTCCCACTTGCCTTGGGACTGTGAATGATATTTCTCAGGGGCTGATTTGTTAGCACCTTAATCTGGTGAGCCTAAAAATAAGGACGCAGTTTTCTCGAAGCCATTACCAAGGCTAAAGCGAATTTCTCAATAGCTGAATAATTCAACTCAGCACCATGCAAAATTTTGCTGACATAGTATACGGGTTTCTGGACTTTCAATTCCTCCTTAACCAACACCGCGCTCAAGGCGCTCTCTGAAACAGCCAAGTACAAGAATAAAATTTCACTCAGAACTGGCTTGGCCAACAACGGGGCATGGGCCATATACTTCTTTAACTCTTCAAATGCCTTCTGGTTTTCCTCACTCCATACAAAGTCTTTGATGCTCTTTAGCGATTTGAAGAATGACAAACACTTGTCCCCCGACTTGGAGATGAATCGTCCTAGCGCAGCAACCCTTCCTGTAAGCTTCTGAACATCCTTAACAGTTTTTGGTGGTTCCATGTCCAGGATCGCCTTTATTTTATCCGGGTTAGCCTCAATTCCCCTCTTTGAGACCATCAGTCCCAAGAATTTTCCAGATCCTACTCCGAAAGCACACTTCGTAGGATTCAACATCATCTTGTGGTACCTCAGGACCTCAAAAGCTTCCCTTAAATGGGCTATATGATCAGTCTTTACTAGAATCTTGACTAACATGTCATCAACATAGACTTCCATAGTCTTACCAATAAGATCCTTAAAAATTCTATTCACCAACCTTTGATAGGTGGCTCCTGCATTCTTGAGACCAAACGCCATAACAAGATAACAATAAACACCAAAGTCAGTGATAAATGATACCTTTGGAATGTCATCCTTATGCATTTTGATCTGGTTGTATCCGCTAAATCCATCCATGAAACTCAGCATCTCATGTCCAGCAGTGGCATCAATCAAAGTATCAATTCTAGGCAGCGGAAAACAGTCTTTGGGGCATGCATCATTCAGATCAGTGAAGTCTATACACATCCTCCACTTTCCATTAGCCTTCTTCACCATTACAAGGTTTGCTAACCACTCCGGAAATTGAATCTCCTCAATAAAACCAGCCTCTAAGAGCTTTTCTACTTCCTGTTTTATAGCCTCTTGTCTTTCCGGAGCAAAATTTCTTTTCTTTTGTTTCACTGTCTTCCGGCTTGGATCCACATTTAGCTTGTGAGTAATTAACTCCGGGTCTATGCCTGGCATATCAGCTGCTGACCATGCAAACACATCACTATTTTCTTGCAAAAATTTCACTAACTTCCCTCTAAGGGGCTCCTCTAATGTGGCTCCAATGAAAGTCATCCTCTCAGGATTCTCGGGGTCTAAAGGAACCGAAACCAATTCTTCTGCTGGCCTTCCTCTATTCTCATCATTTTCTCGAACATCCATATCTTCAATAGGAAGAACCTGCCCCCGACTCCATCTGCCCTCAAAGAGGCCACATAACAGCTTCTAGCCATTTTTTGATCTCCTCTCTCTTCTCCAATCCCGTTTCGGGTGGGAAACTTCATGACTGAATGGTAGGAAGAGGGGACTGCCTTGAAGGCATGTATCCCTGTTCTCCCCATGATAGCATTATAAGTTGAACTAGCCTTTACCACCACGAAATCCAGCATCTGCGTTGCTTGCCTTGGTTTCGTACCTATGGTGGTTGGCAATTTGATTATCCCTTCCACAGGACATTCTACTCCAGCAAATCCATATATCGGCATGTCGGTTGGTGTCAACTGGGAGTCGTTATACCCCATTCTTAGAAAGGTGTCGTGGAGCAAGATATCCACAGAAGCACCATTATCCACAAGGACCCTCTTAACCGGGCTATTTCCTATTATCGGTGTTATGACCAGCGGGTCATCATGGGGAAACTTCACACCCTCTAGGTCGGAATCATCAAAAGCCAATGTTACTTCTATCCTGGCCCTCTTCGGGGCTTCTCCAACAATATGCATAACCTCCCTAGTATATGCCTTTCTGGAATTTTTGGACAATCCAGCAGCAGTTGGACCTCCAAAGATCGTGTTTATCACTGGCCCTCGAGGGCGTCGCGGTCCTCCAAAAATTGCATTTATAACCGGCCCTCTAGGTTGGGGATTCCGCCCCTGATCGTCTTGGTCCTTCCTACGATCTTCAAAGTTCTTCCTTCCATTATTATTTCTGTCCCCTCCATCTCCAGTATACTTGTTCAATCTTCCTTTTCGAATCAAAAACTCAATTTCATCTTTCAATTGCCTACACTCATCGGTGTCATGGCCAACATCTTTGTGAAACCTGTAATACTTGCCCTTATCTAGCTTGGCGGGATCAGCCTTCAAGGGCTTAGGCCAGCGAATATCTCTGTCTTTCTCAATCTCCATCAAAATCTGACTTCTGGGAGCATTCAGCTTAGCGTATTCAGTGAACTTTTGCCCAGGTCCTCCCTTCTTGGGGGTTGAATCAGGGTTTTGTTCGGTTCTAGGATATTTGTCCTTTGCAATATATTCTAAATCAGCTTTCCGCTTCTTGCCTCCAGTGGGCTCATTACTTACTACGGTCTTTCTCATACTTTCTTCAACCTTGATATACTTCCCTGCCCTCTCTTGGAGCTGCAACATGCTCTCAGGGGGTCGTTTGGCCAAAGACATCTTGAAAAACTCATCCCTAGTTCCTTGTTGCAGTGCTATCATGGCTACCTTATCATCAAGGTCCGGGACTTTTAAAGCCTCCTTTGTGAAACAATTCAGGTAATCTCTCAAGGATTCCTTAGCTCCCTGCACAAGACTCATAAGAGATGCTGAACTTTTCTCATGGACTCTTCCACTGATGAATTACTTAATAAAAGCCTGACTTAATTCTCTGAACGATCCAATAGAGTTTGGGGGAAAGCGACTGTACCATCTTTGAGCCATACCCGACAGGGTTTGAGGGAAGGCCTGACACTTTATAGCATCATTCACGGGTTGCAGCAGCAGTGCATTAGAGAATGTCCTAACATGATTAGTGTTATTCCTAGAGGACTAACAATGAGATTTACAGAAGGGGGGGTTGAATGTAAATCTCAAAACTTTTTCAAGTTTTGAGAAGTTTATTAAAGCAGTGTGTTCTAGATGAACAAGTGTATGAATTGCTTTGAGCTAATGCAGACAGATATATATTCAAACACAAAATGTAAAGAACACAACAAACTTTAAAAACTTTTCTGGTGGATTTGTTGTTCCACCAGAGATGGTATATTAGAAAATCTGTGTTCAACAATGTTGATCACAGCTGCATCCTAGTACAAACTAGATGAATTTTCTCTCAAGATATTTCTTAACAGCTCTGGAAAATCTCTATCTAATTACTAGCTTCTTCTTGGTTTATATATTACCAAGTGTACAAGTGAAAAACAATATAAAATTACAATAGTAAAATAAGTTCTTCACTTGCTTCTTTTCCTGTTCACTCAAGTACTTTGTTGACTATTGCATCTTTGTACTAAAGAAGAACGGCTGCTTTTTCTGTTGATCCTGAAATTCGGCTACCACATCTCAGTTTTCTCTGTCAACCCATGTGCCTCTGTCTGTAGGTACAACTACCACTTATCAACGGCTAATTAGCAGAACATCCGTTGAAGCTTCGTTGAAGGATGTTATCCGTTGAAGCTTTCATCCGTTGATGCATTTATCCGTTGATGCTCTCATCCGTTGAAGGATGTTATCCGTTGAAGCTTTAGAGACATCCGTTGAAGCTTAGCTTCTCATTCGTTGAAGGTTTTTAAGTCATCCGTTGATACCACTTCATTTATACAAAATTACAAGGCATGAAATATTTACAATTGGCCTTCCTATCTGCATATCATCTAGTAGTCAACATGACTCATAGTTTCTCTCAACTTCTAAGAATTACATTTTAAATACAGAGACTGAAATATGCTACAATACTAGACTTATTTCTAAGTAAAGCTACACCATCAACGGATAGCCAAAGTGGTCTTATCCGTTGAGGCTACTGACACTAAATTTCTACTTAAGTGTTTTGTTAAACATATCATCAAACTAATGCACATATATTCCTAACAATCTCCCCCTATTATGACTATAAGAACTGTAGGCATAAATTCAGGGTTAACTTGATGATAACAAACACTTAACAAATATTTGAATTGAAACTAAGTAGAAATATAAAAAGTGCTGCAAAAGTGTATGTACTAGGAGGTAATTGAAGATTTACAGTATTTCCAAGGGTGCTCCTCTAGCCTGAGCAAATCATCATTTTCTTCTTTGTTCCCTGGTTTTCTTTCCTAGCCCTTTGTTATTTTCCTCAATTTGGAGTTGGAGTTGTCTGAAGAATTCAGCTTCATCTTCATCACTGATATCCAACTTAGATTGCATTTCCTTGAGAGTTTCATTGCTGGCAATCTTGAGTTGGTCTTCAAGTCTGAAAAATCTTCTGACTCCTTTGTCATCTCTAAATTCCATCAACCAATGAGGTGATTTGTGAATTTTAGTTCCCCTTTCTTGTATGAGTAAGGTTCTGGGCAAAGCATTTGGTTCCCTCCAAGTCTTCCTTATGTTGGCAATCTTGTTGAGAATTTCAGTCTTGGCTGTTCTGGTAAAGCCAGAATCCTTTTTGATGGCTGAAAAGACTCTGATCAAGGTAGAGTAGCCTTCATTTAGAATCCTGTAGAGAGGCCATGTTCTTTCCCCAGCTCCCTTATATCTGAACACCAATCTCTCTGGTAGCTGTCTGTAGGCAGCTATTCCCCTTACTTCCTCCAGCTCATCCAGATAGAGATTAATGTCTGAAGCTTCTTTATGTCACAGATGTGAACATAATCATTTTTAGAAATGGTGGCTTAGGGTTAGGTTTTTGTTTTTGAGTGAATTTCTTAGAGGTTAGGGGAGGTGTAGATTTAGATTTTCTTTTCTGTTTCTTTGGTAGTGGTAGAGTGGTTAAAAAGGTAGGCAATGTGATGTTGTCCCAATCAATAGGTTCCTCTTTTGGAATGATTGGTTCACCATGGATATTTATAGAGGGATCAGCAACAAAAGGTTCAGGTATGGAAGGTAGTGGTTTAGATATAGATTTGGTATCTTCAGGGTTATCTTCACTCCTTCTGTGTGCCTTGACTTTTCTTCTGTTTCCCTTCTGCCATTCCTCTCTTTCTTCCACACTCTCACCAAATATACTCCCTAAAACCTCATCTAGGTTTGTAGTCTTGTCTTCACCCCTGACTTCAATCCCTTCTTCTTTTTCAACTAGACTTGACTTTAGCTGTTGTTCAAGCTTTGCTTGTGCTCTTTTGTCAGCCTTTAATTGCTTGTCTTCTTCCTTCTTGGCTATTGAGAATTTGGGATGTCCTTGCATCACACATATGCTCTTTCCCTCTCTAATGATAATAGCTCTATTTCTCCTTACAGCCTCATCCATGGTCTTTTTGAGATAAGCAATACTCCTGCCTAAAATCTTGTTCTCATCAGCTTTTGAGGAGGAAAGTCCACTTCTTTAAAGGATTCTTTGTTGAGTCCTTATTGGATCTTTCATTGGGCTTGAGAATTATAGCTTGTAGTTCTTTGGAAGAAGCTTCTCCATCCTTATGACCCCTAATGGCATGAGCTCCATGTTGATTGGTT